>NW_024581096.1:19170749-19361052 GCF_017639235.1 Corvus kubaryi | reverse complement strand
CCCCCTGCAGCCGCGGGGGAACCATCGCACCTGCCCTGCTCACCGGGAGCCGCCAGCGCCCCTGCCGGCTGCGAGCGGAACTGCACCCGAGGGGAAAGGGCCTGACAGCCGAGAAGGCTGGCACTGGGTTTGTGTTTGCTGTTACTGCCATAGTTGTTGTTGTTCTGTTTGACTGGTTATATACATATATATATATATATAGTAAAGAACTGTTATTCCTATTTCCCACATCTTTGCCTAAAGGCCCTTGATTTCAGAATATAATAACTTGGAGGGAAAAGGGGTTATATCTGCCACTTCAAGGGGGGCCTCTGCCTTCCTTAGCAGACACCTGTCTTTCAAAACCGAGACAAAAACAAACCAGTTTGCAACAGTTCCCAAATTGTTACTCTTTTGTAATTAGGAAAAATGAAAAAAATCTTTCACGCTTAAGGAGAAATCTGGTTCTGTATAATAACTGTTATTAATTATATGTAACTAACACTTATAATCAAAAAGTTACATATATTAATTATGTGAAATTTCTCTTCTAAAACCTCTATATGTGACAGTTTTCTAAGCAAGCATGGTGATGCGATACCTTTATTGTATATTCATATGTCATCTGTACCCCAATGGTTCATCCCTACCTTCCCCACTCCTATTCCCAGTTGGTTTCCCCCAGACCCAAGCCGCTCCCCCGGTGATCCCTACATGGTTGTTCTCCTCCCCTTGTTCTAGCTCTTTCCCTATCAGTCACACAAACCCCTCCTGTTGTTCCCGAAAGTTCAGTGTCCATCACCTGAACCCTCCCAGTTTACCCTTATTTGGTCCCCATCAATCCCCCGAGACCCTACCCCTCTAGATACCTCCCCCTTTGGAAATCCCCTAAACCTGGATGCCCCATTGGGGCATGTGACCCCTTTCCCTCCACCCCTTGAGGCTATTGGCCTAAGGAAATGCCTATCCCTGTCCCTACCCCTCCCCTAAGGACCCCTATTGGCCCCCTGTTAAGTCCTCCCCATGGTAATGCCTCCCCTTATAATGTATCACCCAGAGCTGCTCGGAGCTTGCTTGCTTGTTGTCTGAAGGAGGCCTCTCAATAAACTTGGATTATCCCGTGTGGCAAGCCTCCTTGCTACTTTTTATCCTCTCCCTCGTCCAGACTGCTGACAGCCACTGTGTCTGGAGCTTCAGCTCCCCTGGGCAGAGCTGAACTCCTGAGGAGCAGCTTTAAAGCCAAGAGCCTCCATGCTCCCCACTCCTGTCGCACGCCCCAGGGGCTAGCCTGGGCAGTGGTCAGTAGCAGTCACTGCAACAAGCAAGTAACTGCATTTTGAAATTAAGAAGTGACATGCTCAAGAAAATTTTTACTTTCTTATTTTGTTCATTTTCCTGTTCATAAGCTTTTAAAAATTAGATTGATGATCTTCAAGCTGTCAGAAGAGAAGTTGAAATTATTTTTAAAACAACTATTTTTGTTATTTATGCCTGAAATATTTTTTTTGTGTTAACCAAATCCTACAGTCTTCTAAATTTCAGAATATTATTATTTTAGATGGAATTGCCTGAATTTCCTCTTCTGTTGACACCTTTCTGTATCAAACATGTTTACCTCATTCAATTTCTTCAAGAGACTTGTTCATGGATGGTGTTGAAGAGAGAAGTTTGGGTTTGTGACTTGATGCTGGGTGCTGCAAGCTCACCCTGGTGTTCCCGTGTTATCATTAATGAGTGTGGATGACGAGGATTGGTGTTGGATGCACACATACATCCATAATGGTCAGAAGACAATCATGGAGATAATTAGATTGTAACAGCAATGCATAATTAATGCAAGGTAATGGGACAGATCCCAATCTGTTGCGCCAGTGGTAAATCCAAGGTAACCCTATTAATGTCGAGGACAGTTGTTTGCATATGTTGTACATTGATTTAACTGAGGTTTGATTCAGGCTCATTAAGTGACACATTTTTCACTTGTATCGTTTGTATGGGCAGACTGTGGAAGATTACCCTCAGCTTGAATGCCACTACATATTATCTGCTTTAAGACATGTGAATTAAACTCTGATCAAGTGCCAGAGATCCCCTAATTAGAAGTGCAAGACGTGTCCATGCTAAATTCTAGGTTCCTTAAAGACAACAGACTCCACTGAATGTTTATCAACAGCTGTGGGCACATTAGGATTTTAAAACAGTCCCTAATCAAAACAAGGAATAATGCTTCTTGTAACTGCATGCGGGTTTGCTAATTTGTTTGTTTTGCTATTTATATCAGCAGCAAAGAAAATGTCATTTAAAAGGCAAAGAGTTTTTAATGGAAATGGTCAAAACTGTGCTCTGCAGTAATGTATCAGTATTCTCTATAATAGAACAACATCCCAAAATGCTTTCTAAGGGAAATTGTGATGGGGAAAGAGAGGCAGCTCACTTCAGATGAGTCCATGGAGTTGCTGGGGTGCAAAGGGATCTCTGGAGATCATCTTGTCCAACTGCCCTGTAAAGCAGCTTGCACAGGATTGGGTCGAGGTGGTGCTTGAATATCCCCAGAGCAGGAAGCTCAATAACCTCCCTGCACAGCCTGTGCCAGGGCTCAGTCACCCTGACAGTAAAGAAGGTGGAACTCTGTCTTGGTGCCAGTCTTTCATGTGACAACTGAGAGCCCAGCCACCTGGCTTGGCTTAAACAACCAGCTTTTAACCTTGTCTGTTTAGTTAAATGATTTCCAGTTGTCATGTGCTATATAAAGAGTCAATCCAGCCACGTGCAGCCAGGTGCTACGCTTTGTGAGCGGTCACTCCTGTACAGAAATGCAGGCTTAGGGGCGGTTGGATGAAGCTGTCCTGAGTTTTTTTTCTCTTCAGGTGGTGTCTTTAAGGGCCAATCAGCTTTTTCATTTCTGGAGCACACAAACAGAGAGGACAGGAATTCATCTAAGGCTCCAGAACAGGGTGACGGCATGCAGACTGCCTCTTGGAAACACTGGCCTGGCTGCCAAAGCACGTCTCAGCTCAAGGGGTTTTTTAGAGTAGTTTAGGCTTTATTATTAGAGACAGTATCACTGTAAATATTGTACAGCATGAAATGACAGAATTAGTATTCTAGTGGCCAGCCTGTACTCTGAGCTGATGTAAACCAAACAATGAGAATTTCTTAGTACGCAGAGTGATTCAAAGCCCAATTAAGTTAACAGAGAAACTCCTCTGATTTCTTTCTATCTGAAACAGGCTCTTGGATTTTCGTTGCACATAATAACACCCAGTGACTCCTCTCAATATCAGCTTCAAAGAGAATAGGAGATAATGCCCCACCTCACAGAAGGGTTGCAGGGGTGAGTTAGTGCCTGTCTGCTACACATTTGGATACTGCAGTGATGAGCATTATGGAAAAGTCCATAAAGAGTTGGCAAGTTGTGGAGGGTTTGGACAGTGTGAGGTAAATAAACCCCAGGCCTGAAGGTTGTGCAAGGGAAAATAAAATGTGTTGTGAAGGTATAATGTATGTCCTACTCCGCCATTGTGTAAAATTGATCAATGCTTGTGAACAAAAAACCCCTCAGGCTAGCTTAATACAGATTATCTGGTAGTGCAACACCAGGAAGAAAAAGAAAAAAAAAAATAGAACAGAATGGGAGACTTTGCAGAATTTCATAGTGTTTATTTTTCTAGTTCAAGGCATAAGTCTGAAGTCTAGAATTGCATTTTTCATTGAAAGGTGATGGTTCCTCAGGAGATGAGATTTTGGCAGCTTTTCCCACGTGTCAGTGTGCTGCCTCTTCTTTGTTCTATCTCACAAAAGCTGAGCTCATGTGTAGGGTTTTACTGGCTTCCTGGTGTACTTCTGCTCTAGACTTTTTGTGTCCTTGCATGGCAACTATAATTTCGCTTACTGTACTTTTGTAAGTGCTTTGGCAATTTTGCCACTTCCAAAACCTCTGTAGTATTTATTTGGGTCGTTTGCTTGGGTCATAGAGAAGATAAAAGATATTTGTTTTGTCCTTGTTTTTCACCCTCTACTCCAGCTGTCACATGTCTTTATATTTCTTTATATTAATTTTTTAAAAATTTTTTTCCCTTGCCTTGTCTCTTTTTTCCCACTCTATCCCTTTACCCACTTTTTCTGTTTTAGATGCATATCAGCACTATGTCCCTTGAATTATTCTTTATTCCTAAAATAATTAAAAAAAAAAAAATTGAAAAAAAAATTAGCAAGCAGGTGATCTTTTTGTTACCATATTTTTAACTCACCTTCCAGATTTCTAATTGCTAGTGTTTCCAGCACCTTGACAGCTGTTTGACAACAGCATCTACCTCTAGTCATACTTTAACCATTATGATAAACCACAAAGGAAGCTTGGTTTCTCTAGAGAAAATTCATTCTTGCATCTCATGTTAAATCTGCAGGTCTAATATGATATGCAGAAACCAAATTTGAAGCTTTCTCATTATTATTTAATCATGGCAATCATCTCCACTGTTTTATCTACAAACTCACACACTGAGAACTTTGTTTTCCTTCAGAAGCATGATGCCAGTTCCAGTGTCACAGTGTGGGGATTTTTTTACCCTTTGGGAAATGCCTATAAATTTAGATGTCTGTACTAAATTTCTTGAGGTTGCTCTCAATAATGTAAATAATTTAATTGCCCCCAAACACTGGCCTCTAACACCTGTGTGAGAAGCTATTTCAAGAATAAGGTGGGCTAACTGAGATCAGATGGATTTTAATTTTCATTTCACAGCCAGAGTATTTACTGGGCAACATACCCCTTGAAGATATTTTGAGAACCTCATTTTGCTTTGGCTTAAAAGGCTGACATAAAACCTGTAAGACAACTGTAAAATCAGGGCTCTAAAAATTTGACTCCTGAGTGGGATGTATAAAGTAATTTTGTCCTATTTATCTTTTTTTGTGAACCTGACACCTTGCATTTGATTGAAGTTTAGCTTTATAAAATTTAAATAATAATAATAATAATAATAATACAAAAAAAGATGTATTGCACAGCTTGAAATAAAGGTCATCAAAAGTTTATGGTGGTCCCATAGTACAAATGTAAGTCTAGAGAATGGGTACCTTATCTTCACTAACTGATCTGTGAGAAAACCTTGAAATAAAGGAAAAAAATCATTAATTTCTCCCTTCGTTAGCAAAACTTGGAGGAGTTCAGCCTTCAAGCCAAGCATTGCACCTTTGTCCTCTCTCTCCCACGTTGCTCACTCACCTCCACATTGCTGACTTGAATTGCTTCCAAATAGGCTGGGAAATATACAGCTACTATTACAGGTCATGTAATACAGGTTAAACCCGTGTTTACAGCCCAATAATTTCCCTGTGTCTTTAAATGAGCTATGAAGTATTTTGTAATGCAGATTGTCTGCTTTTTTTATTTGCCTGTAAAAGCAGTGAAGGGAAGCTACAAAAACTCTGTGTTTCCTTGTCACTGAGGACAGCCTTGCAGCTGTGCTGCACTGAGCCTGGAGAACCAGAACTATTAAATGGTTGCAAACTTCAAGGAATTGAAGGTGCTGGAATTAGCAGAGTGGGTCAGAAAAAGGAAACTGAATAGTAATTCAAGATATAGGCAATTTGACCATTGTCTTTGTCTAAGACACCTTTAAGGTGTCTTTCTTCTCTTCTGATCTTGGGGACAGCCAGAATTAAATTACCCTCAACACATCCATCAGTCTTGCTGCTACTCTAGATGAGAATAATTTGACGACCACTGAAATTTCCTGGTTCTTGAACCAGACAAAGGATCAAGCCACAGAAATCATATCGGGCCATATTTCCTCTTCGTGCCAAAATAAATGCAAGAGGAGTAAAGCACGAAATGATAAATGCGTAAAGAAATTTAAAGCTGGTAAGGAGAAATGTGAACATGGTTTGTAAACATTGTAACATTCAGAGATAGGGCAGGTAATCTGTTTTGCCTGGATGCTCATCCTAGTTCAGATCTGATTCATTGCCTTTGATTTCTCATGGATTTCATTTGACAGGCAACGGATCACTTGGGACAAGGTCTCCCTTGTGTTTGTGCCAACAGCATCCAAGAATGTCAGCTGTAGACCAGGACCCCGTTAGGAGAACTGGTGTACAAAGATAACAACAAAGAGACTTATGACATCTTTTATTCAAACCAATTAAGATAATTGATTGGTGAGCTGTATCTGAGCCAAATATTACGGATATTTTTTACCAGTTCATGTTCAGAAGCACATGAATGGCATCAGATTTTTGAGTTCAGACTAAAAAATGCAAATGCTGAAGATGTGAATTCCTTTTAGCCTCTTTATCCAATATATTTTCCTTGGTTTTAGTTTGTAAAGAATCTAGACCTGGAGGAATTATAAATTGAAAGATTATCACCATAATTCTTTGGACCCCAGCAGTGATTATAAAATGAGCTCATCAAATAATCATTTGCAAGTGTTTATGAGCCAGGATGTAATTCCTTTGTCGATTTTGCAACCACGCTCTGTAGCATTTGGAAATGTTACAGTTTGCAAACAATTCCTTGCTAGATTTCTTTTTCCCCTTCATGAAAGGAGCAAGCTCAAATGAGGCACTTCATTATTACTTCAATAATGCCCAGTCATCAAAGCTTTCATGTATCTTGATTGTTGATAGCCACTGATGAAATAGGAAGAGACAAAGTTTGTCAGGTAGAGACCTGTACAGACACAAGTCACTCCAGCTAAGCAGCACGTCCATGTAAATTTAAGTCTCAGGCAGAAAAGACAGTGGGGAGGAGGGGAATCAACACCTATTAAATTTGGATGGGGACAGAAAGAGTGGCCTTTGTTGACTGACAGACAAGGTTATGTGGCTGAACAATAATTTGAAGGCCTGAATTATTCATGTCCAATTCAAGGTAAAAGGGTTTAACCTGGTGATATCATCGTGTTGCAGTATTTCACTAAGGCAAAAAGTGTTTTTCCTGACTTTTATTTTACTACATTCATGTCCTATGCAAGAAATTAGAGAAGGGATTGGGAATAACTGCTAATTTTTAGACAAAAATATATGTGCATATTTTAAGGTCCAAGAACAATTTGTTATTTAAAATAAAAGAGCAAACAGCTTGCAAAAGGCCCTGACAGCTGAAATTCAGACTTCTGTTCCACCATACCCTACTCACCAGAAATGTCCTTCTATGTAACTCTTAAACAAAGAGAATAAAGGTTGGTATACTACTGGGACTCCAGCCTTTATTTGAAAATAAAGGTTAGGGTGTTTTTTTTTTTTTCTTTGTTTGCTTGTTTTTAATAAAAGTTATATTTCTTTGCTGTCAAGAAATATAAACACAATATAATCCCCGTCTATTTTGCATTGGTGCAGCCTCACTTCGAGTTCTGTGAGCAGTTTTGGGCACCACATTATAAAAAAGACATAAAGCCATTAGAGAGTGTCCAAAGGAGACCATGAGGAGGATGAAGGGTCTGGAGGGGAAGCCGTATAAGGAGTGGCTGAGCTCACTTGGTCTGTTCAGCCTGGTGAAGGGGTGACTGAGGGGAGATCTCTCTGGGATATTCAATACCCTCATGAGAAAAAGAGGAGGGGCAGGCACTGATCTCTTTTCTCTGTGACCAGTGAAGGGACACAAGGGAATGGGATGGAGCTGAGTCAGGGGAGATTTGGGTTGGACATCAGGAATGGTTTTTCACCCAGAGGGTGGCTGGGAACTGAACAGGCTCCCTAGGGCAGTGGTCACAGCACCAAGCCTGTCTGAAATCAAGAAGTGTTTGGATACATGGGGTCACTCTTGGGGGTGGTCCTGTGCAGGGCCAGGAGATGGACTGGATGATCCTGATGGGTCCCTTCCAACTCAGTATATTCTATAATTTTATAATTCTGTGTGTTCTACCATCTGTTACAGCTTCCTGATTTGGCCTTCTAAAGTGTTCATTAATTGTGATGAAGAGTTCATGGGCTGTCCAAAATCATCACACAGGTAATTGCTACAGGAAGGATTAATGAAACAGCCTACAGATAATGATACATACAGATAACAATGCAGTTTGAAATGTACAGCCCTGGTGAAGATCCAGTTTTTTGTTTTTTTGGTTTTTTGTTTTTTTTTTTTTCTATTAGCATCAAACAATTAACTGATGAATTAATTTAGCTTGGGATAATATTCATTCACTCCAGGTAAAGAGACCTGAGAGAATGCACTTAATTGGAGATGCTGGCATGCAATGGTAGTCTTAGACAAAACCTGAAGATTTCTTACTAAATCTCCCTCCTCCTATCATAAAGTGCATTAAACTGCATTTTCTATTAGAAAATCCATTACCAGTTCTATCTGCCCTTTAGTTCACAGTATTCTGTGTTATTAATATCACAGGAAGTATTGGTATCTCTGAAGCAGGAGTCAGTTGCTGGATGCACCAGTTTCTATATTTCAGATCCTCTTCTTTGAATTTCTGGTCCCATTGGAACTCCAAGGGTATTTGTGGTGCCTCAAGGGACTGAGTTAAGGACATATTTAAGGACATAAGGACTGTCTGGGGCACTGGCAATTTACAGCAGCTATGAACTCTCATTTCCTTTTATCCTTTTTATTGAGATAACTCTTTCACATGCCCACCTTTAAGATCCACTTTAATGTAGCCACACACACCACTGGCTTCCTGACTTTGCTTTCATGGGGCTGTAACTTGCAGATTTTTTTAACCATGTCGCTGCTATTATCCCTACAGCTTTTTCCTTCCTATTCAAGAGTTCTCCATCTCCCACGCATCAAGTGTAACTAAGGCAGATCTTTTCAGCTACAGGAAGACTGCAGTTACTTTTCTGAAGTGCTTTACCCACCCAGTAACATCCCCTGTGGAGATTTCAGAGTAATTAGCTGTAGTTATTAATCAGTGCTTACTCACTTACAAGCAGGCTGTGCAGGGAGACACTGGAGTCCTGAGCTCTGCTCTGCCTAGGGAAGAGATACTTGTCTCAAAGTGCTCTCCTGTCCTTTGTTGATTTTAACACTGTCCCTCTGTGCTTTCAAGAGCCAGGTCTTCAGGACACTGTGGGAAAAAAATACAAAAATAAATGTATCAGTTTGACCAGAAGTACTGCTTTTTTGGTGTGATGGATTTAAATTTTTTTCACAGCTTTGAAACATCCAAGTGATTTGAGAGAGTGTATTGTGGTCAAATGAACACATTTTCAGTGTCATTTGCTGGGTTTATTTATGCAGAAAAAGACAGATACTTTAGGGAGGTAATTCCTTTTCTCACACACGAAAGCAAGTAGAAAAACTAATATCAATATAATTTGCAAGATCATTTTTGGGTGTAAAGAGAACTCACATGTACTGAAATGCTCATAACTGACAGACCTTTTTCATCACCTAAATGCTTTAAATTGAGTTGAAATTGGAAAACTACCTGAGAAATCTGAGTCACCAACACACTCTGGACATTATGTCCAGAGATGAACAATTCAATATAAAAATAATATCTTATCTGTGAGCACACTGAACAGGAAAATCTAATCTGAATGCAAAAACCCAAAGCACAGTGACTACTGTACAGGGAGGACTGCCCTAAGAAGGAATGTTTCTTTTCCAGCTTTCACTTGGGACTGAGCTTAAAAAAAATACTTTCCTATTTGCTGCTGTCTTCATCCAAAGATGGTTCAAGAGTTTTTACTCTTTCATCATCTCCTTGGGGCATTTTATCTCCTTCTGTGTCTTGTAAAGCATCACTCACTAAATAATTAATTTACTCAAGTAAGCATGATCTCTTGGGGTTTATAGAGTTTCTGAGTGAGGAGAGATGACAGCTGATGGTGCTATCTAAGAAGGAAGCAGTGAGGAAGAAAAACCCAACATGATATGCTACTTCCTTTATTTTAATTGTCATTACAGTCATCAAAATTCTTTCTTGCGTAACTTCTCCCATTAGGAAGATTAGATATCATTCCTCTGGTATTGTTTTAATAAGTAGGGCTGGGAAGTGGGTCTATTCTGCATTTATCAGTTTATATAAGGCCAGAAGGTGATTGAGCACAAAGTCTATCTCCCTTTATAATCAACTGCAGCACCATGGAAGCAGGAATAGATCATTACTAGTGAGAACTTTTTTTTTCATTGTACAGAGAGTCTTAAAATTCACATTTTTCTCACCAGGCTTGCAGAGAAAAACCAGCATTTCAGCAAGTCTAGACATGAAGGAATGACACGTGGCTGAAAGTACGGAGAAGGCTGGTGCTGGTGAGTCTTCAGACTCTTTGATGGATCCACCTCATAAAATTGTTTGTATAAACACGCACCAGCACATGTATAAGTGTATTTAATTGCATGTTTTTTTCTCTCCAACCATAAAACTTATGGGTGTGATTAGTTTTTATTATCTATGGAGAGCACCATATCATCTACCTCCTAATTTATCTATGAACGACACGGCCATCTCAGAGCTCTTCACCAGAAACATATGTCACCCTCATTCCCATGTGTGGACTACTCCTTCTGTTCAGTCTTAATTTAGACCTAATGATTATCAAATAATTAAGTCCTCATATCTGTTTCCTTTTAGTTAAAAAATAGCTAATTTAAAATAAGGCATCCTGCATCTGAAACTTCAAAACTAATTTACCTTCGCTGTTTGAAATAACTCACATTAAGGAAAAAATTTCCAAATTGTCTCCCATTTTACCTCAATTCATAAGAAAACACAGAAGGTTTTCTCTGCAAAATTTCCACAGGAGACCAGAAAGCTAAGGAATATTGCTTTTTGTTGCGGTGCGAGTGGCTGTGACCACTATGACCCCAGACGGAACAACAGCATTTGAGTCCTGGTGGTCAGGCACCAACATCTAGGATCACCTCCGTGGTGATGGTGAGTCCCCATAATCCTCAGTTTCCTTAGTTCGCTTATTACAAGATGGTTGGTTACTGTTTTCCTCTCCTAGTTTTATGTAGAAGACCATAAATATTTATCCCCTTGGTTGAATATGTATCAGTTCTGGAAAGTTCTATGTTGCTCGATGTCTCATTGGTTGTTCCCTGGGATCCCTCCTACGAGTTACTCCCATTGGCTACTTCCTGGTTACCCCTCTCCTATCACCTTACCTGATTGGCTGCCACCCTTATCCCCACCTTTCTTTCCCTGAGTATAAAACCCCTGGACTCTCTTGCAAAAATCAGCTTTTTGTCCCTGGACCCCGTCACCTGCAGTAAACCAACTCGTGGAACCCATACGGAGAGTCTCTCCTGCTTCTTTGCCTCCGCTGGCGTCTCTACCGCCTGTCTTGGGGTGACCACCTCAGCCTGGGGCTTGCTCCTCAGAGTGAGGTGCTCGCCCCCTAACCGCTGTGACTCGCCTGCCAAGGGCTGTCATCAGCAAGACACTGTGCCACCCTCCGAGCTATCCCTAGGCTTGGCGTCTCAGCTTTTCCTTAAGTTTCCTGTGGAAGAGCTGCTTTATGTGAAGACTAGTAGATGTGTGACTTACGAGTTTTGAGAGCCTTCTTTTACCTTATAATGCCTCGAATTTTGCAAGCAAGGCGCATGCAGTTTCTGACATTTAACCTGAAACAGAACAAATATGGTTGGATTTTTAAAGGCAATTCTAAGACAGTTCAGTTTCCATTAGATATTTCCTCAGCTCTTTCCAAAACCGTACTGTAACTTCAGAACTGAGACAAAGTTTAGGGTGAGACACTGCCTCTGTAGGTTGATTTCTGCAGTTTGAGGCATCTGAGCTGGCTGAGGACCCTGAGGGCAATGATCAAGGTCTTGGGGGGCTGTGAGGTTTTCCCCTTGGCTCTGTTGGGGAAGAGGAAGAACTTGAACAGGAGCAGATAGATCTTGAGTGTCAACAGTTGGTTGTGTGACTGGTGTTGGCAACGAGGATTGTATTTTATGACCACAGGACCTTCTTTGAGGATTGAAGAGATAATTCAGTGGGGAAAAGTCATCAGCAGGCTGGCTGACCTGGTAAGGAGAACTTTAAACTTGGACACAACAGGAGAGTGAGATGACTCACAGTCAAATGATGAAGGGGTGGTCTGGCTTGCCAAGTAAATAGTGCAGGGTGATATGGACAAACTAGGTCTGAAAAGGATCCGCCTCAAGCATTTACAGATAAGGAAGTGCCTGTGGGATGACCTTAAGTTACTCCTACCGTCTCTGGAAAATCAGCAGGACTGAGTGTGTCTCTGCAGGACTTCTACACTGCTGCAAGGGCATTGGGAATAAGCAGGAGAAAACAGATTCCTGTGCAGGTGCAGGACTATGATCATTGCACGTATCTGCTATGGGCTGCCTAATCCTTGTGAGACCACTTTGAATAACCTCTGGAAGGTGATGGTGAGAAATGCTCCTGATATCTGGAAGAAAGATGATGTCACTTCAGTCTTTAAGAATGACAATGCAGAGAACTAGATGCACACCAGCCTCCCTGTGGTCCCTGGGAAGGTGAAGGAGCAAATAATCCTGGAAACCATTTTCACTCATAGGAAGGACAAGGTAATTGGGAGTAGTCAGTGTGGATTTACAAAAGGGAAATTGTTCCTGACCAACTACATAGCCTTCTATGATAAAATGTGTATCTCAGTGGACTGGGTGAGAACCACAGACATTCTCTTTCTAGGCTTTCACAAGGCTTCGACATTGTCTTCCGTGACGTCCTCATAAACAAACCAGTGTGGGCTATTGAAACAGATACTGATGTGGTGTGCTGGGATTGCAAGGCTGTGATCAGTGGCACAAAGTCCATCTGCAGGCTTGTCACTGGTGAGGGACTCCTAGGGCTGGTGCTGAAAGTACTTTAACATCTTCACTAACGTCCTGGGTGATGGGACAAACTGAACCCTCAGCAAGTGTGCAGACAATGCAAAACTGGGAGGAGTAGCTGATACACCAGAGTTGTGCTGACATTCAAAGGGCCTTTGACCAGCTGGAGAACTGCACCCTTGGGAATCTCCTCAAGTTTAACAAAAGGAAGAACCAAGTCCTGCATCTGGGGAAGAATCTCCTCCCAGGCTCTGGTGTTTTGTGATAAGCTTAGAGCAGCACAAAGGTGATATAAATATTTTCATTTTTGCTGCCTCTGCTCCATCTGTTCAGTGGATCAGTATGCCACAGCATTTTATTTTGCTGAGGGCCAGGTGCCTTTTACAGCAGAAGTTCAACTTCCTGGTAAAACAGGGACCAGAAAAATTCCACGGAATTTATGGAGGGGAATAACAAAAGTAATCATGGTGGGGTGAAAGGATGATGACATAGTTCGGCTTGTTCCTAAATTATATTGGATTATGTTTTCCAGGCCTCTGAACAGCTGAGCTGTGAAAGAACGTTTTCTTGGGAGAGGCAATGAGAGTGTTAATCCAGTGCTTTGATGCAAACGGATACAAAGCCATCTTTACCTCATTATTGAGGTGAATTGACTGGAAAATTCACTTAACTAACTTAGGAGGAAGTTAATAAGTTTGGTTGGGGTTTTTTTCAGTCTTGAAATAATGCAATCTTAAAATCTTTGAATTTTAAAAAATGTTAATACAGGTTTCTAGTTTGCTATTTGGGTAAGGGTGCTATATTCAGTTGTAGTTGTCATGTTATATCTGGTGTGTAATTAGTAAACATTAGTAAATATATTTTAAAATACATAAAGTTGTTTTCTTCATTCTGCAGGATAATTGAATGTATTTAATTTTAGGAAATTATTTTCAACTGGTATATGCTTGCTACTTGCAACATTTTATTTTGTAAAAGAAAACGTCTGCTTAAAGGCAGATTCAGGGATAGCACGACAATGAGACTTCTGATATACACTAACATTTTGAAGTGATTGAAGAATGTCTAATTTAAGCTATCAGAATTCTTGCTATAGTAACTATATTCACTAGAACCAATTCTAATTATCATGTGTTTTGCTTAGAAGGTGGAAATATTCACTGTGAAGATGAGTATTCCTATTTAATACTATTCAGAGTAACAGCTACTCACATGAATAATGATTTCAGGTTTAGGTAGTACTGAATTTCAAGATCCTCAGGGGCCCAATGCCATTAAATATGATATATCTTTGGTGTTGTTTGTAGATAATCCCATTCAATATTATAGATTCCAAGAAAATACCATGTCTAAACTGAAACCGAGCACTCAGCCAAACTGCCCATACTTCTGTTTCTTGCTAACTGAAGTGCTTGTAGGCATGGCTCATGGTGCTGTGGATGTCAGCAGAGAATGTGTAATTCTTCCCTGAACTCAATATACATTTCAAATTCAGCCTCTGTGCTCATCAGTCTTTAACATACACACACTGAAATATTTAGCTTAACATAATTTTGGATTTTAATGTTTTGCATTCCTGCATTGAACCAAGTTTAAAGTCCAAGCAATTTTAATTATGTATTAAAAGTAGAAATGAAAATATTCAGGGCTTTTACAAGTCTCTAATATGCAATGTGCATGTCAAGAGAGACTGTTGTGATGTACAATGTGTACAGCCATGGTAAGTGTCCTCCTCACAGCTTTCATGCTGTGTTTCTGATGTGACAAGGTCACCTATGTGTTAGTGCTGGGGACCATGACCCAAGATCCTCTGTCTCTCTTGCTGAACTTAAATCCTGTTCTGGAACAACCTCATCTGCACTGGGTATCCACATCTGCAGTCATATTACATGTCATTTTGTTCTCATCTATACAGCAGGCTAACAAGGAGAGACAGACATTGATCCATTTATCTCAGAACAGAGGGATTATTATTACTGTTGAGCAGAGCTAGTAAGGAGGCACTAATGAAGCCAGACCTTATTATCCTGTCTCATTTTTTTCAGTCATCTATCAGAGTTTGAACTTGCTATTTTTCCTGTATGAGAGAGCACTAGCATGCCCTCTCTTCTCTTGCCATTTCACTTCTTGAAAAACATATAAATGTATCTACTTCATCCCTTTCTGTGCCTCTCTTCCTACTTTATTCTAATTAGGCTGCACATAAAAATTTCTTACCTGAAGCAAGACTAGACAATCAGAAATGTATTGTGATCACATAAACACAGTTTCTCAGAAGGTAGACAAAAGAAAAGTAACAGAATGTGGACAGAAGAAAGACGTTGGGGAATTAAAAGGCTGTGGAAGAAATTTTAGATTCTTGCACTATTTGCTCATGGCGGATGAAGGCTATAAACAAGGAGAGCCATTGGCAGTGAAATAGAGTTATTATTTGTGTTGCTTTCATGATTGAGATTATTGTTATTATTTTTGTCCTTTCCATGTTCTTTTTAATATATGTTCATTAAGTAAAGTAGCAAAGGGGGAAAAAAAAGATATTGCTTGTTTCACAATTACTTTGGAATGTTGCTTTGATAATTAGTTCACAGAAGCTGTCATCCTGGTCGATACTCTCTTCTGTGCTGAAGACAGCATTACTGTCTGATTTATGTTTTGGCTCATCCCCTTGTCCCCTCCCGTTAATCGTCTGCTGTTGATAGCCATTTAACTAAATGTGTCTGGGGAAATAGGGTGAATAACAGTAATGGGCAAAACAAGGATTAGAAACATTACCCATAAAGCAGAATAGATTTTGCACATTCAAAATGAAGATGAGCCAACTACTCCCTACGAAGAAAAAATTCTGACCTCCTGAACACCTCCAGTTTCTCACAGTAGATCACATAAGATCAGATAGATAGATAAGCAGACAGATAAAGATGTGTGTATGCAGATCATCATAATATGCTCAAGGGCCAGAAGCACTTCTGCTCTGGAGACAGGCAGAGAGAGTTGGGGGTTTTCAGCCTGGAGAAGGCTCTGTGAAGACCATAGAGCCCCTTCCAGTGCCTAAAGGGGCTCCAAGAGAGCTGGAGAGGGACATTTGACAAGGGCCTGGAGTGACAGGACGAGGGTGAATGGCTTTGAACTAAAAGAGGGTAAGTTTAGATGAGATATTAGGAAGAAATTCTTCCCTGTGAGGGTGGTGAAGCCCTGGCACAGGATTCCCAGAGAAGCTGTGGCTGCCCCATCCCTGGAAGTGTTCAAAGCCAGGTTGGATGGGTCTCTGAGCAACCTGGGATAGTGAAAGGTGTCTTAGGATCATGAAGGTGATGGCAGGGGGTTGGAACTGGATGATCTTTAAGGTCCCTTCCAACACAACCATTCTTTGATTCTATATATAAATTTATAGAAACACACCACTATATCTATGTATTTTTAAAAATAGATACAAAATATGCATGTACTTGTGTCATTGTGTGCATATCTACATGAACATTAAACATTATTAAATTGTCATTGGTGTATTATTTATGGAGTGGCAGAAAATGATACAAAACATAAAACCTGAGCTGAGGCAACTGCAGTATTGTCTTTAAGAAAGGCTGACTGTTAATTCTCCAGAATTGGGATATGACATCAGAAATTTCCTACATGATCATTTTGCTACCATCTGTTAGATTTTTCTTTCCTCTTTAAGTTTGCTGTGTCATCTGGTCTGTAGGTTCCACCAAGGACTTCTGGCATTGGGACTGAGTGCAGTCCTAGACCAGTGATGAAATTTTTTATTGAAAAAATTCATCATTGGAGAACAAAGTTTGTGGTTTGGTGTGTTTTTTCTGTTTGTTTTGGTTTGCATTTTTTTCTGTGGTTTTTTGGTCATTTGCTTGGTTGGGTTGATTTTGGGTTCTTTCTTATTAAGATGCCTCATCTTCCTTTTTATCCTTTCTAGGGTTTGTTTTGGTTTTTTTCCCAATGAGTATAGCAGTATTTTCTTTGAAGGTTAATATTTGTGGGTTTTACTGAAAATAAAGATCCAGAGAAATCAAATCATAGAAGTGTAGACCAGGAGAAGATTTGGAGATATTCAGAACAATTTTCATGATGGCAAGATGTAATATATTTTGTCTCCCCTAAGAAACACTTGATTCAGAATTGATACTCTATGACTGCACACAGGTAAAGTTCAGAACCTTCATGATTCTAAGACTCTGCATTTGGTGCATCCTTCAGCCAAATGATGTAGGGCTCTGAGGAGTTCTATCAAACAGGCATCCTCCTTAAAGAAGGGGAAGATTTTATGTCAAATCTTAATGGTGGAAGACAAGAAAAGCATGAGATCCCCAAGTACACACGGCACCATGGCCATATTATAAAAACAAAACGTTTTCTTGTTAAGTGAATATATTAGTTTCTTTTCTGTAATAAAAATTACCATTTTCCCTGAGAATTGAAATTTCTTGCTACTTTTAATCACAGTACAAAAAATTCTAGAATGATTCACATATGCTTTAACACCTGTAATGAAGAAATACCCTTGGGAAACAAAAAAAAACCAAACCTTTTTTTTTACTGGTTTTCACTTAATTCCTTTTCCTTACAGGAATGTTGTATTCTGGAAAGCTGTTCAAGGCAACAGAATTCATGGAGACTCTCTAGTCTCTCTAATTATAATTTTAAAGCAGATTGTTTCTGGTTTTTAATCTCGCCTTCTGTTCTATATATCAATTTGAAATATGCCTTCAGGGCAACTTTAGCTCATAATGGGTAAACACTCAGCATATTTAGTATCTCAACCTCATTGGATATTGGGCCAAAATTATGTGCAGCCCTTCAAAACTCTTCTCCAAACATTAAGATCTGCAAAGTTAGCTGGACATCTCCAGAAAATTTAATGAAAAATCTTTAGTAACAGCAAAGAGCAGACCTCTCATCACCACTTCTTTCCAGTTTCAGTAATGTCAAAGCCAAAAAAATGCAAGGACTGAAATTAATTTAATCAGCTGTTGTTCTTATTTTATCTGAGTCCATATTCAAATTTATGTATCTGGGTTTGAAAGCACCTGCCCTTTGACTTTTGAGCAGAAGTTTACTCAAAGTCATGCACTGCTTTTGGAAACTCCAACTTTTCTTCTTGCTGGATTTCAGTTCCCCTAGAAAAGTTTACCTGTGCCCTTGTTTATCCTCACTTGCCATGGGTACTGATGGAGATAGATGGGTGTTTGTAGGACTTGCATTTTCTAGTGCCTGTGCTTGATAATATGGCCCTGGTCAAAGCCCATGACATTTAAGAATCCTCTATGGTACCTCTGCTATTTTGTTAGTGTACAGGGGAGATGTTGACAACTTCACACATCTAAATTAATTGATGTTTTAGCCTAGGAAAAACTAGAAAGAAAAATAAATGTCACCAGTGAAATGAATATTCTAATGAGAAGAGTTGATTATAGGCTTAGCAGCATGTGCTGATCAAATTTTAAGCACATCTTTCAAAGCCATGTTTCAGTTTGAAACACTGTGAGGGATGACAAGATTAAATGCTTCAGCCAAAAAGGACTCGGCTTCTTTTACCCCCAGTAACTGAAACTAGGTTTTAAACATCAAAACAGAGACACTTTTCTCATTATGGTTCCCCACAAAAATATTTGAATTCTTAACATATATATATATCTATATATCTATATATACATATATCTATATCCATATATCTACATCTGTAACTATTCACCACCATGAAGTGTGCAAAGCACCTGCTCTTTCCACCCACTGATACAAATATTAGTTACCTCGAAGAGTTTTGGCCAATAATGTGCACACATCCATCCAACCATCCATCCATCCATATGCACACACTGTACATAAGGCAAAGTTACATTCCACATCAGGGTAGGAATTTTGCCCTTCATTCATCAGTCACAGAAATATATTCATTCCCTAAAATTTACATTAGAAGCTTCTAGAACAAAATAGAACTATAGAACTATTTCAACTGGTCGTGGTCTAAAAAAATTTTAATCACAGGTTTCCTCAGTAAAAAAATTCTGAGCATTCTCTCCAGTAAATATAATTTATTTATAAATTATGGACTTGTACTGCTGAAGTTTTCTAATTCTCTCTGTGCCCAAAGGGTTTGTCTTGCTCTTTTTAAGAGACCACTGGAACAGAACCTCCTGTTTATTCTCTATAACTTTTCTGAAACAGAGAAAGGGATCAGATGGGTGTTAGAGGCAGAATTGAGACATTTAAGGAAATTCTATTTTATTTTTAAAAGCAGCTATATTGCAGCCAGTGAAAGCTGGGCTCCCTTCTCTATGCCATCATGCTACAGGGATACTTAACTGATAAAACTCATGGTTTTTATTCAAATAACTGGTTCCAGTTAAGTAGGAGTGAAACCAATTTCATGCAGGCTTTTTTGGGACAAACCTATTATGTGGTGAAATGGTATAGAAAATCATTTGGTGTGCTCTCAGCTTTTGATGTGCAACAGAGTCTGTTTATTGTGACAGTCTTATTTCTAACTTATTCTAAGTGACCCATGGAGGCCTTGCAGTTCTGCTCTCCATGTTGCACATGGCAACATTCTGGTAATCAGTGGTGGAATGAGTACAAGAAAAAATCCCACCAAATAATATTTTTAAATGGAAAATTTTGAGCTTTTCATTTCAATTTACTCCCCTTTGCTCAAAACATAAATATCCAAGTACTTGAGAGATTTTCAACTGTCTTATAAATAAAAAACAATATAAAATTATACATTCTTTAAGTATCTTTATGTGGAAATGTAATAAAATACAGTTCTTGTATATGAGACATTTAGATTAAATGGTTTCAAAAATAGCTGCAAAAGGTTTTGTTGTTGCTGATGGTTGGTTGGTTTGGGGATTTTTTTTTTGGAGAAAAGTAAGGTAAGCAATTATCTTTTCTATTAAAAGAGTAAAGACTTAGGACTTAATTGAAATACCATAAAAAGATGTAAACTAACAAAAACACAACAGAAAAAAACCCCAAACCAACAAACAAACAAACGCAAAAAAACCCAACTCAGTCATCTCCAAATTTAAGCACATTGTTGTATTTGGCAGACAAATGGCAAAGTGCAGCTGAGGAAAGCACGTAACAGATTAAAATGTATTGAGAATTTTTTTTCTTGCTCCATTAAACATAATTCAGACACCTGGCGTGCAATAGAAGTTCATCACAGACTAGAAGCGAATAAAAAGCAAAAACCCTGATTCTAGCCTGTGCTGACTTGGAGCTACCCTACGCTCTTCAACTCATCTCCATCCAGTCGTGTGTGACAGCAATTCAGAGTTATAGCTTGGCCCATAAAATTTCAGAATACAGAGGTCATCCTGGCATTTCAAGAAAAATAAATTACTAAATGAGCATCTTTTCTTATCCTGGGTGTCTGTTTGGCATATCAGGCATGTTTCCTCCATGTACAAGCTCATGTGCTTAGTATCTCCTGGAATATCCCTTGGAAGGAAGGAGAAACAGGTCTCCTCACTTCCATGTGGAACATCCGCTGCCGACATTTTTTATCTCTGAAAACCCTCTGTTGGTTCATAATATTGTAAGGGCGGAGTGTGGGTGTTGCTTTTGGGGACATTAATGACTTCTCTTACTACACACGGGGTTCATGAGACATCAGCTATTATAAAAAAAATTTAAAGATTAATTTGCTTTCACATACATATTTTCCTTTAATTTGCTTTTGGGAATATATATATTTAACCTGTGAGCAAATCAAAATAGTATTTGCTGGTTTACTTGTTGAAAAACATTTTCCTTCAATTCTCGTTGATCTGGCCAGTCAATGGGAACCTGAGAAATGATAATCCAATTATGGATCCATTTGAATTGGCAGAAAAGTTCAGAAGATTTTTTTTTCCTCTTCTATACAGAGGATTTGTTGTGAATAAGAATGAACCTCTGCTTTGCTTATAAGTACAAAAGCATGACCTATAAGAATCTTTATCTCTCTCCTTTCACTTTATTGACAAACTTTGGGGCATCCCATCTGCTGTGAGACAGGAATTTGCATAAATCAGAAGGCAGAGAATAATGCTTTCCTCTTTGCTATTCCTACAAATTAAATACCTACAAGTAAGCTCCGAACCCTGCTATGATCCAGAGAGGTGATCAAAGAACAGAAAGATAAAGGACTCAAAAACAAGGCATCCTTGGCCTTATAAAGTCCTGGGCAATAATAGTATCAATTCTGTTAATTTCTTTATTTGTTTGGGGTTTTTTTTGTAGGATGGAATTTTATTTGCTGAATTTGAAATGGGAAGTTAAATTCAAACTAGAAAATTATTGAATCGAGGAATATAGTTTTCATCCCAATTATGCTTTAGTTTTCTCTTGCATAAGTCTTTATATAATTGAACATAATCTACAAACCCTCTCTGAAAATTGCTACATAATTTAATGGGAGCAAAATGAATACATTTCTGTACAAGTATAACAGACTTTCATAATAAAAACAAACAAAAGCCAACCCATTTATAGCCGACAGAATTTAGTAGCAAATTAAACCTTTCTGTATTTCATAGATCTTTTTATCTCTTTTATAACATTCTTCACATACACTTACAAAATTAATATCATTCTTCTTTACTTTACTGAAACATTATTATAAGTAAAATATACCTTAAACTACACATGAAACTGAGAGAATGCTTCTGCTTAGGGAAAAACAGCTAGCCCATGTGAAAAGTATTATAGACACATAGTGAACTACAACATTTTTGAAGTAACAGAAAAAATCAACAATAGGAGTTTATTACTTTTATTACACTCTGTGGCTTCATAATTGCATATATCATTTAAGTTCCATATTATCATTTCCATTAAAAGTTCCTACAGACATTTCACAGTGTTACAGCAGAGGTTTTTGGTTTACCACAAAAGTTATGAAAGTATGCTTACTGCAAATCAGATTATAAACATTTCAGGATGTCTTTCAACAGGACCCTATGGATTTCACACTCATAAAATTTCCTACGAAATTTTTATGTAAAGGAGACAATGCAGTATATTTGCTTCTAACGTCTTACAAAAGAGAGTGGTGAGGTGACTATGGTGCTAATACAGAAAATACATTAAAGAATTTGCCCCATTTTTATGGTTGACCCCCCAAAAAATAAGGTGGGAGAATAATCTCCAGAGTCCAAACACTTGAATTCAGATGCATTTATGTAAGCTATATGCTTAATTTCCTATAATAATATTTATTTTATTTTACTTATTAACAGTAAAAAATTGTTTTCTTCACACACCCTAATGAATTCTCTTGACCACCTCCTGGGCTGGATGTTGAACACTATGGGTGTAGAGAAGGATGTCTGACCTCCAGTTGCTGATTTAAAAGTGCAAGTCACCCTTAGGTCCTGTGCAGTGCCTGTCAGCTTCAGGCATGCCTCTTGGATATTTACAGGTATCTATTACAAAACATGACAAAACAAATGAGCAAAATTGGCATTGCTGAGGAAAAAAGAATAATATTTTAATACTTTTTTTTTTTTTAATGAAAGGATGCATTGTTTTATTTTGCTGTGTATTTAAAGACTGCAACAATGTAAATCCACACACCCTCCAGCAGTCAGGCCCACACACATGTACATTGACTAGGAATATAATTCAGATTCAGAGAGAAAGATAGACATGAGTTAATGTTAACAAGCACAGTGGGTTGCACTGCTGCTTTGCTCAAGGTCAGATTATCACAGTTTTATCTCACATCTACCAGTGAAAATTTTTCTATTCATTAAAAAAAAACAGAATAAAGGAATCAGCACAGAAAAACAGAGATAGAAAATGTTTGGGGGAAAAAAAAAAAAGCTAGAAAATAAAAATAATTTAAAAAACCAAAACCAAAACAACAAAAAAAATCTACAAAAAACAAACAACCAAAACCAACCAAAAAAACAAAAAACCACACCAAAAAACAAGCAAAAAACCCCACAAAAAACAAACAGAAAAAACCCCCAAAAATAATTAAAGAAACCAAAAACCAAAAAAAAAAAACAACCAAAAAACCCCCAAAGAAACAAACAAAAACCCAAACAGCAAAAAATAAACACAGAAAATGAACACATAATTGTCTCCATCCCCCCAAAAACAAACAAACAAAAACCAACCAACCAACCAACCAAACCCAAAAACCTGAGCCCCATCTTAAGAAAAACACCAGGGAAAACCTTAAGAAAGAAAACTATACCTGGATTACACCAAACACTGAAAGGGAGGGAAGGAGTAACACCTGTCTTTCTGTGACCATTTAGAATATGAGATGCTGAAGCTTGCTCCTGCCTATTAAGGAATTCCAAACATTTGTGGCATTGTTTGTCCTAAAAACAGGCTTCAGCCACATGTAATGAGAGCTGAATTTCCTCACTTGTCTCAGTTTCAGACTTGCCGTTCCATAAAGTAACTGAATCCCTAACAAAACCCAGGGAATATTGCAGTCTTTTCCAACCTGAGACATGTAATTTTTCTCTCTGCTACAGTGCTGATCAGCTAAAAAAGCCATGATAGGGCACTCTGTCTAAAAGTGCCTATTTACTCTCAGTAATTAACCTCTAATTCAGAAGCTGGACAGATAAAGATAATCAAAGTATAAAACACCTGGTGTAATTGGAGCTTAAAAATGTCTTCTACCACCTGTATATTTTGCAGTATATGCATTTTCTTTCATCTCCATGCCACAAATCCTTACTCAGAGGGGTAATTTGTCTGCATGAAAAGCTGCGGTTAAATCCTTTTTTTTTTTTCCTTTTTTTTTCTTTCCCCACCTCTCTCAGCTTTTATCTATACACAGGGTCTTCATGGAACAAGTGTTTATATTTACTTTTCTGATAGAGATATGACTTACAATTTTAGATGCTGAAATAGTTGGATTTTCTCCTCTAATTGCATTTCATATCTTTCCATGAAAAGAAAGTGTAGATAAGGAAAACACCTGAAGTCTTCAGGTGATTTCAAAGAAATAAAAATTCCCAATGCAAATCAGTGGGACACAGGTAATGATGCATGCCAAATATTTAAAGGTTCCCACTAAAAGAAACTAATCCATTGTTTTTATTGTGGAAAATGCTCAGATCAACCTGCAGAGCGGTAATTCTAATTTTTGCATCAGGTTCCCTGGCTCTAATTCACTGTTTGCTGAGAAGCAGCTTTTGATGACAACCATGGCACAAGTGTAGCTGGCAAGAAGTGTGTTGTTTCCATTAGTGAAAAACACTGGCTTTATTCAGAGATGAAGAGATTCTTTCATCGAGGGACTGGACATCAGAGGGTGTTGTGCTATTGGCACCCAGTAAACGAAAATCAGGTTGACAGCTGTGACATGTGAGAAGCAAAGAGGTGAGTCCAAGAAAACAAGTGTAAAATGGTGGGGTGTCATGCTCTCCAGGAAAGTGAAATTGGAATTAAAAGGGTGAATATCTTTGGGGGTCTATGCCCAACATGCCAATCCCAGTTGTCTGACAGTGGACTGATGGCTCATGTCCTTGTCCATGGGCTCTTTGCAGAACAAAACAGAAGATCTTACATCTTTCATAATTTCATAGGGAGAGGAATTTGTAACACAGGACTGGAAGAGACTTCCTGGAACACAGATCAAAGGAAAAACAGAAATAAATTATGTTTATTCCAAAAAGCCAACAGAATATTAATGCTTTCTCCTCCACCGTGAGTCTAAAAGTCACAAAATTATCTCCATAATCCAAATTAAGAATAAAATCACTCTTATTTTCCACTAATTTATTTAATGTTAGGTGCAATTTGGCTTCTTCAATATCCCATTTTGAAGTATACAGAAATGGAGCTCTTTGGAAAACTTGGCAGTGGTCTAGATCTCTTTACCAGTACTTCTGGCTGATTTATCAGTTTGAGAATGTATTGTAATCTGCATAAAAATGGAGTCTGCTAACTGATTTGGATTAATCGGGTCTGACTGTAATTCCTTTTGGTATCCTCATTTGAACAGCACATCAATCACAATGACCTCTTTTGATAATAATGTTACCGTAATATCTAAATTCATATTAATTCCATTGTAATTTAGTGGGCATTCATTCTAACAGTAATTCCTATGGAATTGCATCTGACATCCCCATGAATACCAAAATAACTCAACATGATAAATGTTATTGCACTGAATACCAAAAGAGGAGATAATGATTTGCCATTTATAATAAAATGTTGCCTGCAAAATATTAGTGGACATTACTGCCTAGCGCTGAGGATGTTCTGTTCACATCCAACCACATCCCAAATGTCTCCCCTGTGTGCCAACATGAGCTTGAGGAGAGTTGTTCAGACACCTTTTTTCCAGACTCAAGATACCTGTGATTTATCATCCTCCACCGAACCCATTCTATCAGGGACCTCACGCTGAATCCCACAAGCCAAACCTCGGCAGCCTGTCAATGGGAAAAGCTTGAAAGAGTGCAGAGATGGCTTCCAGCAGTGGTTGTGCCAAGATGCTTTCTGATATCCTCATTTCTCATTAGTGTTAAATTAGTCTCTCCATGCAATAGTAAGAGGCACTCAGCTCTTTGGCAGCTCTGCCTGTCGGATGAGGCATAGATACGAGTTCCTGTTCTTGTTCGGCATGCACGTATACATAAAAACTTTTATATATTTTAATATATTCATATATATTAAAAATGCTTTAATATGTGAATGTGTATCTGTATCCAGTGCGTATACATCTCAGCTGATATATATATAGCTTACAGAGGCAGAGGTGGGGGGAAAGGTGGTTCCCAGCACAATATTGCAGAACAAATGAGGCATAATTTGTTCTCAGCTTTTAGACACACCATCATTCTTGAGGAAATAAGCCTGGCTGAACCAGAGTACAGGTATCCCTCACTTGTCTGGATAATAGCCCCAGGCCATTGGGGGCCACTTCCAGGGTTCATGACATCATAAGAGTGAGATTAAAGAGAAACTGGTGCCTCAAGCTTTGCAAAGCCTCATGCCTTCTGTTTCTACAATGGCTTCTTGTGAGACACTGCAGCCTAGGGAGGCAGCTGTTTACAGACTTAGGAAGAGAAAAACAGCAGAAATCTCAGTATATGCTCTGTTGCCAGCATTTATGCAACTAATAATTAGCGTATGTATAATTTGGAAGGTATATGATGAACACAACATTGTGCATTTCTATTAAAGGAGTACAAATTAAGCCTAAGGTTCAGATGAGTTATTTTTTGCCATTTTTTACAGTGGCTCCCACCAGGAATGCTGTAGCAAGTCTCAAGTACCTGGGAGGTGTTTCCCCAGCACAGTGTTCGGTCTTGGGCACTCCAGCAGCAGCGGGATTTGCAAGCCTAAATCTCCTACAGATCCTACAATCAGCAGTGTGGGTTCAGTATCACCTCCATCAAGCCAGCAATGGCTAAAGGGGTGGAAACAGGAAACAATGACATTTTACTTTTTTTCTAATAACCACCATAATCTGTTTCCAGATATTCGGGATATTTTGTTGACTAAGAGGTTCATATTTGCACAGCTCCATCTAAACACCAAGTTAATCTTTCCTTTTGCTGCAAATTCTTTGCAGTTGAGTGGAAATAAACTTAACAATAGACAGTCCCTTCCCATTTAATGCCTGCACAAGTCCACTTTCATGCACATTCTCATTGATTATTCTCATTGAGAGTGAACATACTCAGAAAATAGAAAAAAACCCACACCAATAAAACACCACAAAAAGAACCTGGAGTTTTCCCCCCCTTCTTCAGACAGCCATAGCCTTCATTTGTCCCTTTAAGTGGGAATTCCCTTCTCCAGCTTGCAATCACTGTGGGATGCACCTTAAGGAATAGCTTATTCATGAAGTCACCAATATCATTCTAAGGTATTTAATTCAGTTTTAAAAAATGGCAAAGGGACCAGGTCCCTGGAGTAACCCCAAGAAGGAGCCTGCAGAGATAGAAGAAGGTGTATCAAGGCATCATTTAAGGTGTTCAAGCCTTAAACAGCCTGTTCAGGTGCTTGAGAGCCAACAGCTTGGGAAGGGGAAAGGTGTGGGCCAGGGATGCTGCCAGGGCCATGGCTTACCAAACTCATAAACTCTGTCAGCAGATATAAATAAGAACAATGTGTACAAACTTGTGCTAGGCTTTTCTGCCCTGCTGACACAGCATACAGTCTTCATCTCAGACTGTTGAAGTGTCAGGTGTGTTATGAATAGATGTTTAGATGAGGGGGGGTGAGAGAAGTCCCTGCCTTTTTGCCCAGGCCTCTGGCAGGAGGCAGTAGCTTCACTGAGGTGGCCAGCACGCCCAAAACCCACTCTCATTCACAAGTTCTTTAATGATGGCTGATTCAGTCTATTATAGAATTAATTCTTTATTTAATAGACACAAAACTAACAGACTTAAGACTAAACAGACTATTACTACACAAGGATAAGACAAAAAGAGACTACTAATAAATACATGCAGTGTGGTGTTAAAGGTACCATTAATTTTACAGCTAGCAAAGAAATAATGTAACTTAGGATCCAGTGTTTCTTTCCATCCAGTTCCTGATGGAGCACACATCGAAATCCTTTCCCTCAACTCCCTAGAAAGGAACCATGGAATATACATCCAAACTCTGGGCAGAACTCCCACACGTTCTCAGGGTGTGTGTAGGAGACTTGTGCCTCTGTGATAATTCACGTGTGCTTTTATAGTCTTTGTAAAACGGTGTCTCTCAGTCAATAATATTTATTTTACTTTTATCTCTTCCCACATTTACTCTCCAGGCTAAGATGTTGATTCTCAGGTGGGGGCCTGAGCCCTTTGGCACCAGAGATGATCCCATGCTGGGCCTGTGATCCACCTGGGTTACCTCTTCCATATGCACCAACCATCTGTGGTAGAGAGGGAGTAGACACGTCCTGCCACAAAGTGTTTTTCCAAAAGCAAAAGGGTCAGACTCTTCCATTCACATTAGACCTTCTTCTACTCTATCTGATATTAAACAAGCTATTGAAAGAAGAATATCTCAGATGTTGGTCAATAATTGCTGTTATGGGACATAATATTCCACTGCCAAGCAAGTACTAGCACAAAACACAGACAGATTGACGTATACTTGTTTGTTTCATAATACTCTATAATCTAATGACATAACTCTAAATGAAATTCTGAAGCTCCTTATCAGATGATGATTCAGCACAACACTAAGTGCTGCTTAGAGTCAACAGCTGAAATCTTCCAACCTGTAAATGTAGCTTAGAAATTTCTTTTCAAGTATGCAGCTGCATACTTCACCTCAAAATCACAACTTTTTTGTCATTTATCTGCAGGAATCCTGAATCCTTTCTGTTTTCTGCTATTCAGCTGGGTTTTCTTTCTGCTGGCTGCAAACTGAAAATTTAAAAATTTTAATTTAATAATTAATTTTGTAATTAATTTAAAATATTTTAGTATTTTTATTAATGAAGATAATAACGTACACAGAGAAAATTATCAGAGGAACTGTTTTTGATTTTGATCAATGTAAACAGAACAAGTATGTGTTCAGTTACAAAGTGTAGCTCATAATAATGTTGACCAGTGTATAGAAAGGGATTGAAACAGCCAGAGAAGGGCTGAATGTTGCAAAATCCAATCTGTGAGCACACTCTGGCACTAAATTGACATGCCTTTTCATTCTGTGTAGCCAATGGCTGGGTTTTGTGCTTGTGTGCACTATTTGACTTGCACATGAACCTAAGAAGTGAATGTGAACTGTTAATAATGCTTACACTGTGTTCAAGATTTTTTTAGCTCTTTCTCACAGTAGTGGTCTGCACTTCTTGGCTAGAATTAAGCACTTTTGGCTGTAAATTAGCAAGCTAGCACACAGTTCAGCTGTAAAGCATGCAAGAGAATGAATATAGATCAGTCAAGTCAGCTATTTACAGAGTTTTTGCCTTAGAGATATGTTTTACTGTCTGTGCTGTGGAGATAGAGAGTACAAATGATTTTTAGTCTTGACAGTCTAAAAGTACGGTAGACTGCAATTATGGCAACATTTCAGAGAAGTCCAAACTCTGTGCTCTCTCATACACATATGCACTCAATGAAACTTTTCCTAACTCACTGAAATTCTTCCTTTTGTTCTGGGTATAAAGTAAAAGTGAATTCCCTCGTAATAAAACCTGGCAAGTGCAATTAATAAAATAGTACAGGAAATTATGAGCACTACTGCACCAATGGAAACTGAGTCATAGCTTCAGGTGATGACCACATAATTTAATTACTGTTTTTAATGTAAGGCAGTAGCTGCCCACAACAGGTTTTTACCTTTCCTGGCAGTTGTAGACACAAACTAAGGAAGAAGAAAACAGAACATTAGTAGTCAGTTTTTCACTGTATGCATATAGGTATGTGTTGAAGTAAAAGGTGTCTTACAATACTGGATGTAGGACATCCTGATGCTGCACCAATGTGTGTCTATTCAAGACCCTGGCAAATGTCCTGTGATTCCCAACAGGTAATGGGCTGATAAGTACACTTGATTTCTATCTCCCTCATGTGAAAATCAAAAAATTATGTACTATGTGATTTGGGTGGTATTACTACTACTACTACTACTACTACTACTACTACTACTACTACTACTACTACTACTACAACTGTGGCTGCACCCAAAGCAATGTGAACACAAGGCTGAGGGAAGTAGTTTTGCCTGTCCAGACAAGGTGAGACCCAACCCGTAATGCTGCCTCCAGCTCTGGGATGCCCAGAATAGGAAGAACTTGGACCGTTTGGAGTGAGTACAGAGGAGGCCACCAAGATGGTAAGAGGGTTGGAGCACCTCTGCTATGAGGAAAGACTGGGAGCATTGGGATTGTTCAGCCTGGAAAAGACACGGCTTTGAGGTAACTTACCCGCAGCCTTCCAGTACCTCAAAGGAGCTAATATAAAAGATGGGGAGAGACTATTTACAGGGCCTGGAGTGACATGACAAGGAGGAATGGGTTCAAATCGAAACAGAGTAGCTTTAAACAAGATATTCTGAAAATATTCTTCAGTGTGAAGATGGTGAGGCCCTGGCAAATGTTGCCCACAGAACATGTGGCCCACCCCTGGAAGTGTCCAAGGCCAGGTTGGATTGGGGGTTGGAGCAACCTGGGATAGTGGAATGTGTCCCTGCCCATGGCAGGGGTTGGAATCAGATGAACTTTAAGGGCCCTTCCAACCCAGGCCATTCTGTGATTGTTTGATTCTATGATTAAAAGCCTGATTATTCTGTGTCTGATTATTCTTTTCAACAGCTACCATGCATCAGGTGTAAAGATGCAGAAGAAGTAGCTATGGAAGGATCTATCTATTACCAAAGTGTAAGCATAATGGGTTTTTAAAATTTTCTTGTAGCTAAAAGCTCAGGATGAAACTTTGGTCTGATCCACTCCTGTAAAGTCATCATAGTACCATTTGCTCACTCTGTGAAAACAAAATTTAATGGAAATACTTTACAACGTGGATGGATAATTATAAAATTTCTTCTGAAATGTCTTCTAGACTGTAGGCGGGGGGCAGTTTGCATTTTCTTGTTTGAGCTTTGATTTTTTCACCGTTAATACTGCAATGCTGTTTTCCGCAGCATGAGTATTTCTCAGATTTCAAAGAAGTCTTTGGCTAGATAGCAAGTGTCAAGATGCATGGAAAACAGAAAACAGACACCAAAGAGATGGTGAGAAATAAATAATGTGAAAAGCAAGTGATGTAACACTAGATAGCTCCTTCACTTATTTTACGTGAATCATTCATTTTAGGTGGTTTTGCTCCCTGTATTTTGGATTTTGCATTTATTTGTTTGCTTTTTTCTAATGCTTGTTAAATTTTGAATATTTTTCCTACGTATGGCAGCAAAACAGGCTGTGCCATGCAGCTGAGATGAATGTGGTATGAGCTGCTGCCCAAAAATTAACTCTTTCTTAGTTAATTTGTTACAACAGGTTTGGGATGAAGAAATCAGTACTGTCTGAAATTTCCCAATTTCAACGTCGTGACACACCTCATGCCCACCCCTAAAAAGCCCAATGCAAAAGGAAATTGCAAACAGCGACTGCAGAGACCAAGAAAAGCCAGAAAGCAAGATGAAAGCACTGAAAATTCTCATTAATCAAATTGCTAATCTTAATTCATAAAGGTTCAGAGGTGCTGTGGTATCAATTGTCCTAAAAAGTTTAACCATCTGCTAACATTAGTAAAAATAGGAGTCAAATTCCCCAATATACAGAAATGTAACATTAGCTCTGTGAAGGCCAGGACAGTTAGGGGCCCAACACCCACAAATGCAGACCCACCACTCTGGAATAGGCCCCCATTTACAAGGTGGGATGAAGCTCCCCTGAACCCTTGTCAAATACAAAACTGGGTGATTTAACTCAGTGATGCTTTGCCCCTTGGGCTCCCCTGCAGTGAGATGGGATCCGTTCCCTTGGAGCTGACCCCTGTGATTGTAGGGTGTGCAAGGGGCCTTTGTGACTCCTCCCTGTGTGATGCTGAGAAGGACTTGTCTGAGGGGTTTGCCGCCACTGGGAGCTGGCAGAAGGGGGTTTTACCCCTCACGTGCTGACACAAAGAAGCCCAGAGGTCAATGCTGAAACCCCTCTGGAAGGCGGCACTCAGTGCCCATCACACAATAAAAAAGGGGTAGAGCTCCTCACCCAAAAGGGGCTGTATCTTTCTGTCGCTGTTACGCAGGCAAAGGTAAAGAAGTAAAGAGAGGGAACTCTCCGCATGTGTTCCACACAGGTTTATGCCAGTGAAACGACAAGGACAAAGAGGCAAATTGGTGGGAGGGTCCAGGGATCTTATACTGGTTACAGAATAGGTGGGGAAAGGGATCTCAGCCAATGGGATAGAGACAAGCAGGTGAGATTGACAGCAAGGGAACCAATGGGAACAACACATAGGAGGGACTCAGGGAAGGATCCAATGGGGCATCGAGGAACAAAGAACTTTCAAGAACTGATACATATTAAAGAAGATAAATGAATATACATAACCTCATGCATAAAACAGGGAGGGGAAAACATTAACCAATTGGGAGGAAACATGCAAAAGACAGAACAAGGGAATCATGGGTTCTCACCATGACTGCAGTTACATGCTAAATTTGGGTTGCTAACCACCACAGCTGGTTGTCTGAGTTCTCCTCAGGAGACAGAGTGGCTGGTGCTACTTGCACTGCCACACTTGTTGATTTTGACAGATGAGAGGGGGGATGTGAGGTAGCTATGGGGACTGACAGACTACAAATACAAACAAATATTCTGCTGCTTTCAAAGCAACACGGGCAGCAGGTTGAGGGAGACAATTCTGCTTCTCTGATTCTGCCCTTAGCAAGCCCCACTGTAATAAATGGTTAAAAAGTTCTCTTTTTTTGGTTAAGAAGAAGTTAAAAGTTGCTTGTAATAAATGGTTAAAAAGTTCTCTTTTTTTGGTTAAGAAGAAGTTAAAAGTTGCTTGTTAGAGGAGAGGGGGTATGCAGTTAATGAGTTAATTGTTATTGCGATTGTACGGGTGTAATGTTGCCATGTGCCCACTAGATGGGGACACCAATGGGGGAAAGTAGTGGGTCTATAGAAAGGAGGAGAATGTTCTAGAATGTTCTTAAGACAACCCAATAATCATGATGTAAACACTTTGAAGGATTATTGGTTAAGGAACCAACCAATCACTTGACGACCCAGAGACTGACAGAACTGAACACCAATGAGGACCCTAGCAACGAGCCATCAGAGGGAGGATCTGAGCTGCACCAATCACAGCATCAAAAGAAACTGTAATAACTGCTTTGGGGCTCAGCCCCTCATCTTCCTGAGGAACCTGAGGAACACGACGCACTATTTGTTTCTCTGGGTTGTCGAGTGGGACTTGGGCTTACCTCAAGTCTCTGCTCCTGGTTTTCTTTTTAATAAACGAGCAGACTTTTATACGACCCCAAAAAAAGTCCAAGCTTCGTTTATAACACCACCTGGAGCACTGTGTCCAGGCCTGGGCTCCTCAGCACAGGAAAGATGGGGAGCTGTTGGAACAGGCCCAGAGGAGGCCATGGAGATGAGCAGAGAGCTGGAGCACCCCTGGTACAAACACAGGCTCAGAGAGCAGGGCCTGCTCAGCCTGGAGAAGGGAAGGCTCCTCACTGTGGCCTTCCAGCACTTGAACGGGAGCTTAGAAACAACCAGGGACAGTGACTTTTGGCACAGCCAGAAAGTGAAAGCACAAGGGGGAACAGTTTTGAAAAAGAGAGATGAAAGATGCCCAGAGCAGCTGTGGCTGCCCCATCCCAGGGAATGTTCAAGGCCAGTCTGGATGGGGCTTGCAGCAAGCTGGGCTGATGGAAGGTGTCCCTGCCCATGGGATGGGGAGCTAGAGCTAGAGGAACCTGAAGATCCCTTCCAATCCTGAGCATTCCACAATTCTGTGATCTTGGGTGGCATCTTGGGCCATGGGCGTGGAGCCCGGAGAAGAAGGAAGGGAGCCTGGTGCTGTGGGGATCAGTGTCCCTCCTGTGGGAGACAGGGTCTCACACCATGTTGTGCTCAGTAGGAAGTGCTCCTCTGTGGGCTGGCTGCTCACAAAGATGTCCCAGTGGTCTTGCCACACCTCAAAATGCATTTCAACCCTGAAGTTTTCCTTGCTTCTGGTCAGCTGGCGTTGGCACGAGCATGTGGAGGGCAGGAACAATACATGCCAGTGGTAGGAATCAAGCAAAAGTAACCAGGCTGCTCTCACCAACTGGTAAAACATGCAGGCACTTTCTCCATTTTTAGGTAGGGGCAAGTACAGAGAGTCTTGGGGAGGTGGAACTTCTGATTCTTCCTCAGCTCTGTTGGAGCTAAGGCCAACAGCTGAGCCAGCTAGTGGGCCAGAGAGCCCCAAAATAGCAAAGGCCTGCTGGTGGAAAAGCTCAGATATTTGAGACACCACTCTCACCTTTGTGTGAGTAAAGGAAAAGCCTCTCACAATTCCTTGCAGATGGAACCTCACACACCCCCAGACACTGGTTAAAGAAAACTACCTCTCCCAGCAGCCTGTGCGGTTGCATACCTGAGCTGGTACCCCGCTCCACCCCTTCCCTCTGCTCATTGGTTCCCTTCCCTAGTCCTGCCTTTGTACCGCCCATGTGCCTTCGGATCATTGGCTCTGTAACCCTACGTAAACCTGATCCTGAACACGCTTCACCCTCTCTCGTATCTGGCCTCTCTGGCTTGAGAGAGAGAGAGAGAGTGTGTATGTGTGTATGTGTGTGTGCGTGTGTGTGTGTCACCAGTGCATAACATCTACACGGGGCTGAAAGGAGAAGCTTCCTAGTGTGCCACGCACCCGAGCGGTGTTGTGCCCGAGACAGCTTCGGGGAACACAGCGGCAATCTCCTCATCGTCCTAACACTACACACTTTTATACAGCTCCTCCTGGGAAGCACAGCATCTTCTTGCCCAGATGCTCCCTCAGGCAGGTGCCCACACACTCCAAGCTGATGCAGAACTTCTTCCCTGGCATCCTTGTGCAGGTGTCCAGCTCCAGGGGAAAGCTGTGCCACACACGGGGACTCAGGCATACCAGCATGCAGGACTCAACCCCCTACACCGGGACTCCAACTTTCCAAGGTGCTGTTGTAAGAGCCTGATAACAAGAAAAAGGATTCAAAAAGTGTTTCATCATTATGTCTGCTTATCATAATCACTCTTGAATGCCTGAAAACTATGTGTGGGATGGTCTGTGAGTAGCCCACCTTGAGGCCCATAAAAAGGAAGGCAAAACTGGTGCAAAATGTGGAGGGGAAAGTGAAAGGCAGAATCCCTGACCTTTGTCTTTCCCCACCACCACCACCATTGCTTCCTGCAAGACACCCTGAGGCCTCTGGGAGCAGACACTGCCCTCTTGGGAAGAATGCCCCGATCCTGCATCCTTGGACCGAAATCCTGATGGAGTTGCAGAATCCCTATCCCTGCTCCTGTGTCACGTGGTGAGAGCACAGTGAGTGGACTGAGGTTTGGCTGCAGCGACCGGGCGCCACGCCTGTGTAATAAACACGTCAGTCATCTTTTGAAGAGTTAACTGCTTTTATTGATGACAACACAACCACTGAGGATGGGATACCAAGGTAAGCCCAGAATGTGCACGACAAAGCACAAGAAACAAGCAGTGTGTCACACACTGGGTGCTCCCTTGGTGGATGTGTACCGCAGGAGGACCCCACACAAAATGTCCCAGGGGTTCTTATAGCTTCTTCTCAAACAGGATTGGTGCGCTTTTCAATCCGCTCTCTGATTGGTCTTTATCACAGGCTTCGGATTGGTCACTTCTCAGGTGCATCCCTGGCCAATCATTTCTGGATAAGTCTATCCCATCGGAGGACTGCTTCACCAGTTGGGGTTTAGGGTGATGTCACTGCTTCTGCAATGAAGTTCTAAAATGTTCTTTCCATTAACTCCCTCATAGGACCCCCCCCCAGTGGTTACATAAAGGTAATACACCCGTACATGAACACACAGTGTGATAACCTTCGATTAGTTAACTTATAACTTATTCTACTATTGGACATGTGCTAGCTCAACAGTATATCAACCCATCAACTTGTAAACATGTAATTAGCCCATGAAAGCCACCACCTTCATAACAACTCCTCCCTCTCTTCTTTTGATCGGGTTTTAACCCGCATCAAGCTTTTACTAAACAGGGCTTTCATGGGCTCAGTAAATTTTTCGTAACTTTTGGTATCTTTCATAAGTTTCTTTGTCAGTCTCTGGGGTTTTTTGTTGATCATCAGCAGCCTTTAGCATCATGACTTTTTCTTCAGTTAATTTCTCCAGGGAGCTTTGGATGATTCTTGTTATTATTTGAATGAAGCAGGGTATTAAACAGGGGAGAAAAATGACACTGGTTATTGCACACATCCCAAGAAATACTGCTTTTTTCCATCATGGTCCACCGAGTAGATTGTCCCACCATCCTGCTTTGAGGAGGGGTGTCCTCTTCTGAACTGGTACATGTACAAGCTATCTAATATTTGTGGTGATGTTTTTAATAGCTTCACCATGGTCATCAATTTCAACACAACATTGAGAGGAGTTTAATTTCCCACACACACCACCTTCTTCGGCTTGGAGGTAATCCAGGGCCAACCTGTTTTGGTAGATGGAGGTTCTCATTTCTTTTTGTTGTGCAGGTATTAAATCTAAGGCTAGGGCTGTTTGGTTTGTGATGATTGCAAGGATAGCCTGTAATCAGATGATTCGATTTAGCATATAAATGGGGGTCCTATAGCCCCATGTGCTATCCTGAGCCCAAGTGGCTGGGCCATAAACCTGAATGATTCTTTCAGGTGGCCACTCATCTTTTCCCCATTTCTGAGCTCCTCCAATCATATCTCGTCTCTTCCTCGCTAACATATCATACAGTGGTATGCCTAATTCCAGGCCTGAGTTTCATGGAAGAAGAAGGAGAGTCTGATAATTCCTAATGTCCAACTTCCAGCCTAATCTTCTGGTAACATAAGCTTTCCTTCCACATAGCCAGAACAATCCCTCTGGGGTTTCACAGAAGTTTGGAACCATAGACTAGCTTTATTCCATAATCTTGCAATTTTAGGTACGCCTAGAAAGGGGTTTAGGGTCCTAGTAATACATTCATACAATCTTATCCTTTTTTGTATAACAGCATCCTCCTTTATCTATTTGGGGCCAATAGAGGTCAGGGGCTTTGGGAATCCACCACTTATGTGTTCCATTGGTGACTAAATACCATTTGCAAGACATTTCTCCCACCTTTGTTGAGTATGTTATTCCTCGTCTCCACAGACATTCTTCACTGATTACTCCCGATCTTAATGTCCATACCTCTTCTGGATCTCTTTTAGGTATTGCACTCTGCTTTTCTCAGTGTTTCATCAGTTGTACTATTTCCTGTGGACTTAAGGCAATTCCCTCCCAAGGCCAGACTTCTGTTAAACAAGCGTCACCACAAATCCAACAGTTGGAGATATTAAATTCATAACTTATGCGCAATACTAAATCTAAAACCAAATTTTTCCCACTTAAAATTAAGTCTTCTATTCGCATCTTTACCACCCCTCTTAATTCTTTCTCTTTAACTTGGTCTAGCTCAGGTCTTCCCCTCTCTATAGTCGTTTTGCTCAAATCTTTTTCTGAACATATCCATTTGTCTTCAATAGGACACTCACAGTTTTTGTTTAAAGTTCCCTATGTTTTCTGCTAGCCAATAGATTTTTCCATCCTCTTTGCAAGTCTGTATCTTTAACTGGTCGATACATTGGATATTACAGTTTGTATGGATTCTTAGGACAGCACTTCGAGAGTCACCTGCGTACAGGGGATAGTAACATTTGTCACAGGGGCCTTCTCAACTCCCTTGGATATAAGCCCAGATGCTCAACAGGCTTACTATCAACAAGGGTCCAGTACAGGGTGCCCTCAGGGTTAGAGCAAGGCCTGATCGGTCTTGCCCCTCGTTGAGCTTCTGTCCCCAATGTTCGAGGTGACTCACCTGTGTTCTCTGGATATCAACCTCTTGTTTGCTTTTGGAGTCTGATTGCTAGATGAATGGGAATGTTTTATTTCTTCAGAATCTTAATTTTTAGCATATCTGAAGTAAGAACAAATATCAAGAATTATGATTTTCAACTTTAAATATGAATATAATAATTTTTTGCAATAAACAACGTTTTGGTAATAAATATAACTAGATAAATAACCTTTTTAACCATTAATATAAGTAGATCAGCCAACCTTGAGTCAAATATGCATTAAGGTTAGTTCTGTTACTGTCTACTCAGTTGCAGTCGGTACACGTCCTTTCACTCTGGTGGCATGGGTCCATCCTTTTTCTTGTGTGCGCACAGCAGTCTCTGTGGTCAACAGAACTTGAAAGGGGCCTTCTCATTTCAGGGTTAGAGGTATTTCTTTCCATACTTTGATTAGGACCTAATCTCCTGGTTGAAATGGATGGATTTTAAAATCAATGGGGATGCTTTGGGGGAAGGTATCCCTTTTTCCTCAGGTCTTCTACATTGCTGGCAATTACTTGAACATATTATTTTGTGTGCTGTTCTCCCTCTTCATAAGTTCCTATGTAATTAGAGGTAGCTAGGAATGGTAAGCCAAACATTGCTTCCTATGGGGAAATCCCCATATCTGCTCGAGGTTTTGTTCTAATTCTCATTAATGCTAACGGAAGACACTTTAACCAGGTCATTTTTGTTTCTAGTACTAATTTTGTAAGGGTACTTTTTAGAGTTTGGTTCATTCTTTTACCTTACCCGACTTTGGGGTCGCCACGGGGTGTGTAGTTTCCATGTAATAGCGAGTGCTGTTATTGTTTGGTGTAGAACTTTTGCGGTAAAATGTGGACCTTTGTCCCAGTCGATGGCGTTAATGATCCCATACCGAAGTATGATTTGTTCTAGTAGGATTTTACTAACAACATTAGCTGTGGTATTAACAGTCAGAAACGCTTCGATCCAGTGCGTTACATGATCTACTATAACTAATAAATATTTAAATTTCTGAATTGGGGGAAGTTCTGTAAAGTCTACTTGAATATTCTGAAAACGTCTCTTAGTTAATTCTCTCCCTCCAGGCAGGGCTTTTCTCATCACTTTTTTATCTTTTGACAGATTGTGCACCTTTTCATTATTGTTTTTGTGATTTCAAAGGTTCCAGTACATACATAAGTCCGCAAAAAGTAGTTGGTCACAGAGTGCTTGCGTTCCCCAATGTGTTGAAGTGTGGATGTCTTGTAAAATTTTCTGGGTTAAGGCTTTATTGAGGATTTGTCTTCCATCTGGTATCGTCCATTTTCCTGTTTCATCTTTGATCCCTCCATTTCTCTGTAGCTCTTTTTGCTCTTGTTCATTAAACACTGGAACTTTTATTTCTTCTTCTCCTAGATTTCCTAACCACACAATACTGCTCCCCTCTTCTAAGGCTGCTTCCTTTGCTGCTCAGTCTGCTAAATTCTTTCCAAGTGTTTCCATAGATGTTCCTGTCTGGTGGCCCCTCACATGTACAACAGGAATTTCAGTTGGTTTCTTTAATGGTTCTAATACTTCTTTTATTATATCTTCATGAGCTAAGGTTTTACCTTTTGAGTTTACAAAACCTCTTTCTTCCCAAATTTTGCCAAAGGTATGTACTATTCCATAGGCATATCTCGAGTCAGTGAAAATAGTTCCTCTTTTTCTTTCTAATCATTCTAGTCCTCTCTTCAATGCAAAACTTTCGCAGCAGTGAGCTGACCATTTTGTATGCAAGCCTTCTTTTTCTAATATTTTCATAGTTTTTCCATTAACTACTGCATATCCTGATGCTCGTTTTCCTTCAGTTACTCTGGAGGAACCATCTACAAACAACACTTCTCCTTCTGGTAGTGGGAGCCCTTGTAGATCTTCTCGTAGTTTAGTTTGGAGGTCAATTATCTCTAAGCATTCATGTTCTATGTCTTCAGCTGGTTCCCCATAAAGGAACCGTGTGGGATTCTGGGTTTTGGTTGTGGTTAGTTCAAGGTTCTCTGTATTGGTTAGCACTAATTCATATTTTAACACTCTGCTGTCTGTGAGCCATTGGCTTGCTTTATGGCTCAATATAATTTTGATAGTTTTTTAAGTGAGGGGTATACACTTTGATTTTCCTTCCAAACGTTCGTTTATATCCTTCTCCTATTAACACTGCTGTGGTAGCAACTGCTTGCAGGCATGTAGGCCATCCCCTAAACTACTGGGTCTAGTAATTTGGATATATATGCGATAGGCTTCCTGACTTCACGCCATTTTTGGGTAAGTACTCCCTAAGCTACTCCTTCTTCTGTATTGACAAGTAATTCAAATGGTTTGTCCAAATCCGGTAGGCTTAACACTGGCGCTTTCATTACTTTTTGTTCCAGTTTTTCTACTTGATGGCTATCTTCTTCACTCCAATTTAAGGGTTCTGTTTCTATTAATTTTTCATAAAGAAATTTAACTGATTTTGTATGTTCATCAATCCGTAATTTACAATATCCAATTAGTCCTAATAATTTTTGTTATAAACAAAGCTTGGACTTTTTTGGGTGGAATAAAAGTCTGCTCATTTATTAAAAAGAAAACCAGGAGCAGAGACTTGAGGTAAGCCCAAGTCCCACTCGACAACCCAGAGAAACAAATAGTGCGTCGCACAGGGTGTTCCCTTGGACTCAGGTTCCTCAGGAAGACGGGGGGGCTGAGCCCTGGAGCAGTTCTTATAGCAGTTCTCTTTTGATGCTGTGATTGGTGCAGCTCAGATCCTCCCTCTGATGGCTTGTTGCTAGGGTCCTCATTGGTGTTCAATTCTGTCAGTCTCTGGGGTGTCGAGTGATTGGTTTGCCCCTTAACCAATAATCCTTCAAAGTGTTTACATCATGATTACTGGGTTGTCTTAAGAACATTCTAGAACATTCTCCTCCTTTCTATAGACCCACTACTTTCCCCCATTGGTGTCCCCATCTAGTGGGCACGTGGCAACATTACACCCGTACAATCGCAATAACAATTAACTCATTAACTGCATACCCCCACTCCCCCAACAAGCAACTTTTAACTTCTTCTCAACCAAAAAAAACCCCAAACTTTTAACCATTTATTACAACTCCCTCCTCTAAAACTTTGGTCAGGCCTTTGCCCGCATCAACCAACTTATAGCTTAACAATTTTTCATTAGACAGTGTCCTCATAACCCTTATAAAATTTTTGTAGTCTTCAGTATTTATCATAAATTTCTTTCGCTGCTTCAGGGGCTTTCTCTTCTTCTTGATCCTCTTCCAATTCATCTGCTTGCAGCACTCTAATTCTTGCAATTTTCTCCCAGTTTTGTGTCTGTAACTCCTGAATGAGGGGGATATTCTGCACAACAGAGGTTATAAGTCTAACAAAACAGGGGATTAAACACGGCAGGAATATGAAACCAGCAAACGAGAGTCCAACAATTACCAATGCCTTCTTCCACCACTCTCCGGTTAGTAGGTTGTCCCACCAGTTAGACTTAAACAGCGGGGTCCACCTTTGTACGGGACATGGGCCAATTTTCTGATGTTAGTAGTTAGTATTCTTGATAGCTTCACTGTGGTCATCAATTTCTACACAGCACTCTGATGAATTAAACTTTCCACACACACCACCTTCCTCTGCTAGCAGATAGTCCAGTGCCAGCCTATTTTGGTATATCATAGTTCTCATTTGTCTAGATTGTGCGGAAAGTAAATCCAGAGCTAGGGTGGATTGATTAGATTATTATTTCCACCAGTGCTTGAAGACAGATAATTCTGTTCAACATATATATTGGAGTCCTGTACCCCCATGATCCGTCCTGGGCCCAAGTTGCAGGACCATAGGTAGCTATGATCCGCTCAGGTGGCCACTCATCCTCCCCCCTCTTCTGGGTTCCCCCTATCTGGATGTCCCTTTTCTTCTGTGCCAACTCGTCATACAGAGGAACCCCAAGACCTTGTCCCTTGATTCGTGGAAGTAGGAAAAAGGAGGGTCTAATTATGTCTAGGGTACAGCTTGCAGCCCAGTCGTTTTGGAGCATAACATAGGCCATTTTCCCACATAACCAGGAGTCCTTTTGGTACTTGCCAATAATTGTGAAATTTTACACTGTTTATGCTAATCTTATTCCAAAATTTTGACATTTTTGGTTCATCTTGGAAGGGATTAGGTTCCCTGGTAATACATTCATATAACTTTTCTCGTTCTACATATGTACACCCTTGTTTCTGTTTCCTCGCCCAATATAAATCCTTAGCCATAGGGATCCACCACTGATGTGTACTATTTGTTACAAAATACCTTTTACAGGGAAGCTCACCCACATACGCTATGTATTTAGGACCTCTCCTCCACAGACATTCTTCTCCGATGACTCCTGATCTCAAGCTCCAAGTTTCTTCTTCCTCCCTCTCATCTGGTCCTGGTGATTCCTTCTCCATTATCTTTAGGATCTCCTGTGGGGTCAAAGCAATCCCCTCCCAAGGTGAAACCTCTGCCATCTGGGTATCTCCACAAATCCAGCAATCAGGTATATTCCATTCATGGCTTATTTTTTCAACCAGATCTAGGAACAAGTTCTTTCCTCCCATCATTCTGATCTCAGGTCCCTTTTTAATTACCCCTTTTACCTCTTTTTCTCTAATCAAGTCTGGCTCCCAATTCTCCGCTTTTGCTTTTTGCTTTACCGGGTCTTTCTCAGAGCAGATCCATTTCTCTTTCATAGGGCATTCTCCCAGCAATTTCTGTTTAAAAGTCCCTACATTTTCAAAAAGCCAATAGGTTCAGCCATCCTCTATGCAGGTTTGCAGTTCTAAAAAGCTGGCACAATTAGGGCTCGGATTCGAATGGGTTCTTAGGATGGCTGTCAGAGAGTCTCCTGCATACAAGGGTAGTAACATTTATCACAGGATGGTGCTCCTCCCGCTTGGATGTTGACCATGAGGAGAACCCATATTAGCAGGGGTCCGGTACAGTGCACTCTCCCACCCATGTCTCCCCTCTAATCCCTATTAGAGGATCCGCAACTTTTTATCTGTGGCAAGAGTGTATCCTGATCCGATCTTGCCCCCTCACAATATTCTTACCCATTGGTTACTGTTACCCTCTTGTTGCAGTGATACTCTCCCTTTTGTGTCAACTTATTTTCCTTCCTTTTAAGGTCTGATTTGCTAGGTGTGTGGGAGGATGCTCTATTCCTTCAGAGTTCTTTGGATCTGTAATGAGACACATCAAAAATTGAAAATGGTTCTTTTAAATTCTTCAATAAATAACTATTTCAAACTTCAAATATTAATAAGTATTAACCATGCAATAAACAATTTCTAATTCTTAAGACTTGTAATATCGCTAAAGCAGTTAATAAAGTTCAAATCATCTTAAAAACTCCATCTTTATCTGTCCTTTCACGGCTTCTTCCTCAGTGTCAGCTTGTCAACTTGTCAGTGTCGGTCAACTACTGTCCAGTTGGTTGGGGCTTGTACAGGTCCTTTCACTCTGGAGGCATGAGTCCATCCTTTCTCTTGGGTCCTCCAACTCGATCTATCTAGGATGGTTCCTTCATTGCCTAAGGCTGCTTTCTTCGCTATCTGGTGGGCCATGTTATTTCCTTTCATCTCCAGGGAGTCTCCTCTTTGATGTCCTCTTACATGCACTACAGTTATCTCCACTGGGCCTCTTAAAGCTTCAAATACTTCCTTGATTAAATTCTCATGCACTAACATTTTTCCTTTTGAATTTACAAATCCTCTCCGTCCAGATTTTACCAAAGGTATGTACCACTCCATATGCATATTTCGAGTCAGTATAAATAGTTCCTTTCTGATAATTAAGCCACAGTACTCCTCGTAATAAAGCATAGAGTTCACAGCACTGCGTGGACCATTGTCCTGAAAGTTTCCCTTTTTCTATAATGGTCATGTCCTTTCCATTTATCACAGCCTACCCCAGAACTCGTTTTCCTTCTACTACTCTAGACGAACCATCCACAAAAAGGATCTCTCCCTCTGGCAAGGGGTGTTTCAATAAGTCCTCCCTGACTTTAGTTTGTAAGTCAGTGGTTTCGACGCAGATATGCTCAAGTCCTCCATCTGGTTCTCCATATAAAAATTGGGCAGGGTTTATTGCTCGGGTTGTAGTTAGCTAGCTCTAGATTTTCCATATTATTCAGGATCAATTCATATTTTAAAAGCCTGCTGTCAGAGATCCATTGGCTAGCTTTTTTACTTAACATGGTTTTTAAATCATGTGGATTGTACACTCTAATCTTGTTACCAAAAGTCAACTTATATCCCTCCTCCACCAGAGTTACTGTGTCCGCCACAGCCTGGAGACAGGTTGGCCATCCCCTTATCACTGGGTCTAATAACCTTGACACATAAGCAGTAGGTTTCTTTACTCCACACCACTCCTGTACAAGCACTCCGTAGGCCACTCCTTCTTCAACATTCACAAATAATTCAAATAATCTGTCTAAATCAGGCAAACTCAACACTGGAGCAGGTATCAGTTTCTCTTTCAATTCTTCCAACCTTTTATTATCTTCCTCATTTCAGGTTAAGGGTTCTTGCTCTACTAATTTGTTATACAAGAATTTTACTAGCTTGGTATGTCCCTCTATCCATAATTTACAGTACCCGATCAACCCTAACTATTTTCTCACATCAGTTTTTGTTCTTGGTGCTGGCAATGACAATATTCCCTGTATTCTACTCGAATCTAACTTCTTGTATCCATGCCCAATTAAATGACCCAAATACTTCACCTCCAATTCCACAAACTGCAACTTCCTTTTTGACACTTCCAAGCCCTTTTCTCCCAGAAAATTTAGTATAATTTAATCATTGTTTCCTGGACCTCTTCTTTTCATTCCCCTGAGACCAACAAATCATCCACATACTGCAATATTTGTACTTGTCCAGCCGGTAAAAATTCTCGCATCAATTCTAAAGCCTGACCAAATAAATTTGGGGATTCTGTGAATCCCTGAGGCAACTGGGTCCATTGTAGTTGTTGTTTCCTCCCTGTAGTCTCATCATGCCATTCAAAGGCGAACCATCCTCTGCTCTCTTTCTCAAGTGGCCACGCTCAAAAAGCATCTTTTAGATCGATTACACTGAACCATGCATGTCATGATGATATTTTAGTTAACAAGGTATATGGATTAGTGACAACTGGGTAACGCGCAATGGTTTGTTTGTTCACCTCCCTCAAATCTTGTACCAGGCGGTAGGTCCCGTCTGGCTTCTTAACTGGCAAAATTGGAGTGTTGTGGGGGGACATGCATGGCTCAAGTATACCATCTAGAATTAATTCCTTAATTACAGGGGTCAGTCCCTGTTTTCCTTCAGCTGATATATGGTATTGCTTAACCCTTATGGGTAGTGTGTTTGGCTTCATCTTTATTTCAATGGGTGGGATGCCTAATAATCCATGCCTTCCGCCTTCGGCCCACACTTCGGGATTAATAGTTTCCTCATCTTCTTTTGTTAGCACCATTATTTTAGCCACCATCTACCTTCCTCAGGGACTACCCCTATTCCCAGCTGTAATTGCAGGTCCCAGCCTAATAAATTGCATCCCAATTTTGGCATATATAACAAATCTACACAACTTTCTTGGGAATTACCTTTAACTTGTATCTGTTCAATCATGGCCACATCAAATGGGTCATTCTTAGCTCCCTGTCACGATCCACTAATGCAAGCAGGGGTCGTGATGGTTCCTTTATCGATCTCAGAGTGTAAAAGGACACAAGAGATTTCAGTTTTAATCAAAACAGTGCACCTTTATTAAGTGCCCACAACACAGTAATACAATAGAAGAGAGTAAGAGAGAGAGAGAGAGAGAAGAACAAAGTAGAGAGGGGGAAAAGAGGGGCAATAGCTACCAACGGATGAGACGAAGTCCTCATGGTCTTTCGCCAATAGATTCGTCTTCTTTCCGCGGGGAGATCTCAGACTCGGTTATTTCAGAAAGTCCCTTTATAGTCCTTTTCAGAAGCGAGGGGCAACTGGCCAAGAGGTTGGGAAATCTACAGCCCTTGTTATGGGGTCCGTTGCTTTGGGAAACAGGTACAGGACAGACGTACAAGACAGGTCTACCGGAGAGGTGTACAGGACAGGTCATTCAGCGCAGTCCTTCCCCCCTGGGCAGCAAGAACGGCGCAGTCCATTGTGACCTGCACTAATTTTCCTCAGGAATGTGTACCAGTTTCCAGTGGGCACACCCGTAGGCAACACTTGGCAGACATCCCACCTCAGCCGGGCCAGGACTCCTGTGTTCAGTCTCTATCCTTGGCAATGATCGTGAGGCAGATGAGGGATCTTCGGACCGTCTCTTACACTTCCTTAACCTTACATTTTCTATCATTCAACTTAAAACCCTCTGGAAGCTTCGATATACCCGATCTGTCTGCTCCAGTATCAACAAGAAACTCATATTCTTCACTCTGGGGGCCACCTTCCAGATTTTCCAAGGGCTCTGTGTGATTTTCAAAACCTTCCCCCAGAGCGAAGAGCCCCTGACACCCCTAATCATTTCCCTTTAAAATCTTTTCCAATGTATCTTGTTCCCTAGCAATTGCTTCATCCAAACTTCTTTTCTTACAGTTTCTCTCTGTGTGTCCCTCTTCACCACAGTAATAGCATATGATTTTGTCCCAGTTCTGTTTCCTCTGCCTGTACATCTTTTCCTTCTCCTCCCCATCTCCTTTTGACTCTCCCCTTCCAACTCCTATGCTTTCTCTAGCTATCACTATCACAATCTTCACCTTAGTTTTTGTCTTCTCCTCTCTTCTCAAGTATACCTTCTGCAGCTCCCTCAACAATTTGTTCAGGCTCTTTTCCTGCCAGTCATCTGTCTTCCCTAATTTCCTTCTAATATCTGTCCATGCTTTGGTAACAAACTGGATCTTCACCAATACTTGCCCTTCTGGGCTATCTGGATCCACACTAGAATACAATTGAAAATTCCTTTTTAAACTTTCCAGCCAAGCACTTGGGGTCTCATCCTTTTCCTGCTGGCTATCAAAAGCCAGCCTCACATTGTTTGTCGTGGGCACAGCCTCTCGTATACCTTTTAGTATGAGTGCCCTATAATCCCTCATATTCTCCTTCCTAGCTCATCATTTGGGTCCCAGTCTGGTTGCACATGCGGCATTTTCTCCTCCCCTTGGGGTCCATTCCTATTCTCTCACTCCCAGATCTGCATGCCAGCTGCCCTAATTAGTTGGATTTCTTCCGGGGAGAAGAGTATACCCATGACAGAATTCAATTCTTCCCATGTATAAGTGCTAGGACCCAAGAACTGGTCAACTTGATTAGATATACGTAGTGGATCCTCCAGCAAACCTTTTTGTCGCAATGACCGCCACTGACTGCTGCCCAGGCTAGCCCCTGGGGTGTGTGACAGGAGTGGGGAGCATGGAGGGTCTTGGCTTTAAAGCTGCTCCTCAGGAGTTCAGCTCTGCCCAGGGGAGCTGAAGCTCCAGGCACAGTGGCTGTCAGCAGTCTGGACGAGGGAGAGGATAAAAAGTATCAAGGAGACTTGCCACAGGAGGTAATCCAAGTTTATTGGAGGCAACTCACAGGGGACAAGCTTTGAGCATCTCCAGGGAACCACTTATAAAAGGAAATGTTACAATGGGGATGGCTTAACTGGGCACCGATAGAAATCTCTAAGGGAGGGATATGGACGATTTCCTTGGGCCAATAGCCTCAAGGGGAGGAGGGAAAGGGATTGCATGCCCCAATGGGGCATCGAGGTTTAGGGGATTTCCAAAGGGGGAGATAACTAAAGGGGTAGGGTCTCGGGGGATTGACAGGGACCATATAAGGGTAAACTGGGAGGTTTCAGGTGATGGACACTGAACCTTCAGGAACAACAGGAGGGGTTTGGGTGATTGATAGGGAAAGAGGTAGAACAAGGGAAGGAGAACAACCATGTAGGGATCACCGGGGGAGTGGCTTGGGTCTGGGGGAAACCAACTGGGAATAGGAGTGGGGAAGGTAGGGATGAACCATTGGGGTACAAAAAACTTATATAAAAATACAATAAAGGTATTGCATCACCACGCCTTTTAACTCTTTCTTAAAATTCCTCACCTCAGAAGCCATCAACAGTGCATTAACAAACCCAATTCCTCCTCTAGCACCTCCCATGGGCACTTCTCTCAAGGGGAATAATCGGTCCACTGTCTCTCCTTGAGGCACACACTTCTGGGTTTGAAGCCTAGTATTGTAACCATGGTGTTTTACCATCTCATCTGATTTCTCTTTCATCTCTGATTCCTTTTCCCCCCCTTTCCCCCCCCCTTGCACTACACTCCCTTCAGCAGGGACATTATGTATTGGGGAGAAACTAAGGGGTGTAGTTTGAAATGTAGGAGGGACAAGGAGAGGCGTAGGAAGGTTCTGTGGTATGGTTGAGACATTAGGGATACATGGTTGAGGTGCAGGAGAAATTGGCTCAAGTGTAGGGGAAGCAGATGGAGTCTGGGGTGATGGAATAGGGTGCAGCGGAGGGGGCTGGGACTTGTGTGGAGCAGGTAGTGGAGGCGGTGAGAGAGATTTTGGCTGAGTCGGGGGAAGTACCGGAGGAGTAGGAGGGTGAGCTATAGGTAGAGTAGGCAGTGAAGGGAGTGAAAGACGAAGTCAAGAGGGTTCCACCCTTTTGAATTACTTTTCTCTCCTACCTTCTGTGCTTCTTTCTTACCCGCTTCCTCCTCTTTTGATACTTTGTACACTCTTACTTTCTTGTCCCAGATCTCATTTTCAAGCCAACAGGCTGCGTGTAAGATTTCTTCCTCATTTTGGGTCTCCTTTAAATTAACACGTCTGTTTAAAGCTCTGCACATCCACTTTTCTTTGGATCCATACCAGGGCCAATAGATAGGCCCTTCCTGAATCACTTTCTTTGACCAAATCTCGATACTAAAATGAATCATTTTAATTTTGTCCAATTTCTTTAAATTTTCATCCAAATCCCAATTTTTGAGCATTTCTCCCAATGGGCTTTTGGGAGGAATGTCTTTTAAGTCACTGTGTCTTTCTTTATCTTTTTATTCTTTACTACACACTGGCCCATGATTTTTGGTAATGTTTTATAGAGTATACTTAAGTATCAACAGAGTTTTTTCTTTTTTTTTTTTCCTTGCAAACTTATGGCAGCAGATAGTCTTTGTTTCAAAAAGGAATTAACTTCACTCTAAATTAGGCACAAAATTTAGTACACACAACACACAAACTTATTAATATCTACCTAACAAATAATCGTATCTGAATGAACCAACAAAACCAAGGCAAGCTACCACAAGTTCTAATAAACCAGGCAAAGCTATGAGAGAACAGATAGGGTTTTGGTAAAAGGAACGAAGGTCACGGGAAAATAACAATAATTTTTAGTTTTTAAAATGAGGGGTTTTAAAAGCAATAACTAATACAACTAGTCGTGGGAAAAATTGTTAACCGTGGGAATTAAATGGCTGCCCGTGGGAAATCCGACAGGAAACCTCAGAAACTACAACCTAAATGGCAACCCAACCAGAAACCAGATGACCCCTATCAGGCCCTTCCAGCCCTTCCGGGACCCAATTACAGACTCCACCCCTCGCCGGAGTGAGGGACCCTCCCTCCTCCAGGGAGTTTTCTCAAAAATTAAGATGGCGCCCACCAGACGCCACTAGGCACTTCTCCTCTACAGCCCAGATCTTAAAAATGGCCGCAACACCGAAAATTTCTCAAAAATTAAAATGGCGCTCGCCAGACGCCACTAGACACTTCTCCTCTTTGCCTGATAGGCAGTCTGGGGACTATTGGATTCACCTCACCCCAGAACCTCACCTATCAGGTTCACCGCAACCATGCAATTAGAACAAGTTTTAAGACTGTTTAATGTAATTAATAGGCACTTAAAGAAATCTTCTGAATAACCAAAAAGGACCAACAGAATACACCCAAGCAGTTTTGAGTTCTAACTGAAAACGTAAATCGCTAACAGAAAACGTCAACGAAGAATTCTCTAACTTCCCTGGGTGGCAGGTTCTAATTTCTCCTCCCCCTACGAACCTCACTAGCTTCCTAGCTCGGGGGTCCTAATTCCCCTTGTGCTGGGCACCTTCTCCTCCTCCCCTGCCAGAAAGGAGGCAATCCCCCAACCGGTGGTTCCCCTTAACTCTGAAAATCTCCTGTTAGGAGTCTTCCTTCCAGCCCACAAGGGTTCTAGTTCCCTAGGCACAGACTCTCCAGGGTCTGCCCCAAGGAACTCCCTCCTCCCAGGTGATCTTGGCTGATGGAATCACTACTTCCCCTTCCGGGACTCCTAACAATTCCACCCCCAATCTGGCAACGACCAAGCCACCTCTAACTGGAGCCTGCACGGGTACGGGGTGGATCCCACCTTTAAGGGTCCCTAGGGGTATAGCACTCACGCGTTTTTCACTCGCTTCCCTCCTTTCCCCGCAGAGGACCGGAACCGCGGTACTTGGAGGTCCTCACTCGCTTTGGGAGTCCGCTCTACGCAGCCCCCGTCTCACTCAGTCGCCACTACACACACACTTGTGCCCTCTAATGCCTTGACCCCACTCGCAACACCGACCTGACAGCGAGTCCCGCTCCTCAGAGGGTAATCCTCTGGGCTGTTGGGCCCCTGATCTTCTCTTGGGACAGCTGACAGTCCTCCCGATGGTCACGAAGAAATCCAGAGTCCAGGCAGCAAAAATTCTGTTGGACACGTCTTCCCTGGACTTGTCCTTCTCTGGGACCGCCTAGGGGGTGTGGCTTATCCCAGACGAGGCCCCAGAAAACTGTTATAAATGCGGCTTGGACTTTTTTGGGTGGAATAAAAGTCTGCTCATTTATTAAAAAGAAAACCAGGAGCAAAGACTCGAGGTAAGCCCAAGTCCCACTCGACAACCCAGAGAAACAAACAGTGCGTAGCACAGGGTGTTCCCTTGGACTCAGGTTCCTCAGGAAGATGAGGGGCTGAGCCCCAAAGCAGTTCTTATAGCAGTTCTCTTTTGATGCTGTGGATTGGTGCAGCTCAGATCCTCCCTCTGATGGCTCGTTGCTAGGGTCCTCACTGGTGTTCAATTCTGTCAGTCTCTGGGGTGTCGAGTGATTGGTTTGCCCCTTAACCAATAATCCTTCAAAGTGTTTACATCATGATTACTGGGTTGTCTTAAGAACATTCTAGAACATTCTCCTCCTTTCTATAGACCCACTACTTTCCCCCATTGGTGTCCCCATCTAGTGGGCACATGGCAACATTACACCCGTACAATTGCAATAACAATTAACTCATTAACTGCATACCCCCACTCCCCTTAACAAGCAACTTTTAACTTCTTCTCAACCAAAAAAACCACCAAACTTTTAACCATTTATTACAATTTTCATATCTCTCTTTTGGTTTTTGGCGGTGGTAGAGAGAGTATTCCTTGGATTCTACTTGCATCTGATTTTTGACATCCATTTCCAATTAAATGTCCTAGATATTTGACTTCTGACTCTACAATTTGTAGTTTCCTTTTTGAGACACTTAAGCCCTGTTCTCCAAGAAAATTTAATAGATTTACTGTGGTAACCTGCACTTGGTCTTCTGTTTCTCTTGATATTAGCAAATCGTCTACATATTGTAAAATTTGCCTTTTCTCTGCTGGTTGGAATTGTTTCAGGAGTTCTTCTAGTGCTTGGCCAAATAGATATGGAGACTTCGTGAACCCTTGTGGTAAACAGGTCCACCTGAGTTGCTGTCTCCTCCCTAAGTCAGGGTCTTCCCATTCGAAGGTGAACCAGTCTTGGCTTTCTTCAGCTAGAGCACACGCCCAGAAAGCATCTTTCAGGTCGATCATACTAAACAATGCATGCTTCGACAATACTTTCCTTAGTAGGGTATAAGGGTGTGATATTACTGGGTACCAGGATATTGTGTGTTTATTTACTTCTCGGAGGTCTTGGACTAGTCTGTATATGCCATCTGATTTCTTTATAGGTAGTATCGGGGTGTTGTGTGGGGACATGCATGGTTCGAGTATGTTGTCTTTAACTAGTTTTTTTATTACTGGAGTTAGTCCTTTCTTTCCTTCAATGGAAGTGGGGTATCGCCTCACCCTGATTGGTGATGTCATTTATAAAGTTATTGGTTTGGTTTTTGCATGAGTTAATTACTTAAACTGTTACTGTGTTAAGACTTATTATTAATCCATGATTGATCCCCTTCTGTTAACCACTACACATTTCTTGCTTACACCATTTTAAGGGTCATTTAGTGTTTTACAAGAAGTTAAGAACTTACAGTTGCTAATAATTATATCGAGGTGAAATGTTCCCTGTTTAAAATTGAGTTGTGTATTAGTAATCATTTTTAAGACTCTCTCTCCAGGACCCTCAGCAGCTCATAAGTCAACATATTAAAGGCAACGGAGTCCCTCTGCAGGTCAGTAACCTGCAACCACGGCAACCATGCATTTCAATGAAGAGCTTTTCCCGCGCACAGAACGGATTACTTCAGCAGGCCCTAGCAGCAAGCGAGCCACTGGATGAAAGAACTGATGTCATGATTTTTTTATCCAATTACCTGAGGCCACGAAGGCTGGGCCATGGGCGGACTGTGGGCGTTTCTGGGAGGGACCAGAGGGTTTAAAAATGCTTCTACACAAGCTGAGGGTCGTCTTATCTCTCCTAGGGCTAGCCTTGGAAGAACCCAAAGCTGTGGCTTTTGGTCCCCATACCTCTTTAGAAGCATAATTAATTCACTCAGGTTTTAGATTAGCTAAAGCCACCACAGCTTTGTTGGGTTTTTGCCCTGAGGCTCCTGGCCGGTTTGGCCAAAGAGTTCTTGATCCTGGTACCCAGGCTTTTTCTAATTTTATTTTAAAATATTTTTTTTGTACTGTTCCTGATTAAATCCTTTTTTTAAAATCCTTACCTTTTTATGGTAATTTCAAGAGCTGTTGGTCTTTCTAACAGTGAGATGCCCTGTTCCATTTCTATTTTTATTGGGGGAATGTTTAATAATCCACGAGTACCTCCTTCTGCCCACACTTTGCAATGTATTGCTTTCTCATCTTCTAATTTTAGCACCACTATTTCTGCAACCATTTGTCCTCCCTTTGGGACTACCTCCACACCAAGTTGCACTTGCAAAATCTCTGCCTAATAAATTACATTCTAATTTGGGCATAAACAATAAATCAGCACACCCTTCTCTTGAGTTTCCTCAAATTATCACTTTTTCTATTATATATACTTTGAATGGTTGGTTCATTATTTGCACCTCTTAGTTTACATTTTTGTTCACTTAGCTTACACCCTTTTGGAAATTCTGAAATACATGATCTGTCTGCCCCAGTATCAACTAAAATCTCAAATTCTTCTCCCTGGGCACCCACTCCTAAATTTATCAAGGGCTCTATCATTTTCTTATGATGTTTCCCCAGGGTATAGAGCCCCTGACATCCCTATTTGTCTGGATTTTCTGTTTGAGTTTCCTTATATAGCTCTCTGTTTTCTTTCCATTTTTTGCAATCTCTCCGAAAATGACCTTTGCCGCCACAGTAACAGCATCACTCTCTCAAGATCTCCCTGTGTTCTTTCCAATCTCTATTTCTTTAACTTTCCTCTGTGCTTCCTGATTTCTTTTTCCCACTTTCTCTACTTTCTCGGGATACTGCTATCATCAGCTTTCTTTTGATTTTACCTTCTCCTCAAGTATACTCTCTGTGCTTCTCTTCATAACTCATTCAACCCCTTCTCTTGCCAATCCTCTTATTTCTCTAATTTCTTTATAATATTATGCCAAGACCTCGTTGAGAATTGTACTTTTACTAATACTTGTCCTTCAGGGCTCTCAAGGTCTACACTGGAGTATAACTGGAAGTTACGCTTAAGTCTGGCTAACCATGCACTTGGTGTTTCATCTTTCTCCTGTTGTCCATCAAAAGCTAACTTCACGTTGCTGCTCCTTGGAACAGACTCATAGATGCCTTTTATGATTAATGTTCTATAATTTTTCCTCTTTCTTCTACCTATCTCGTCATTAGTGCCCCAATCAGGTAGATTTCTCTTCTTCGGGAGGGCCAGGTCTATTCTCTCTCTCCCATATTCTCATCCCAGCTGTTCTAATTAGCTGGATTTCTTCAGGAGAGAATAGAATTCCTAATAATGAATTGAGCTCTTCTTAGGTATATATACTTGGGCCAAGAAACTGATCAAATTGGTTGGCTACTCCCATAGGATCTTCCAGTAAACTTTTAATTTCTTTCTTGAAGTTCCTCACTTCTGAGACAGTCAAGGGAGCATTAATGAACCCAATTCCCCCTTTTTCTCCTCCCATAGGGACTTTCCTTAATGAACAGATTCTCTATCATTTTCACTCTTGCACTTTTTGTCAAGTTTTTGATCGAGTATTATAGTGATGATCACTAGATGTTGCGGGAGTTTCTCTCAGGTTAATTGTGTTTTTACACTCACAAGGGATTTCTGTGAGAGTACTTGAGAATCTCTGGGAATTCAAGTTTCCTGGCATACTTTGTTCATTTAGTGACTGTGTTTCAGGAATAATTTGGGTTACTAAAGAACAAGCAAGGTGAGGAGCAGCTACAGAAAGATCAGTGAGAGGTAGTGGAGGAAGGAGAGAGAGAACTCCTGGAGAATGGGCCGAAGGAGGAGGGAGAGGAACAGGAGGGGGAATAGTAGGGATCAGGGGAGGAGGAGAGGAATCAGAGGGGGAATAGAATGGACAGGAGGAACGGGAGGGGAGATAGGAGGGATAGGAGGATGAACTGGAGAGGCAGGGGGAGGTGGACAGTCTAAGGGATCCCATTTCTGTTCTAGTTTAAATTCTTCCTTTTTAGCCTCTTCTTTGGACATTCTGCATACCTTAGTTTCTTTGTTTCAAATCTCAAGGTTCAGCCAGCAGGCTGCATATTTTATTTCTTCTTCCTTTTGGGGTCTTTTGATATTCACATGCTTATTCAAGGCTTCGCAGAACCATTTTTCTTTGGACCCATACCACAGCCAATATACTGGTCCATTTTGGATTATTTCTTTTGACCTTATTTCTATACAGTATTCAATCATTTTGGTTCTATCTAACTCCTTAGTGTTTTCTTCGTTTTCCCAATTTTCAAGCATTTCACCCAGCGGACAACTGGGTAGAATATCCTTCACTTTGTTTCCTTTCCTTTTTAATCTGCGGAAATTTTTCCCAGCACACTGACCCATAACGGTTATACTATCAGCAGCACTTGCTAACTTTGCTACTTGATGACTTTGAATTTGATTAAAACTTTTAACTTGTTGCTTACGACTAAACCTTGACTAGTCATATAGCAGTTATAGTGTATGTTTAAAATGAGGATCATCTAGAAAACTAGCCACTCTTCTAATAATTTTAACTACATTAAAAAAACAGAACCATGAGAAACAACTACGAACCCTGGGAAACAAGGAAAAACCGTGGGAAAAGGAATAAGGTTGTGGGAAAATATATAGGGGTCGCAGGAAAGTAAGAATAATTCTTGTATTGGACCAAACTGTATATAAAGCAATAATAATCATCATACAACTAAATATTTAATTCAATTGTTCACAATGTTCCAACCACAAAATTACTAAGAAAGTAAGAAGGTTACGCATCAGATATATGGGAACTAAACTGAAGCTCAGACAAGGTGGGGTTATGGGAACACACAAAGGATTAGAGGGAAACGGAAACAAACTGCTACTAATTGTGGGAAATCGGGTAATAGGGAAACAAGAGGAGATAGACTAATAATCAACAAGTATCTGGGAAAAATCTAAGTGTGGAAAATTATGAGGTTATAATGTTACTAACTGTGGGAAACAACTTAGCTGTGGGAAAGGAGGAGTGATCTTGAAACAAAACAAACAAAATAGCCAAGGTACTACTTCCGGCTCACTTGGATGATGGCGAACTCTCTGTCAATTACTTCTCTTGCCTGCCCCCCTTTTTTATGGGTCAATTATTACACTGAACAACAACACGGATTCTTTCTTACTCTAACTGATGAGTGGTTCAGGGACTCTCGGCACCTGCCTCACCCCGACACCTCACTACACCAGTGTGCCAACCCTTATCTTATGCAACCAAATAAAATCAAAAACTAAAACAAGGCAGTTAAAATATTTTAAAATAACCTACACTATCTATGCACCAAGTAAGTAACAAAACACTTAGTCCTATAACGTCTTGACAATCTCCAAAGCAGACAAGTGCTCCAACACAGACTAAAAAGAAAAAAAAAACCTCTTAACTGATGAGTGGTTCGGGGACTCTCAGCAACTGCCTCACCCCAGAACCTCACTGCAAGAGTGTGCCAACCTTTACACAACTGAATAGAATTGGAAATTAAAACCAGACTGTTAAGATATTTAAAGTAATATACAATATCTACGCACCAAGTAACAAGACATTTACACAAACACTTGATCCTGTAACGGCATAGTAAACTCCAAAGCAAACAAATGCTCCAAAACAGACTAAAAACATTCATTCAGTCTAGATCAAATTTTAACAACTTAAGCTAAACCCTAGTTGGCAGGAATCTACTCACCCTCTCACTCCTAATGAGTGCAGAGGCTCCTCACAACCAGTGGCGGCTTTCTGGTCATTTTTCAACTGCCTGAGGATTTTACCCCTCAGGCAGCTAATCTCACTCCTGCACACAGAGCCACTGACCTGAGGTCCTACCCCCCTTGGTCAGATGCCTCATCTCTGCCCCATCTGGTCGGGAGCACTCCCCTGACCGGTGGCCCCCCACAAAGCTCAAGTGGTGTCTGGTCAAGAGTCTTTCGTCTACCCCAAGGGTCCTAATCCCTCATCTGTGTCTGGGACCTCCCCAACCCACTCCGAACAATCCACACCCCCAGGTACCCTCAGCCTGTGGACCTACTATCTCTCTCGGTCAGCCCCCACACCATGCACGGGCTTCTACTGACTCAAACCTCCACGAAAAAACCTCCTAGTCAGCCGCCCCAATGCCTGTCACAGCCCTAGGAGAGAAAGTCCTGGAGGTCTTTCCGCTGCATATGCTGGAAAGTTGTCCTTAGCAAACCACTACCCCCAGTTCCTTCTGTCGATTGGCTGAGTCACCCCAACGGGAGCTCTCACTATGGGAGTTTTTCGAGAGCCTTAGCAGATTAGGACCAGTCTCCAGGACTGCTTCCCCTTCTCCTGCTTTGGGTCCCTCGGAGTACCACAATTGCACACTTTCCACTCACTTCCCCCTTTTCCTGGCTGGGCTCCTCACAGAGAACTGGAACCGCAGTACTAAGGGGTCTGCACTCGCTTCGGGAGTCTGTTCTACCCAGCCCCCATCCCACTCACACTTCCCTCTCTCACTCGCACTCCTTTCACTGCGCCCCACTCGCTATCACTTACAACCTTGCAAGTCCCGCCCTCTTCTCCGGAGGGTCCTCCAAATCTGGTTTGCCAGATTGTTATAGCTCAGTTGTTCTTTGAGCTATAAGAACCCCTGGGACATTTTGTGTGGGGTCCTCCTGCAGTACACATCCACCAAGGGAGCACCCAGTGTGTGACACACTGCTTGTTTCTTGTGCTTTGTCGTGCAGATTCTGGGCTTACCCTGGTATCCTGTCCTCAGTGGTTGTGTTGGCATCAATAAATCAGTTAACCCTTCAAAAGGTGACTGACACGTTTATTACACTTGGACCTTCTCGTTATCCTGGTTCTTCGTCCCTGGACCCTTCACCTGCTCCCTGAATAAACTGAGCTTGTGGAACACATATGAAGGACCCCCTCCTGCTTCTTTACTTCCGCCTACGTGCCTGCTATCACAGCTTGGGGCTAACTCCTTAGGGAGAGGAGCTCACCCTCTAGAGCTGTTGGGCACTAAGTTGCCTCTCAGTGAGACGCAGATGGACCTCCAGGCTAACCTCTGGCTCGGCGTCTCACGCTTCCGCCACCCTTTGTCACGAAGCAACAAAGAGAGAACAGTGTGGTAGTGACCTATTCTATGCTTTTTAAAGTAACCTCATCACTTTCTAACTCATCCCTATTTTTCTTTTTCTTTCTCTTTGCCTCTCTCACTATTAAATAAAAATATATCAATTGTTTGGCGTCACATTTAATTTTGTTTGGTTTTAATACCATTTTTTGGGGGAATGTTTTGAACCTTCAAAGTTCTTTCTGTTTTGTGCACACAGACTTAGTTTTCTTTGCTCTTCTGCATTTAAATGGGTTCCTAACAGCTGTCCACCCTGATGGCTTCTTGTGGCACTGGGGAGAAAGGACTGGACAAGTGTGTCCAAAGGCATGTGTCAAGTTGTCCATCAGGACACTTCCCATGGCTCAACCTCTCTCCAGGTCCAGGACAGGCCACTGCAAGTGCTCCTCTACAAGCCTTCCCAGTTTATTTTCAAAAGCCTGGACTTTGGCTTCTTTTGTTTCAGATAGTTCTTTTTCTCCTTCCCCATTTCCAGCATTATCTTCTTCATTTGTGTTAACACTGACACCACCTTCTTCATTTTTTCTTCCCCCACATTCCCATCATCCTTTGCTTCTTCAGCATTTCCATCCTTCAGCATTTCTCTTCTTTCAGCATTTCTCTTCCTTCACATCCAACATCGTCTGTTTCATTTGTGTCAGCACTGCTACCTTGTTCTCCATTTCCTTTCTAATTGTCCTCCTGCACATTTGCAAAATCACCTTCTTTTTTTGCTACATCATTACCTACCCCATCCCCCTTTACATCCTGCTCCAAGTTGCTGCCAGAGTTGTTCTCCTAGCCACTGCTGTCTGCATCACGGCTCCTTTTCTCACAGCTAAACCACGAGCATCAACAGGACTGCAACAAGGGCCCAGAACTACCACTGCTGAAAGGCAGCCCAGAGCAGAGCTCCCCATGCCCCTCCACTCTGATCCAGTCTGATCCAGGGTGCTCTAGCCCCGGCAGCATCCAAGTCATCTCTTCATCCATATGTTTGGCATGCAGCTCCATGTGCTGCCGTGTGGCCTCATCCAGCCCATCTCCCACTCTCTCTGGGGACTGAAGAAGGCTGTGCACAAGCCAGACAAGGAATAGTAGAAACACCATGGCCTGCTGTTGCAGGGAGAGAAGAGGTGAGCGTGGCAGGCCAGAATGGACAAAGGGAACTCCTGGTGGGGAAGCAGGGACACAAGTCTCAAGGATGTGGGGCAGGAAGGAGAGGAGCCAGGCAGCTGGAAAGGTGTGTGCCACTGCCCCAGCAGCAGCAGCAGCCCTGTGCCATGCCCAAGGAGCTGCTGTGAGGCACTGGGCTCTGGCTGCAGGGTGAGACCACTGCCTCGGGTGCCCAAGGTTGTGCTCCAGCTCTAATCTAGCACAGCCTCTGGGCCCTGTGTGAACTCACCGCTCACCCAGGCTGGACTGGGGCAGTGCTGCCTGCTGCTTCTATGGAGACCTGTCCCTCTGTAATAAATGAGGGCCAGTTATCCACAGAGATGATTAACTGGTGATTTATTAAAAGAAAAGAGAACAAAACAAAAAGACAAGGTGGAAGAACTAGGAGGGGGAATAGCCCTCTCCTGACCCAGAGGTGGGAGGACCTCACTGTGAGAGGCTTCAACCACAGGAGGAGGAGCAGTTCTTAGGTGAACATCACCTTTTATGCTCTCTTTCAGTCTCTCTGATTGGTCAGTCTACAGTGTTGCCACTTAACTTCTCAGTTCATTGGGTTAGATTTCTCGCTTCAATGATGGTGATTGGCTCATGGCTAGGTCTCTCCCTCTTCCCTCATGACGCGTCGAGTGATTGGCGTAAGGTTCGAGCTGAAAGGAGACTGGTGATTGGTGGATATGGCTGCTTCTCTCAAGCTGATGTCACTCTGAGGTTGCTTAGGGATTTCTAATGCTCTATATTGCCATCTCCTGATTCTTATATTAACTGCGGTCTCTATTTGCCCTATATAAGGAACTCTCAACTTCACATGGTAATTTAAACAAAATCCCGTACAACCCGAATCTTAATGCTAAACCACCCTAACTGAAACCCGTACAGCCCAAATCAGAAGGCAAAACTGCCTGAACTGGAACAATCCCTATGACACCTCCTGTGACACAGCCTTGGGATGTCCCAGACGCAAGAGACATTCACAGCCAAGCCAGTTCTGCCCTTTGTCCCCATCCCCACTCAGCTCCTCACAAAAAAATGCAGAACCACTGCTCTGGAATAGGCCCCCAGGGCCTCCATGTACAAAGCGGGATGAAGCTCCCCTGGAACCTTGTCAAGCAGAAAACTGGATGCCCACATCACCCAGGGATGCTTTGCCCTTTGAGATCCCGTTCAGTGAGATGAGATGAGATCAGTTCCCTTGGAGCTCTGCCCTGTGCTTGTGGGCTGCTCCTGGGGCCTTTCACCCCAAGTTTGAAACAAGTCATGCAGAAGCCACTGGCCAAGGCAAAGAGACTTCTCTGCCACCTCTTAGGGGAACATGTCTGCGCAGCACTAGCAACTTGATCCAAGTGGCACACAGGCGTTAGGAAGCCACTTGCACTGCGGACACCTGGATGTATCTCAGTAAGAGAAAGAGTAGGGTCCAGTGGCTGCAGCACCAGGAGCTGAAGGGATGGGGCACCATGCTGGGGAGGAGTCTCGGTTTTGGAGACAAAACTTCAGGAGGAAACACTCTGGAATGAGCATCTCATCCAAAGGGAAAGGACCTCCCCTTTCCTCCACCAATGAGGCAAATTGATAACAGCAGGTGAACATGGAAAAAAAATGAACTATTAACACAGAACAAAACAGCGTAGAACAGGAAAAAAAACTCAATACACAATAAATGCCCGGAGAAGGAAGAAACACATGGCCTGGCAACTGAGCTCCCCCAATCTCTGGGAAGGGAAGGGAAAGGAGAGCTCCATGCAGCAGCCTGGAGCAGGGCAGATGGGAAAAGAAAACCTGTTGACTCTCAGGTGCTGGTCCTCCTCCCCACAGCAGGCACAATGGTTCGGCATTTCTTGGGGCTCAGACCAGTCGGGGCCACCCTGTGGGCCTGCTGGCACCGGTCCTCCTCCTCAAAGCAGGCAAAGCTGGTGGACCTATGCGTCCCCTCGCTCAATGGCTTGGCCCTCCCCGGGGTTCGGACCAGCCACAGGCCACCCCACAGGCTCCCCAGACCGGAGAGAAGGGGAGGAAGGCAGTGAGGCCAAGGGGGAGGGAAGGGAGAAAAAACCCAACACAACCTGTTCCCAGCTAGTGGGAACAAAAAAAACCCACAAAGAGCAGCACAGTGTTCCTGGCGCACTTCCTCCCAAGCACTGCCGAGACGGTTGGAGCCTGAGCCGTTGAACCAACCTGCACTGAGGTCCCACGGCTCCAGCCCTGGCCCGCTGGGTCCATCTTAAAGTGTCTTTGGGCATTAAGCAGATGGTTAAGGAATGAAAAAAACCAACCTTATAACATCACCCCAGGACAAGAGTGACTGGGAGATGGGAGAAGGGTGGAACACCTGTAAGGAATTCCAGACACCACACAAGCCATTGAATACCATCTGCGGCTGTGTGGAGATTATGTGAGCTCTGCAAAGGGCACGACACTCAGGGCTCTACCAAAGACACATGAAAAACCAGGAATAAGCTCACTGCTGCAGCATCTGCACCTGGAGGAAAAGTGCAGCAGCAAATGCCCCTGCTGATATAGCGGCCCAGTCTCGGTAGCTCATCTGACCACTTAGGTGGCACCAGATCCCTGGGAAGGGCACAGGGAACCTGATGCACTAGGGGGACAGAAATTGTGTGGAAAAAAAAAAGCCCCTTGAGTGCCAGCTCATCATTTGAGAAAAGACAGGCTGGGTGCAGAGAGGCAGAATTTCTGACTGGAACCAGTTCAGCACTGTAGGTCTGGTCCAGTCCAAGAAGAACTTGCACAATCCAGACTCTGGAACACTACATTTTATTGAAGCATAGCAAAAAAGCAGGGTCAGGTTACTGGGGGTAAATGAAAGAGCTACAGATTAACTACTTCTGCATTTACCTGTGAGAAGTGGACTAGCTACAGATTAATTGCTTAACTATTTACTACTCTTAATATACGCAGTGTCTCCCAAGAGGCTGTGTGAGCCCCCACTGGCTCAGGTCTGTGCATGAGGATTCTCTCCAGGGCCATCAGCAGGACTCCTTGGAGCCTGGGTGCAGCCTGGGTCTGTGTTTTATACACAGAGACTTAGTTTTCTTTGCTCTTCTGCGTTTAAATTGGTTCGTAACAGCTGTCCTCCATGATGGCTTCTTGTGGCACTGGGGAGAAAGGACTGGACAAGCCATGTCCACAGGCATGTGTCAAGTTGTCCATCAAGTTGTCCACTTCCCATGGCTCAACCTCTCTCCAGGTCCAGGACAGGCCACTGCAAGTGCTCCTCTACAAGCCTTCCCAGTTTATTTTCAAAAGCCTGGACTTTGGCTTCTTTTGTTTCAGGTAGTTCTTTTTCTCTTTCCCCATTTCCAACATCGTCTTCTTCATTTCTGTCAACACTGATGCCACCTTCTTCATCTTCTTTGTCTTCCCCCACATTCCTATCACCCTTTGCTCCTTCAGCATTTCCATCCCCATTGTCTTCTCTTCCTTCACATCCAACATCGTTTGTTTCATCTGTGTCAGCATTGCCACCTTGTTCTTCATTTCCTACAGATTAACTACTTCTACATTTACCTGTAAAAACTTCACTAACTACAGACTAATTGCTTAACTATTAACTACTCTCAATATACACACTGTCCCCCAAGAGGCTGTGTGAGCCCCCACCAGCTCAACTCTGTGCATGAGGATTCTCTCACTGGCCACCAGTAGGACGCCTTGGAGGCCGGGTCACAGCCCACTGCGCTCACACAGGGCCTCTCTGGAGGCATCCAGATCCTGTGCCAGCTGCTGGCAGAGGTTGACTGGTTCAACCCTTGGGAAGTCCGGCCGCAAGCTCATCTCCCCGGGAAGCCACTTGTTGCCTATGACAAAGTGCTCAAGGATTTTCCTGTGCACAGAACAGTGCAGGTAGTCCAAGAGATTCCCCCAGCCACTGCAGGAAATGCCTCCTGTGCTACTGTGATGGAGGCATGCTGAAGTTTTTCTCCTGGCCACTGCTGTCTGCGTCACGGCTCCTTTTCTTACTAAACCACAAGCCCAAGAGCAGCACCAGGACTACAACAAGGGCCCAGAACTACCACTTCTGCAAGGCAGCCCAGCGCAGAGCTCCCCATGCCCCTCCACTCTGATCCAGGATGCTCCAGCCCCAGCAGCCTCCAAGTCATCTCTGTCGCAGCCGGGGTGCTGATGGTAAAGTTCTGCGACCTTCCGAAAGCGTCTGCAATGAAGCCGCTTGGCAAGGCCACCACACACGCACACTACACCAGATTGTTCCAAACACACTGATGATAAAAGAGGCAGGAAGAGTCTTCATATGGGGTTCCACAGGAGGAGTTTATTCCAGCCACGCAAAGGGGTCCAGGGACGAAGACCAAGAATAATGGAGAGTCCAGGTTTTTATATGGGGCAGGGGGAGCATCAGAGACCAATGATCTGAAGGCACAGGAGCGGTACATAGGTGGGGCTAGGGCACGGGAGACAATGGGGAAAGTCTGGGGGAGTGGCGAGGGGGCAGGGGCCAATAAAGGAGCAGGGAAGGGAGAACTTTCCAGATCATAGACATATGAAGTATGAAGGAGCAGGGAGGACCACAGGCCAACAGGGGAAACAGAACTAGGGTACATCAACATAGTGAAACAAAGCATCCTGGGGGGAAGCCCTGAGGTCACCCTAACTTGGGGAGGATCTCTGGATTTAGGGACGGTCCCACCAATGGGCTCCCTTTGTCCCTTGGTTCATATGCCCGCTGGCCTCCACACATCTTTTCATCCATATGTTTGGCATGCAGCTCCATGTGCTGCCGTGTGGCCTCATCCAGCCCATCTCCCACTCCCTCTGGGGACTGAAGAAGGCTGTGCACAAGCCAGACAAGGAATAGTAGGAACACCATGGCCTGCTGTTGCAGGGAGAGAAGAGGTGAGCGTGGCAGGCCAGAATGGACAAAGGGAACTCCTGGTGGGGAAGCAGGGACACAAGTCTCAAGGATGTGGGGCAGGAAGGAGAGGAGCCAGGCAGCTGGAAAGGTGTGTGCCACTGCCCCAGCAGCAGCAGCAGCCCTGTACCATGCCCAAGGAGCTGCTGCGAGGCACTGGGCTCTGGCTGCAGGGTGAGAGCCACTGCCTTGGGTGCCCAAGGTTGTGGTCCGGCTCTCATCCAGCACAGCCTCTGGGCCCTGTGCGCACTCACCGCTCACCCAGGCTGGACTGGGGTAGTGCTGGGGTAGCTGCCTGCTGCTTCTATGGAGACCTATCCCTCTTGTGACACAGCCTTGGGATGTCCCAGACACCAGAGATCCCAGACAGGCCAGTCCTGCCTTTTCACCCCTCTCCCGTGGCTCAGCCCCTCATCATGACCCCAAGCAAAGCCCCAACACCCACAACATGCAGACCAACTGCTCTGGAATAGGCCCCCTAGGCCTTCCTTTACAAAGTGCAATGAAACTCCCCTGAACCCTTGTAAAATACAAAACTGGGTGATTTAACTCAGTGATGCTTTGCCCCTTGAGCTCCCCTGCAGTGAGATGGGATCCGTTCCCTTGGAGCTGACCCCTGTGCTTTTAGGGTGCTCCCAGGGCCTTTGTGACTCTTCTCTGTGTGATGCTGATAGAAATAAACTAACTTTTATGTACAACTACATGGAATCAAAAGAAGACTGTTTATTTGTAACGATTCAGGTGAGTCGCATGCACTTCTCCCTCCCCCGAGACCTAAATACTCATCCCCTCCAATAAAATGGCTGCTTTTTATACCCTTTCCGGATGGGGCGGTCCCTGTCCCCTTTCCCATTGGATGGGTACTCAGGAACCACCTACTCTTCTGTCCCCTCTCCTCTCATCCTCCTTCCTTTTGTGGTCAGGTCTTCAGCTCCACCCCCCTCCCAGCTCTCAACACCACTCAACAGATTAACCAAAACAAATTCAAACCACAGATACTACACATGAAAAATGGAACCAACAACTTTCATCCTTTTAGTTAATAATCCTTTTGGCTGCAGCAAAATATTACTTCATCTCTCACAGTGCTGAGAAGCACTTGTCAGTTCTGGGGGATGAAAGGCTGGCCGTGAGGCAGCAGTGGGCACTCACAGCCCACAAATCTAATCAAATCTTGGGCTGCTTCCAAAGCAACATGGGGCAGCAGGTTGAGGGAGACAATTCTGCTCCTCTGATTCTGCCCTCAGCAAGCCCCACCTGGAGCACTGTGTCCAGGCCTGGGCTCCTCAGGACAGGAAAGATGGGGAGCTGTTGGAACAGGCCCAGAGGAGGCCATGGAGATGAGCAGAGAGCTGGAGCACCCCTGCTATGAACACAGGCTCAGAAAGCCGGGCCTGCTCAGCCTGGAGAAGGGAAGGCTCCTCACTGCGGCCTTCCAGCACTTGAACGGGAGCTTAGAAACAACCAGGGACAGTGACTTTTGGCACAGACAGAAAGTGAAAGCACAAGGGGAACAGTTTTGAAAAAGAGAGATGAAAGATTAAAAGCAGAGAGATTTAGATTGTATGTAAGGAAAAAACTTTACTGTGAGGGTGCTGAGGCTCACAGACTACCCAGAGCAGCTGTGGCTGCCCCATCCCAGGGAATGTTCAAGGCCAGTCTGGATGGGGCTTGCAGCAAGCTGGGCTGATGGAAGGTGTCCCTGGCCATGGCATGGGGAGCTAGAGCTAGAGGACCCTGAGGGTCTCTTCCAATCCCGAGCATTCCACGATTTTGTGATCGTGGGTGGTATCTTGGGCGGCGGGCATGGAACCCCAAGCAGGAGGGGAGCCTGGTGCTGTCGGGATCAGTGTCCCGGGACAGCTGGTGCAGGAGTGCCGAAGGCTGCCTGTGCACTGGCACACGATGCACATGGCAGCCTGGGAAGCCACGGCCACACTGCCCGATCTCGGCCCCCCGGGCTTCTTCTTCTGGGGGCTGCCGGGCGGCTTCCAGACACATGCGCGGCCCCTCGGGGAGAGAGCGGGGCCAAAGGTCCCTAGAACGGAGTCAGCACCAGGCTCACCGCCCGCCCAGTTTCTTCGGGCCCAGGAATGACGGAACGCCTTCTATCAGGGCACGGCGGGGGCGGCGGAGCCAGAGGGTCCGACCGGAACCGCTGCCCTTTCGCCCAGATCGGGGCCCGGAGCCCCTTAGCAGCTCCAGGGGTGTCCGAAGCTCCGTGACACGAGGAGGGGAGCGGACGTGGAGAGCAGCGGGAGGAGCTGGAGGCGGGGCGGGAGCAGCCGCGGGAACATGAACCCGGGAAGGCTGGGGAGCACCGGTCTGAGGGAGAGGGGGCTGCTTAGCCTGGAGAAAAGGCGGCTCAGGGGCGACCTCATCGCTCTCTGCAACTCCCCGAAGGGTGGTAGCGCAGGGAGGCTCGGCCCCTTCTCCCAGGTAACAAGTGACAGGGTAAGCAGAAATGGCCTCAAGTGTCACCAGGGGAGGTATAAGTTGAATATTAGGGAAATTTTCTTCAGGGAAAGGGTTGTCAAGCATTGGAACGGGCTGGCCAGGGAAGTGGTGGAGTCACCACGTCCTCTGTGTTCTGGCCAGGGAGTGAGGGGCACTACTGTCCCCTCAGCTCTCCCCAGGCTGAGAGATGGTCATGTTCAGGTAGTAAAAAGAAAATAGGCTATGTATTTGAGGTCTGCTTCAGTGCATCAGTCTTTTAGTTGGGCTGAGTAAAAGAAAATAGAAAAAAACCAGGCACAGCTGATTGCTGGATTCCTTTTTCTGTGCTCACCAATCAAAACTGCCAATGATGATACATTCAAACAGATCGGGTGAATTGGCATAGCTTGAAGCTGCTAACACTAGAATCATAGAATCACAGAATATCTCAAGTTGGAAGGGGCCCATAAGGGTCACTGAGATAAACTGCTTACTCCTGAGAGGACAGTTTCACTAAACCCTGTTCCTAAAAGCTCCAGATGCTCCTCCAACTCTGGCAGGCTTGGTGTTGTGAACAGTGCCCCAGGGAACAGTCCCACAATAACACTTGCCAGCTTTTTGAGTATTCTGGGATGAATTCCATGGGCCTCATGGACTTATATGCATCAAGGTGGAGCTGCAAGTCTCAGACTTGGCTGGGAATTATCATCACCGCAATCCCAGTATTCTAAGACAAGGATCCAGGGTTCCCAGGACCCATCATCAGTGTTCAATATGAGGGGAAGAAAAAGCATTAAATGGCTGTGCTTTGTCTGTGTGCCTTTTTGGGAAGTAACCGACCTCATCAAGTAACAGTGTTCTCTCTGATACTCCTTTTGCTGTTGACTTCTTTCAAAAATCCCTTTTTGTTGTTCCTTCCCAATGCTGACCAGCTGGAACTTTACAGGAGTTTTGGGCCCACAAATGTTCTGCCTGCTGTGGTGAACAGCATCCGTGTAGTCCTCGTGTGTCACCTGTTCTTGCTTTCAGTGGCCACACAATTTTCCTTGGTGCCTGAGTTCTAAAAGAAGATCTCTGCTCAGCCAAGTCATCCTTCTGCCCCCCTTGCCATTGCCTATGCCTGTGCTCTCAGGAGATGGCTCTTCAAAGGTGACCAGCATTCATCCTGTAGGCTGATTACTGTGATATACTATCCCTCTTAAAGCTGCTACTGGAAAGAAAATATTAGCATGCATTTCTCTTTTCACACAGGCATTCCATTACTGCAAATTTTTCATAGCTGTGTCTGTCCCTTACAATGTGTTTATACAGCATGGAGCATAGTGGGACCTTGATCTTTGCTAGGATGCCTTAGCATGAATCAGCAGAAATAATTAATGCAGAACTTTTTCATTATCCTTTGCTTATACTGTGTCAGTCTTTCAGACTGAGAGCAGGGAAAAAAGAAAAGGAAAAAAAAATAGAGGACAATTTATCATATTAGCCTCCCCTGAGTTACACTAGAAAAAGTATCCTTAGCAACCACCATATTCATATGAATGAGTCATACTATTCTGGTAGTAATATCTCACATTTCTTTATCTTGTTCAGTCTATGGTCAAAAAGGGCTGGTTTTGCTTGTGCTGAGTTTTAACATTCTCTAAGGATATACTGCATTTTAACCACCAAGTGTTCACCTGAAGCAGGAGACAGGGTGAGTGTAACAGATTCCGGTTCATCTTCAGGGGAAAAGAAGCAAAGCCTAATTTTTCCTTCATTTTCCATCAATCTTGAGAAAGACCGAATATAGGTTTCTTCTTCAGCTGTTGCTGGAACTTTCATCTGGAAACTCTTTACAGATGAACGATCTGAAGAAAGAGTGATGGTCTTTTTGCCACTTTCTGTGTCTGGGCTAGTTTAACGTACAATCCAGGATTGTTTTCTTGCTAAAACCAGCTGGAATAGGACCACCTGCTTCCATCCTAGAACCTCCATTACTCTCCAAACAAGTCTAAAATCATAGAATCACAGAATGATTTGGTTCAGAAGAGTCCAAATAGACTCTCTATTTTAAACCTGCTGCCATGGGTAGAGACATCTTCCACTAGACCAAGTTGCTTGAGAGCCCTGTTCAACCTGTCCTTGAACTTTCCAGGGACTGGGTAGCCACAGCTTCCCTGGGTAACCTGTGCAGGGCCTCACCATCCTCACAGGGAAGAATTTCTTCATAATAGCCAATCTAAACCTGCTCTCTTTTGGCTTAAAAACATTCCCACTTGTCCTATCAAAAATGCTTGTTAAAAACAGACACTGGCTTGTCCTAAATTACAGACTGTATCCACAAATTGTTTAGCAGAGTGTGGGTTGCACCAAGGCCTCTTCCAACCATTTAACAACAGAGATGACGCTGTTCTGGACCTTGGCACTTCCCTGTCCCAGATCAATAGTGTAAGTGTCACCACTGTGGGCAAAAGCACACTCTACATTCAAACTGGTGAATTTTGGAACATTAGACAAGCAACTGGTCTCCGGATGGAACACCTGAAGCCTTAAACCACTATCCTGAAATAGGGGACTACCTTTCTATTTTCTTTCATCCCCTCTGCATGTTGCAAAGCCTATGTTAGCACGAATATAGAAAATATATATTCCTTTTAAATTGACATGTTCTACCTGTGAACTGTGCCATTCTTAACCACCACCAGTTGCACTATGGCAGATGGATCTTCTCTACATTGAGGTGGTTGCAGTGTGTCCTTAAAATATCCTTTAGCTTAGAAAATAAATTCTGGTGGTGTCTCCTGCATTCCTACCACCACAGCCATAAGCTCTTTTGCAAACCAAACATGCTTGCTGCCATTCCTTCACATCAGTAACATTTAACTTTAATGCCTGTGCCCTTGAGGAGCTGCAGAGTAGCATTTCAATTCACCATCCACTGATTTGTCCTGAAGAATTAGAGACATGTCAGCTTATCAGTCTGTGACCTTTTCTATTAACATTGTCTTCAGGTTGACTTGGCAGCACACAAGGAAAATAAATCTTGTTACCCAAAGCTGGTCTGGCTTGCCAGGATAGTACAGCTGTGGCTCAAATCTGTTAAATTTTTAAATTGCAAACATTGCTATGACTACATGAAATTTATTAGGTAGAATAATCCCTGGTAAAGGGTGCAGAGGAAAGCCATGGAATAGAAACCATAAAAATAGATATGTAGGAGGTTTGTTTTTGGTTTTTGGTTTTTTTTCTTGCAAAGCCTGGAAAGTTTTATCGTTTATCTTATTTACAACCTGGCCTGACACCCTAGAGATAACACAAATGGAGTTGCATTGTAAATTATAGGACATTTTAATGTTCCAGTCTTTGGAAGATCTACGTGGACACTCTTCCAAGTAAGCTGCATGTACCTTCTTTATTGCCTGCTCCTAGGCTTTGTCAACACCTTTATCTGTTGTGTTCTTTTAATGATAAAGGAATGAGGAGAAGTATGATGACCTCAGAATGTGATGCCATGAATAATTCTTCTGAGATGAACGTGTTCTGGCATTATAACCCCTGCACTTCCTGATTTTCTACAACATCCTACCGTGGAGCAATGCATGATCTTCTCCAGGATGCTCTCCATGTTGATATAAGGATATTTAGGGCTCCGAACATCTGGCTAAACACCCAGTGGTTTTTTGAGATATACAGGGTGTTTGAGATGCCCACAGGAGACTTGCAGATTTGCTATAGGAGCTATTCCTCATCCCTGAGGAGCTATTCAGCTCCTCAGCTGGTTAGGAGGCAAAGCTGAGCTATCTTGAAGGATTTGATATTTGATGAGGATGCTGGGTTGATGGTTGTACTTGATGATCATCGAACCAGTATAGAATCATAGAACCCAATCATATATAATTGGAAGAGCCCTTTCAGCTCATCCAGTTATATCCTCCTGCTGGGGTCAGGGACACCTTCCACTGTCCCAGGTTGCTCCAAGCCCAGTCCTTCCTGGTCTTGGACACTCCCAGGGATGAGTCATCCACAACTTTTCTTGACAACCTGTACCAGGGCCTCACCACCCTCACAACCAAGAATTTCTTCCTAATAGCCAATCTAAACCTATCCTCTTTCAGTTTAAAACAATGATCTTAGAGGTCTTTACCGACCTTAACAATTCTCTGATTCTAAGATGCTGACAAATAAATTGAGCTCCAATAGTGGGATTCAGCTGCAGATTAAGACACCTTAATTAGTGCCTGGATTCAGTTAGGTTCCAAATTCCCACTGGAGTTGATGAAGACCAAGTTACTGCATGCATTAGAGCCCAGGAAGGAAGCTGAAACCACCTTAAAGCAGGGGTGTATTTCTGTCCATAGGTCTAATGTCAGCAGGAATTATATTGCAACAGATGTCTGACTGTGGTGGCAGCTTAGATATCCAAATTACACTTAGATATTTGCATGAGGACAGCAAAGTGTTTGTTGTGTTTTTTTTTTTTCAATGAGTTTAAACTCCCACAGTTAAATATTCCAGGAAATAACAATGAACCTCCCACCAAAACAACAACAACAGCAAACAACAACAACAACAAAAGAAAAGAAACAAACAAAAAAACCCCAACCATACAAAAAGAGTAGGAAAGGCTGTTTCCTGTGATTGTTAGCTTAGTGAGACAATATTATTTACTTTTTCCTTTCTAGTTTTTAGCTGTAATGTTGGCCAGGTTTTCTCCTTTTAAGTAATACCTTTTTCTCACTTAAGCTCCACCAGATGCTTGTACAAGTGTCTGATCTCTTTTGCTGTACTTAAGCTCCATCATAGCTGTAAGATAACATAATTCATGCATAAGGAAGACTTCTACTCTGAAAAGTAAGTCAACCTAAACGTATTTTTGGTTTATATATTTTCAATCTTAGGAAAAAACAAATTAAAATTAAATTTCAATTAAAAATGTATTTGTACCAGCATAAAGCAACAAAAATAATGATGTAATCTAGGAATTCTTGCTATGTTTCTATTGCTTCCACTTCTTTTTGTTGTCCAAAATCAGTGTTGAATTATATCCTTTACAGTGCACAATATTTCCCTTACTGTGTAAAGAGAAGTGATGTCTGTTAAGTAACTGGTATAGTGATGCATGTTATGAGAGCCTATACAAAAAAAGGGGGAGAAAACACACCTGACAGCAGCAAATCTGCATCTTTTGTCATTCTTGAAAGCACTTTCCTTCAAAAGAACTCATCTCTTCTTCCAGTTGTTTTGTAATTCTTTGTGGTTATATTGGATTTTGGAACTGGAGCCATTGCTTAGTACGATGAGACAAGTTGAAGATTTAATTTTTATTCTATTCATTTGGGAGACTGCATAGCTTCTACTGCACTAGGCAAATTAATAAAGAAAAGTTCTATTAAAAAAAAAAAATCAGCACGTAAAAGCCCAGGGTCAGGAACTCTCTGCAGAGCAGACTTCTGGAAGCTGCAAGGAGACACAGGTTGCCTCATTTTTACAATCTTTTCCTGAATGTTTTTTCCTGGCTACTTTCAAGTGCAGGTTTGCAGGTTTGCAGGTTAGATTTTTAAGGTAAACATTTCTGGTCTGGTTCTAAGTGTCTGCAACAAGGTAATAATAAACTGAACAAAATTTCACAATGAATCAGTAATCCCCTTTTCCAGGAGGCATTTGGAGCTTTCCTTGAAGGTCCTAGGCGAGTGCTGAGCTGCACTGGCCAAATGATCTTGTGATGGGAAAAATTCCTAAATGACAACAGAACATGAAGCTGTCTTCAGAAAGGTCACTTGGACTCAGGCATTCCCATCTATTTGTTTATCTTGTAATGATCTTAAATCATTTGCATCATTAACCCTAAGGATGTAGATCTTAGGATGTTTGCACCCTAAGCCGGAAAATCAAGTCTTAGTGAATTACAGTTATCATTTAATACCACATGTCAAATTGCAGCTGATGAAATACAGATCTCTTAATCATGCTCTCTATACTATGAAATTCCCGAAATCAAATGGTGAAAAGAAGATCTCAGCCTGTCATACATGAAATCCCTAATTGTGTTTGGTCTTTGCATAATAAGTGTTTTAATCAATTAATTCTGAGTTAAATATTTTAAATTTGAATGTTAAAATTAACCCATCAGCCCAGGTACAAAAACCAAGTTCCATTATCAAGGTTTTCAATTGTTCAAAGTAGTTTATTAAGAGAGTTGCACCATTCCCAGTTAAAAATCCCCAGTTTAAAAAATCCCCAACTTATGTGCCCTTCTCAAACTGTAAACCACCTGTACACCATAAGACTTATCTTTCCTGTGTTCACTGTCTACTTTTACAAGTGTTTTAAGATGTGTTGGATGTATTTTAATTTTTTTTTTAAGTGTTTTTACCTTGCACCCTAACTCAAAGCCTAACTTCAAAACCCCAGTTTCTAACAGCCAGCAGCTATTTTTAGCCCCTTAGCCGTTACCCTGCAAGCAAGCTCCATGGCAATCCGAATTTTAACAAGGGCATTTTACCACCCTTATTTCAACTGATACCACCCCTCTGACATGGATGGAAATGATCTGTCAAAGGGAAAGCACCAATCACTTTAAACCAAAGGGGCGGGCTGTGGGTGGGCTGTGGGTGGACTGGGGCGGAGCAAAGGCACTAAAAAATAACGAGACAGGTCTTAGGGGGAGAGAGTCTTCTGCGGGCTAGCTGTGAGTGGACATCAGTGCTGGGCATTAAAAGCCTTACTCCTATTAAGGAGTCTTTAATAACTTTCCTTCTGACTTTTGGACCAGCCAAAAGTCAGCTCAGCATTGCAAGTCCTCTTTCTCTACCTGAGGTCCAGTGCTGTCTCAGCCAGAAGATCTCAGATCCCTGCACTCCTGGGGCATACCATCTACTGAGCCATAGGATCCCAAATTTTTATATTTTTCTAATTTTTGCAATTTTTCAATGTTTCTGTTTTCAATAAATTATTTTAATTTTTAATTTAACTAAGAGTTGTCTCTTTCCTCACAAGCCTCAGCTAGAATTTTTTTCAGCCTTGTACAGAGAAGAACCTGGACCTCTGCCAGACTAACACCTAAATGTCTCAAAGAAAAAGGGGCCTTTTATGTTAAAAAGCAGTCTTGTAGTCAAAATCACTGCTACTGAGTGCTTGGCTTGTACTTTTTGATGGTACTAGCTGGTAGTAGTCTCCCTAGAAAATAAATGCAGATCTGTAACATGGATTAGGATATTGTACACCTTTTTGTGCAGATACATGTCAGAGCGTCCTAAGTCCTTTCGCAAGTGGTGACTGAGTAAAACAGACAACATTTCATTGAAAGATCAGAAATTGAAGTATCATGCCCAGTTTCTCATTAGGTTTATATTAAATAATTTGCTGGTTTATGACCTGTCTGAGAGTAAAAATTCGTCTCTGCAGCATGAAGGGGTACCCACTTTTCTGAATGAGTTTGACAGAGCGCATTATGTTCAAATCTTACATGAGGCAAACACAAAGTTTAGTGCTTTAGGCTTATCTTCACAGCTACTCATCTTCTCATGCATTGTGCAGAATTTAGGCAGGCTTTAATGAAGAAAGAAAAGGATGTTTTCAAAGACTTACGGTTTGTATCACATCTCATCATCCTTCTTTTGATGTGTTCCATGTGTTTAATCTCTTTTCCTGCTGTTAGGGTATCTGCAAATGGATAGTTAGACATCTTAGGTGTATTCATTGAATATATGATTCAGTTTATACTCAGTACATCAAGTATACTTTTAAAGGTATATTAATAAACATTATATTAATGATTATAGCTAATATGCTATTCAGCACAAAGTACTGACACATAGCATCCTGTATCTCCAGTAAGAACCAGAATCTTTCGGAAGCCATGGATTTGGAGGTTCCTTCTTGTTCTCTGCATTTTCTACAGATAATTTGCACAGCCGTTTGAATCTGTGCTTCAGTTTTCAGTGGTTGTTTCCAGGATGTGTAATGTCTAAGCTGTGGAAGTTAAGTCATATAATGCATGGAGTTTATTTGTTGGGGAAAATGTTTGAACATTTTTATGCAGATCCACCTACTTAACGTCAAGTTATTGCAAACTTTCAGCCTCCCTATATAGTTAAGGATTTTTATCACTTTTAAAGGATTGTGGTGGGTTTACCCTGGCTGGATGCCAGGTGCCCACCAAAGCCACTCTCTCACCCCCTCTGCAAGTGAACAGGGGAGACATGAATAAGCCTCTAGAGATACCTTACTGTTTCAGTACATCAAATGTAGGAGGAATGAGGACTCAGTTTATAATGATAAATTTAAATGGGATGTGAATGTGTGACTTTCAAGACAAATTTGTAACATTTCATGCATTTTTCAATAATATTTCTAGACAAATATATGTGGAGGGCATCCATATTTACGGAAAATTCATGCTGAAGGAGACAGATGAAACCAAATTAATTGATTAGGAATTAAAACAAATATTTGCAGATATATTTGAACAATTTTGTAAGTTTGGGCTCTAATAGTAAGAAGTAAAAAAATATTTTCATAAGCTTCTTTTTCTCCAGTCTATGCCATGTGAAAATACTCTTCACGTTTCCCTCCACATTATCTTGCTCATCTATTTTAAACCTCATTTCTGTATGTCTTTTCATCTTTACTTAAACATATTAATTTCCCTTTTCCTCTGGGATATATAGGTATATTTTTACTCAGCAAACTATTTTGAGAGAGAATTTTTATGAAATACCGTGGAAAAGAACTAACATTGTTACCAGTAGGCAGCCACTTCCCACGCTGAACTTCTAATTAAGTTATTCTTGGTTCATGCAGGGGAATACTAACCATGTATTTCTGGGGTTACCAGGGTTAATTGTCTGTCTAGACTATAGGGACTGCATTTCTTTAACTAACAGACCTCTAAAAGAGTAAGTGAAGCTCTCTGGACCAAGATTATAGTTTTATATATAACAGCTATATTTGAAGTGGCTTCTTGGAGGTTCACATGTAGGTGGAGAAAGATTTGGGCAGCAGAAGGAATGAGGTACACAGCAGAACAGTTAAAATGAGATCAATATCAAAAGAAAAAGCACAGATGGAGCAAAGAGTGGTTCAGCCTGATGGAGGGATTAAGTTACTGCATTTTGTTTGTGTGTTTGAGTCTCGGTGTCCTTGTTCCTACACAAGTTAGCATGGTGCAATGGTTGTTCAATGACATGACAGACTCAAATTGGGAACCAGTTTACAATCCTCCAAAGCAGAAGGGACAGGCCTATGCAATCTTTTCTGGTGCAAAAGCGGCCGAAGTGTACGTAGGTAAGACATTTCTAAGTCAGCAGCAGAAGCTGTTTCTGCAGGTGCGGGAGTGGCCACATAAGGCAGTGTTCCGTACAGGGCTAAGGTATTTGGGAGACTTTTTGCATTTGGTATAAGATTATATATAATGACGGATCATCCATGTCCAGGAGGAGTTGTGCAGGGCCGTGGAACCCCTGGATGTAACAACTGAGGAGTCTTGCCCCATCTAGCTGAAGATGTTTCAAGGACCCCTGCCATGGAAACTGACTCCACCAAACAGAGACAGCTAAACAACCTGAGTCCCCATGCAAGCTTTACCCTGTGCATAAATCGCAATAAACGACTCCTTCTTTCTTTTCTCTTTTTTTGTTTTTTTCTTTTTTTTCTTTTTTCTAACTGCTCCTCTGTCTCTTAATAGCTGTGCAGCATGGACATCAAAGCAGGTGAATGCTTGTGTCAGCACTGCACTCTGCTGAAGCACAGCCCACGGTGCTACATGGCAAGAAGTTGACCCGAATTTAAACCAAGGTTTCCTTCCTTCCTATAACCCTTTAGCAAGCTGTCAGCACACATTGCTGGAGGTAGAGCACTACCACCACTACTGTGATTACATTGTACTAATTGGCTTCAAGCAGTTTATATGAATCAAATCAGAGCTTGAAGTAAACTCTCAACTCCTAGGGAGCTGGTAACGTGTACAGCCAGAGTGTTACTGGCTTTTCCCTAAACATTAGAGAGCAACTGTGTAAAAGTTTAGCTAAGTCTGTGTGCTTTCATCTTACAGACTTGCCCAGTGTCATCTTGAATGAGATCATGTCTGACAGCAATCCCAGTGCTCGCTTTGACAGATTCTTGGGAGAGCTGCTGTTGCCTCAGCCTAAGAATATCCCGTCCTGCCTCTCCTTCTGGACCAGCTGTGTTCCAGCTGTGAAGAACGGGTGGCAAGCTGGGCTGGGTGTCAGACACTATTAAAGCTGAAGTGCTGCTGCTGTGTTTGTTTTATGCCCTGTTGAACTTTACCTCACTTACTTCAAGAGTAAAACTGAGCACATTAAATGATTTAGCAGCGTGGTGGCCAGCTCAGTAACCTGACAGAAATGCGTTTTCTGAGCAGTCAAAGCATAATGCAGTGAATAAGCCCTTTTATAGTAATAAAATACAATAACTGGCCAGAGTGGTTTTCCTATTAGATACTGAATAAAGCCTTTGGCACAGCACATTTTTAATGTATCCCTTCTTTTACACATCTACTGATGACTGTAGTGTAGGTTTATACAACTGTCACCTGGTGCTCTGCTCATGGATTTTTGACTTGAACTACATCTCAATCACTGAATGGTGCTACTGATTTTCAAGGGACGTGCTTGCAGAGGAGGTAAAAATTCTACAAAAAATGTGACATAAACATTTAGGAATTACTCATTATGTGCTAGTTTTGGTCAGCCTGTAGAGATATCCCTTGACACTTCCTTTAGATGATTTCTGTATCACATCTAAGCACCAGATTAGGAAGACTGACTATTTAAATTCTTATTGTAGTAAAAACATTATTTGCCTAATGTGGAAGACTTCAGGGAACAGATCTTGCAGCTCTTTAAGATATTCTGTGCCATCACTGGTAAAGCACTTTAACAACAAAAAAAAAATTCATAAAATTTTCAGAAGCAATCGCTTCAAATAACTAATGGGCTCAGAAACCTAAGCACTGGAGCAAGAATTCCGTTGGCTTTCAAACAAATTTATGTTTCGAACAAATCCAGGTGAGACTATTACTGAAGATAGACCCATGTTGCCCTGTGATATTAGATTTTGTCCAGCTGTAACCCAGAGGTGTTTTATCTCTAGAGGTGGAGATACCACTCACACACCACATTGGCAGGATGGAGGTTTGAGCACTCCTCATCTGTTCCACTCCTAAGCCAGACAGCTCAGCCCTAGCATCAGCATTCAAAAGTTTTTGGTGCCTTGCTTATTTCAGGCATGAGAAGAGAGAAGACAAATCAGCACGAGTTATGTAGAGTAGAAACAAGGCTGTGATTTAATTAATGCACATTTCAGTCTATGAAGTGTGGTTTTATTTAAAAACATGTTTTAAATAAACAGTGAGATCTTAATGCTGCTCAGAAGATCTGAAACCACTGATACCCAGAGATGAATTGTTACAGTGGGGATTACTGTAACACGTATATATCAAACCAGGAGGCCCGTGGAAAAGAAATATATATGGACTGATTCTTGGTAGATGTTTCAGAGATGTTTATTTCCCCAGCCGCATGGCTGGAGCTCTGCCGAGGAACCCTCACAGTCTGGACCGAGGGTCCTTGCCCGCGCAGGGAACACAAACCAACCAACGGGAACGAGGCTGAGCAGGGGCAGGAAAACCCCGTGTCTGTGCCCTCAGGGCCCCTCTCCCAGGGCTCCATGGCAGGGGGAGGAGATCCTGACATTTCACCCATTTATTTTTAACAAAAGAGATGTAAAACTTAACATTGAAAACAACAAGAACAGTTTCAAAACAAAACAAGCCACCCTCCTGAGTCTTTGAATGTCCAAACAGATTGTCTGGAACATCTTAAGGCTGACAGAAGGGAGACAGAACTCTCTGAGCATGCTTTGTGGGGAAACTGAGGCAGGAGAGGGTTTAATTTCTTCCCTCCCCCTTTTCATCCCCCCCCTCGGCATTGGAAAGAGATTTTTGGGGAAACAATTGGCTGGCAAAGGTATAGTTTTGTGAGGGAAACCATGGATGAAAAAATGGATTGGGAATACAGTGGGGGTAATAGGATATAGGATAAAGGGGAAAGGTGGGATTAGGAAAGGGAGACTGTAGGGGGGCTTATAATGGAGATATTGTCTAACATGACTACGATTTTTAGCATATATACTGCCTTTTACAGGAACACCATCAGGCCCAGTGACCTCTGCTGCTTGTAACCCTTTTCTACCTTGCACAATTTTGAATTCCATCACCTCTCCATCTCCCAAGCTTGGGATGCATTTTTCAGGGTTATTCTTTTTAATAGCAGTTCTATACACAAATATGTCTTGCTGGTTGTCACATCTTGTTATAAAGCCATAATTTTGTTTAACATTATACCACTTCACTATTCCTAAAACCTTAGCTACGATATTTTCCTTTTTCCAAGTGGCTGCTTTTTTCTGTCTCGCTGCGTTCTTGCTTTCTCTTTCGCTCGCTCCCACGTTGGAATTGCTGGAGCTGCTGGGGCTGCCGTAGCTGCGCATGCCTGCGTGCTCTTCCCGGGGTCGCATTTGGGGCTGTGTGGACCGGGCCGGGCCGCGCCGCTTAGTTCTCCGTGCATCGCCTCCTCTGGTCGCAGCTTCGCTGCCACTGCCAGGCGCTGCATCTACCTCTCGGCCCCTGAGCGACGACTCCCCCGCACCTGCTCCAGTGTGTGTTTTGGCTGGGCGCAGCTCCGCTCCACTGCTGGCAGCCGCCACCCGTGCGCCGCCCCTCTCAGTCGGGCATTCACGGGGCTCTCTCCACCACGCGCTGTGCGGGGCCAGGCGGGCACCGCCGGGTCGCGCCGGTGCCACTGAGCCTCGCTCCGCCGCTGACACTGCAGCTCGCGTCGCTCCGCCCGCACGCGGGAACTGCCTCGCTGCTGCTCGCAGAGCACTCGGTGCACGTGGCCTGGGCCGCACGGTCCCTGCGCCAGGCTTCCCTTCACCAGGACACAGCTGACATTGCTCAATAGTCTCGGTAATTAAATAATATTCATGGAAATATTCTTCCATCGGCATATATTTTGACTCAGAAATTAACTGTGTCCAAACGGTGTTCCGAAAGTGTTTGGTAAGAATTAAATCCCAAGAAACATAGCAAAAGTTCTTAAACAACCATGCCAGGAAGTGTTTCAGTTCTTTTTGAGCTTGAATCAAGCTAAAATTTACAAATCGTTGTTCAAGAATCATTTTAAGTTTAAGATAAATGTCCATGTGCGGCTCTGAGAGCCAAGAGTCTTCCCACGGTTCCTCCATAGTTTAGATATGGAATAGCAAAACAAAACCAAGAGGAGGAATCCAAAGTTTCTAGGGTTTTCTCACATACATCAGTCACTTAGGGATCGGGGATTGTTCTGCTCACGAATCTCCACCATTATGTTGCAGTGGGGATCCTGCAACACGCATATATCAAACCAGGAGTCCCGTGGAAAGGAAATATATATACACGGATTCTTGGTAGATGTTTCAGAGATGTTTATTTCTCCAGCCGCATGGCCGGGGCTCTGCCGAGGAACCCTCACCATCTGGACCAAGGGTCCTTGCCCACGCAGGGAAACACAAACTAACCAATGGGAACGAGGCTGCCCAGGGGCAGGGAAACCCCGTGCCTCCCCGCAAGGAATGGGTTCCTTGCATGTGCATCTTTAAGTTGGCTTTGGAATCCTTAAATATAGTTTACAGAATCTTTCAAACTGTGTGAAAATATCTCAGTGACTCAAAATATTACTTAACTCACAGTTGAAAGCTTATTATCTCAATACCTACGGTGAACAAGTGACATATGAAATATGCCCATCTAGTAATAATAATTTCACTTATAACTGAAATGCAACTTTCTCTTCAGAGTATAGAAACACAGAAAAGCAGCCCTGTATTCAGGCTAGATTTCAGTAATCCAAATATGGTCGGTTCCTGTAGAGGTGATACAGCATTTTGTAATACATTTCCATTCACTATGCACTTGTCTTTACTTACTTTTTTATTCATTATTACAGAAAATATTAAAACTACCCATCTTAGGAGAAGGACTAAAAGAAATGTCATAACTAATTTATAAAAATATTAACACTTTTGCTAAGCAAAATGTAATCATCTCAAATGGAAAGCTAACATGTTACTCAGGCTAATGGCCCCTAGAATCTACATGAATAACTAATCACTGTCTTGCAATTCACCAGATATGCTCTTTTCCTTACCCTCTTGGTTCTCATCTGAATATATTTTTCTTAATGTTTATTTAATACTATCCGCAATAAAGTGCAATACAGCACTTTCTGGTATTCCCTAACCAATTAAGCATCATAATTGAATCCCTCTGCTGCCCTTCTTATGTTGTTAATATAAATTCATAATTATCTGACTCCCATCCTACTTAGTGAGCTTTGGATCAGACCATATCTGGTCTTTTCTATTCGGGAACAGATCATTATTTTCTTAATAGTAGAATGGCTTTTTCTGTGTTACATTGCTTCTCTGGACATGACCTTTATGGATTTCACAGATTTCTGTAGTTGTTGTGTGAGACCCCTTATCCTTTTAAAATCCGTAATAAATGCCTGTCAGACATTGCTGCAACATGATAACATATTGCCTCTACATTGAGATCAATCAAATCCCAGGCCCTGAGATTCAGTATGCCTTCTCTAAAAGATGTGAAATTTGCTGAATAAATTAAGGAGGAAGTCTAAAGTCCTTGTGGACATAAATTAAGAGAACTACTTGATACACAATGAGGATGAAAATTTTTCATGGGTGTGTAGATAATGAGCTATGTGGTCACTTAAAAAACATGCACAGTTCCACAAACACAGGCAGCTCTGAAGGCCACACATAATTTTGTTAATTATAATGTATTCCTTTCCATAACTGTAATTATGACTTCTCTGTGGCATTTCCACCTATCAGTGCGGAAATCTCATGTGAGTTCCTGCTGCTCCAAGGTACTGTTACTTGGTGCTGCATGCTTATTTGTACCAGCATATATTTTGTGCAAAATGCAGCTATGTGAGATCTGTTCAGATTTTCTACTGGAATAAATGGCTTCTCCAGGTAAGGGAGAATTCCTCCATGGCTCTTCCTGGTCTGGCTATTGAATTATCATTACTTTTTTAAACACTCTTCTAAGTGACAACTTCTCCATTGCTAAAAGGAGGTAGATAACGCCTGAAGTGGATGTACCTTGAGAGAATTACTTGCCATAGGGTTGGATCTTGCCATTTCTCTTATCTTGAACTCTCTTTCCTCAATTTCTCTTCTCTATTTGATCTCATCTTTTTCCAAAGACAGGTGAAAAACCTTATCAGTAATTTACTGAGGAAAAAGGAATCAGAGAATAAGTGGAAGGTTAGCTAGAAAGAATCAGTTTATTCTGCACAGTGGCATATCCAGTTTGGTTGCAAATTGTATAGCACTTGAAGTGAATCACTGAAATGTGTTTCCAGGCAGATAAAGTCCCTGATTTTAACCCTGATCCAGCAGTGCTTTTTCATATAATACTGGCAGTTGACCATGGCTTGAATTACTCTGTCCAAAGAAAGGCAATGATGTCTGTGAGTCTAAAATCCAAGTTACCCTTTCACTGGGCAATATCAAAATTTTGCTAGAAAACTCCCAGCTGAACTGTGACCACGTGACACTGCTGTGTGGACAGAAGGAGTGCACTGTGGTGGTGACTGGACACCAGTCATGTTGCCCTGCCCCCCATAAGCTTCATACAGAATAAAGCCAGGCTGTAAATTCAGCTCCAAGCATAGACATGTATTAGGAAGTATTACCAAAACAAATGATTATTCATTATCATGAGGGCAGCAGCCTATGGGCCCTTTCATTTTGCCTTTTGTAGGAGTTATTTTTTGGATTGTTTGAGCTGTTTGTTAGGTTTTTGTTGTTGTTTCTGTTGTTTGTTTCTTGGTTTTTATTTTTTCATTTCTTAGAATGGAGAATTTTACTTTAAGAGGTGGATGGAAAATTTCACTTCTGATATTCTTAGACATTAGGTGTAGAGGATAAAGCTTGGTACAAATCTGCCACCCTAATTTATAAGGCTGTTGGTCTATTTTTAAAAAGTCTGCTGAATAACTTCATAGTTCACTGTCATGGGAAAAACTTCATTACTGGGCATGAATCTATTACATTAGATCACCAGAGCATGACATAGTGGGGGAAGGGCCTTTATCTAAAATTTTCAATTAAGCTCTATGTTCTGAGTGGCTGCTGACCTCCACTGTTGAAGAATATTCATGGATGAATAGATTTCAAAGGCAAGAGGGTCTCTTTCAGTAATCTAGCCCAAGTGATTCAGTAACATGTGGCTGGGAGCATCATCTGGTAAGTGTTGCATCCTGACCACAGCTCTTGCAAGAATGACAGAATATCTTTCTGACAATATCTAGAAGTTCTTATATCAAGATTTAAGGTAGCAAATTCCTGGTTTTCCAAATGAGTGATTCTATTACTTCATTAGTGTATTTAAAATACATGTCTTTGCAGTTTATTGGATGTTCTGAACCTCATTGCCACAGGGATTGTCAATAATCTCCCACATAAATAATTTAAAAATTTCTCTCTGCGAACAATTTATATAAACCATACATTCATTTAGAAGGATAGAGCAGAGAGATTTACTTAATGATGATCTCTGCAGACCGTGCTATATTTCCCAGTTTGCACACAGAACAACTACACTATCTAATTAAGCCATCTAATCTGGATATTTAATCAATAGAGGTAAAGGCCATGACATTATGACATTAAATTTCCTTTTTTTTTTTTTTTTTTTTAGTTTCTGAGAGTCTGTTTCATTTCATTTCTTGGTCTTGTATGAGAAACTCCATGTTTATGTGTTCTTGTTTGCACACATAATGAATAATGAACCAACAGTGAGGAAAAGAAGTTTTTATGTATGTGTGGATAGGTAGATGGATAACATGCATAATTGCTTTGAGCAGAGGGTAAGACCAGATGACCCCCAGTGGTCCCTTCCACTCTAAATCATTCTATTGTGCTATGATTCAATCCATTGATCATTAACAAAATTTAAGTGCTTCCCATATGATCATGAATGGATATTTACTACAGCTCTATCAGGTATTTCAGTATTCCTTCCTTTCAGCCATTCCTCCATCTATAAATCATAGAATCAGAGAATGTTAGACTGGTTTGAGCTGGAAGGGACCTTAAAGTTTAGGTGGTCCCAACTCCCCTGCCATGGACAAGGATGTCACTCACCAGATCATACTGCTCCAAGCACCATCCAGCCTGGCCTTGAACACTTTCAGGGCTGGGGAATCCTCAACCTTTCTGGGAAACCTGTTCCATTGCTTCATCGCCCTCTGAGTAAAGAATCTCTTCTTACAGCCAATCTGAACCTGCCCTTTCCAGCTTAAAAGCACTACCCCTTGTCCTGTCACCATCTGCTGGTATAAAATGTTCCTGTCCATCCTTTTTACTAGCCCTCTTAAGCCACTGAAGGGGCTGAACACATCCAGCTGAACACACTGAAAGTTCTCTCCCAAGCCCTCTCTTCTCCAGCCTGAACACACCCAGCTCTCTGGCCCTGTCTTCATAGGAGAGGTGCTCCAGCCCTTGGACCATCCTCATGGCCTTTTCTGGGCCTGCTCCAAGTGGTCTATGTATTTCTTGTGTTGAGGACCACAGACCTGGACACTGCAGGTGGGGTCTCATTTGAGCAGAGCAGAGGGGCAGAATTCCCCTCCCCGCCCCCCCCCCCCCTCCCCCAGCTGCCCATGCTGTGGGATCATCCCAGCGCATGGGGGATTTCAGGGCCGGGGCACTCTGCTGCTCTCCATGAGTTCTTCCAGTCTTGATGTCTGGGGTTGCCTCAACCCAGTTGCAGCTGGGGTTGCAATTAGTGAAACACCACTTTAGTGTAGTGGTTTGGTCCAAGATACTCATTACTGTTTACCTTCTGTGAGATAAGAATTAGGAGAAACACAAAGCAGGCACCAAACTTGAAAGAATATAAAGAAGTTTATTAACAGACCTAAAAGAAGAAAAAAAAATACCACACCTTCAGAACTCTTCTCCTCCCCCCACCTTCCTCCCTTCTCCCACCGACAATGTGAAAAGACAACCCTTGAGATGTTCCGTCTGTTTACCACTTCGATAATAGCCTTGTTCAGTCCATTTAGGAGGAGAAGTCTCTCTTGCTCATGCTATGAACACTATCACAATGAGACAGCCACCCACTTCCAAATAACATTGTTCAGTCTGTTTAGGAAGAGGAGTCTCTGCTCACATGTGAGTCCCATCCCCCGACTTGCAGCTTTTCCCACAACTGCTTTTGAGGGTCCACTCTTGAAGGTTTTTGGGGTACAGTTTTAAGGTTGAGCCATTCAGAAACAAAAGTTCTCTTCACCCATCTCTGGGAGCATTTCATCTCTAAGAACAGAGGCCCTTCTCCTTCCCTGGGAGCAAAGGGTCTTCCTCATCTTCATCTTTAGGACTATCTCTGGGAGCATCTCTAGGAAGTGAGGTTTTCTCCTTTCCCATGTGGAGCAAAAGTCCTCATCTGGTCCATCTCTCCCTGTCCAAACTTCTCATGAAATTACAGCTGCGTCAGCATCTGCCGATCTCAGCACAGGTGCTGAGATCACAGGTACAAGTTGAACACTCCACCCCCCATATCTTCATGAAATTACAATGGGTACTCTGACATATTATAGCTTTACAACAGAATTTCAGCTTTAAGCATCTCCTCTTTCTCTTCCCTCAGGTTTTCAGCTCTTCACAGCACTAAAAGGGTTAATCTCACCTAGGCCTTGCAGCTGGAATGTGGCTTATCGCAGTGGAGGGGGTGGAGCTGAGCCATTCCGGCTGCTCACAGCAGGGATGTGGGGGGGGTTCCACGGGTGGAACAGGGCCCATTGGCTCCAGGATGGCCGTGGCCCAGCCTGGCCTGGCCTGAGCAGGGCCTGGCCGGGCCCGCTGGCCCCTGCACAGGGCCCACAGCCACCTGTCCCAGCACCGGAAACGAGAGAGAGCCTCTGCCTCAGTGTTTCTGTTCTTAAGTGTGTATCACAGAGGCGGTCACAACTTTTAAGAGGCTTAAAGTATTGTCCATATTCAAACTGGCCAGCTGATAGGTTCTGTCAGGTCATAGAGGAAGCTGTAAGCACCCCTTTGCAAGGACATCACTTCCGGTACTATGCTAGCTAACCCATGACAAGCACCTTGCTTGGATTTGTTGGACTTTTTGTGAAGCCATTTTTTGAGTTTGCCCAGGTCCTTCTGGGTGGCCTCTCTTCATTCTGTTGTGTTAGTGGCACACTGTTGGGGTCTCCTCTCCCCGCTGTGTAGCCCTGGGAGAGGGGCCCTGAGGGCACAGACACGGGGTTTCCCTGCCCCTGCTCAGCCTCGTTCCCATTGGTTGGTTTGTGTTCCCTGCGCGGGCAGAAGGACCCTTGGTCCCGTGACTGGAACAGTTCCTGGGCAGAGCTCCGGCCATGCGGCTGGAGAAATAAACATCTCTGAAACATCTAGCAAGAATCTGTCTGTCCATATATATTTCTTTTCCATGGGACTCCTGGTTTGGTATATGTATGTTGCAGGATCCCCACTGCAACAGCACACCATTCAGCACATGAAGACAGTGAAAGGCAAAATTGACCCTAAGTTCTAAAATGCATATAATGCTCATTTCCTCAAAGCCTTCTAGACAACAGTCACAACGAAACACTTTCAGTACTTCTTTGGAAGTCACAACATAAAAACATGTTTGAGATTTACTGCCTGTTGTTAGGGAATGATGTTGACAGTTCACTTACGCAAAGAATCATAGAAAGAGGACTGGATTCTTTAATTTTAGTTTCTTTTATTTAATGGGTAATATTGATCTTTCACAAAAAAAGCTTGAATTAATTTGCTATAGATGTACAGCTTTTTCTTTCCAAACTCTATTGCCAGAAGCAGAAGAAAACAAGTATTTCATATGCATCAGCTGGTCCTAAGCAAAGGTAATAGGAATGTTTTTTCCGGTTCTAAGTGTTTGAAGGGATATGGCATCACAGATTACCAGTAGCATCACAGCTACTCTCTGCCGTATGATTTTTTTTTCCTCAGTACAGAAACCAAAATTGATTGCCCTTGGCTCTGCAAAAAATCTGATCCTTAGAAGGTAGAAAAGCTGTTGTGTCCTACTTCTAAAAGACTGGGATGTTGACATGTCAGAAACTGCTTCATAAGAGTGTTTTCCTTATAAGATTAATGACAAACCATAAAAACATTACCTCAAACAGGAAAAATGCATCTTTTTACTAACAGTAAATATTGATATGTGAGTGAAAACATAAGGGAATTGCTAAGAAGATTTTCTGGTTCTCTGGGTAGAGGCTCACTGGAAAGATACTTTACATAGCACTTATGTGGATATTTTATACTGTTGTCCATGGTTTATTCTTCAGTCTCTGTAATTCAACACTAATTTTCTGATTTACCATAGCTGGGAGGCATGCAAAATATAGTTACAATACTAAACTAAATAAAATTTCAGATGATTAATTTCAATTTTTTTTAAAGAAGCCCCACAAATAAAATGAATGGAAAAAAAATAGAAAAGCTTTCATGGGTCATTTATTTTAGGAAATCATCGAATGAATTAGAATTTAAATAAAGACTGTGAGATTTACTCTGGTATAATAGCATGAAATTAAGACCAAGTTTTACCTGTGCTGTTGGTAATAGACAATATATTCAATTACATACTAAATCTGATTCACTTGTCTGTGCAATTAAAATGCAAATGTTCAGGTCATAATATTAGAAGCCTCCCATTTTGGATGTGGCATTATACAGTTTTCTTGCTGCTGTTTTTAACAATGATTAATATGGGAAGGTAACATAACTTTAACCACCAACATGTGCCATCCTGAAACAGGGTTTCTTCTTTTCCTATATGCAGTCTAAACTGCTGCAACGAACACACCATTTTTCTAGGTGGAAGTCTTTGGTTTTTCCAAGCACCACAATTTAAACTATGCCAGTGCCTTCTTTATCCAGCCCTGTGGACAAAAGATTCCAAGTAATGTGCTTTCTTTGATCTTTTTTGCTGTGCATGTGGCTGTAGCTGCGACCGCTGACACACAGCACCCTCAGTCCTGGTGAAGAGGTACTGATGTGTAGCATCTCCGTGGTTATGGCAAGTGCCCGCAAGCTTTTGCACTCCTAATTTGATTATTTGATGTTGGTTGGTTCGTGATTTCCTTCTCTGTTTTATGTATTAGATTATGAATAGGTAAACCCCCTGTTTGCTTATGCATAAGTTCTAGAAAGTTCTCCCCCACTCAACATCCCATTGGCCTCCTGTTGTAAACCCCTCCTACACATTACTCCTACTGGTTGCTCTGTTGTTGTTCCCACCCCCTTTGCTTTTCCTCATTGGCTGTTCCCTCAGCTCCGCCCTATTTTCCCTGAGTATAAAACCCTCGGACCCTCTCATAATCCTGTCTCTTCGTCCCTCACTCTTTGCCTGCAATAAACCAGCTCATGGAACTCATATGGAGAGTCCCTCCTACTTCTTTGCCTGCACGCCTTAACAGCTTAGCTTGGGACTAGCTCCCTTGGGCGAGGAGCTCGTTCCTTGCACTTAACAGAGTTGCTATCGGTGAGTATGCAGCCAGACTTCTGGGCTTTCCCCTGGCTCAGCGTGCCCTCAGATCTTCATTTTGTTTTATTTACCTCAGTCTTGAAAATTGGATTTTCAAGATGTTCTTTGCTTAACAAAATGTGAACGTTAAACACTAAGTGGGACTGCAGTGTCTGTAATATGCTGACAGGCTGAGACAACTGATCACAAAGCAAAAGTAAAATGTATTTTATAGAAATAAAAAAAAATTCTCTATGTCTGATACATTTTAATTATTGAAAGTATTCATGATCTATAGTAGTCAAAGAATATTTGATTACTGATTAGAACACACCTCTTTCTGACATCATAAGAACAATATCAGGAAGCCCAGAGGTCTGGCCAGTGTCCATAACTACTGTCCATCTGTGCTGGTTCCAGCCTCCAGGTCAGACGGAATCTGTGCAGCAGAACAGTGAACATTATCTGCATAAAAGGCAGCCTGGGATATATATCCTCTATTGTCACAGACAGTATTGATAAAGGTAGGTTTTATTACTTCAAAACTGTTACAGGAAGAAAAATCTTTGATGCTGGCTTGTCTAGAGAGCTTAGGAATTCCCAGTGTTATCCTTATGGGAGGCTAGAGGTATGTTTTATTGTTACTAAAGAACATATAGAAGACTTGAAACTGCCAGTTTATTGTGGCCCAAGAACTCTAAAATTGCAAAATAAAGCTTGTTTTTTGTAGCTGCCAACTTCCAGTTTATTGCCTTGTGAAAGTGAGGGACTGAGTGTATATCAGTTTTTCTCCTGCCCTTGAAGAAAGGTAATTACTCTGTTGGGTTTCATTAGGTCTTTTTTTTTTTTTTTTCGGCTTTTTTTTCTTTGTTTTTTTTAATCTAGATCTACTTATGGGCTATCACACCTGCTACTTACAACAACCTCTTGGGAGAGATAATAAAAGAATGAAGTTTTGTTTTGTTATTGCTGTGTGATACAGGAGGCATCCTGATTTCACCCAAGTAGTTGAGCTTTTCAGGCTTCAGAAATGAAGCTATCCTTTGTCACTCCACTGCTTTAGACAGAAGCAGTGTGGTAAGTTCAGACAAGCAAGCTGAAGAGTTGATGATCACTAGACTGCAGAAACTGGGCTGAAAGGAGCTATTGACTTACATTTAAAATAGGAAGGAGGGTGGGGCAGGTGGGCATGGACAACAGGTTGGTTCTGACTGTGTTCGGGTTCAGGCCATACACCATGCAGGGGCAGGCAGTTTTGCTTAAGTTGAACTGGCAGTGTTTTGGCAAACAGTGTCTCTACAGATATGTCGCCATCTCTGTCAAGCCCAGTGTCTCTTACAGCTGGTCAAAGGGAACTGGCCACTTCTTGCTGCTAGCCACCAACACACCAGGGATTGTTAGCCAGCATTCAGAAGGAATGCTTATGTTTGGGTTATCCTTCTCTTCTTTTGGAGTCTGACCCTTGTGCCACCCTTTAGACTCTATTGAAATACTGGCGTTTCATCTGGTGCAACTTCCCCTAACCACACTGGCACATTAATCTACACTGACCAAGGACAGCATCCCAATTCTTTACAAAGGAAAGGCAGAGGTAGTAATTAGTCCCCTTCTGCCTCAGATTTCTTCACTTGAGTAAAAATGATTCCCAGGAGCATGGACTAGGCGAAAAGCAATTTCCAAATTGGAGAGTGAAACTGCATCTGTGCAAATAACTGCACGTATCCCAGATCAGTGCTGGTTATGATGCCAATTGACCTGGGAGGACCTACACCTACAACTGTGATTCCTCCCAGGGTCAGCCAGGTGATGGCAGTCAGACTGCTTATTGGATGTGGTTTCAGTCTTCTGCAGGTGTTCTTCTGTGCCCAGAAACAGTTTGGGAAAGTGCCTGTTGGCACAGATTAAAAACGTGTTAGAGACTGTCCTAAAAATTTAGCGTAGAGACAAGTGAATTGCCTGGAAACATTCTTTGACATGTTCAGTTTATTACTCTAGACAACAGCCTCAGAAGCAAAAGTCCAAGGCATGTCAAGGCATGCGCCCTCACACAACAAAGCTGCACTCACCTTCATGGAGTTACCCATCTCCTTGATACCTCCATTGTGGCAAGAACTTGCCATCCTCGGCATAGATGGCTGCTTCAACAATGGATTATTGGTTTATGTTGTTGGGGTTTTTTAATGCATCTAAATATGACTCTTTGAGAGATACTATCTCTCTTCTGTGTAAGTTCCAACCCAAAAATGTCTTCATACCATGATAAGGGAAATCAGCTTTGTAATTGGATCAACAGGTTTATTAAATGAGGAAGGGTCCCTGGACTCAAGTAACCCTAGGAATACACTAAGATTTTGTCTTTTCTGGGAGGAAGCTCTGAAGTTTTCCAATATGTTTGCTGTGTAAAAAATTGAGTAGCCAAGAGAAAAGAGCTTTTTCAACCTGTAAAACCCATATGTTTTATAGGTTGTCCTTCTACCTGTTGGTTTCTCTGGTTCTACATCTCTGCTGATGGTGCTTTTTGTACAACACACTGATATAATTACAGTTAGCTAGGTTTCAAACCCATGATTTACCCTGGCCTCTAAGTCCTAAAATGGAAGCTCCATATTTTCTTGCCACCCTTGGTGGCAAGGTCCCTTGGTGAGATGTATAGGAGGATCATGTGGTGGACTCAAAAGTTTAATTTTAACTTGAGACGTGGATTTATTTCCCAGGACTGTGAATTGGCTATGTGGGAGAGGAAGAGGAGGGGAAGGAAAAGGTGGAGAGGGAGAAGAGGGAAGAGAGGGAGTGAAAGAGAAAATGTAAAAGCAAATCTCTTCTTGAGGGACAAAAGCAGATCATAGAATCCTAGAGCGGTTTAGGTTGGAAGGAACTTTAAAAATCATGTAGTTCCTACCCACTGCCATGGGCAGGGACACCTTCCACTAGACAGGTTGGTAAGAGCTCCATCCAATCTCGCCTTAACATGTCCAGGGATGGGTCACTGATCTCTGGACAACCTGTTGCAGAAATACCTGACTATCATATAAAGACTGGGGGTTGATTCAAATGCAGCTTTTATCTTTGACAAAGAAAGACAAGATTTTTTTTTCTCAACCAGCATGAATTACAGTTTCTTTGTAAATATTACCGAAGGAGCACAGCACTAGTCTTACTCTTTCATTTATGTTGCCTTTATTAGGAGACTCTTCAATATTCTGAAAAGAAAACAAGCTGTAGAACTGTAAGAAAATAATAAGCCTTAATAGCAGCAAGGTAGGAGAATGTAATTTTCAGTTGATGATCATAAATGCCTCAAAGCTCTTAACAAATATCTAGTAATTTAGCTTCAAAACAGGCCTGGGAAATAGTTAAGTATTTTTATCTACATGCACATCATAGGAAATTGCAAGAAGAGAGAAGCTAAATCAGAAACTGAAACCGTAGCTGATCCAGGAATATAACCTCTGAAGTCATCTCTATTCTTCTTTGAGAGGTTAATACCGAATTGACACTAAGCTGAGTATCTTTTGCCCCTGAGAACTGAAAGAGGAAACTCTATCTGCTTTATTTAGATGCCGCATCACCAGCTCTATGAGTTTCTGGCCTTAAGAGGGCTATCCAGTCCACTAACACAACTACCAAAGCTCCATACATAAATTTAACTGAGCACAGCATTAACCTCTGAAGACTTGTCCAGCTTATCTGCCTCCCTCTTTCTATCAAATTGGTCAGGACAGTGACTCTTCATCTAAGTAGAAAAGTGAAGCTTCGAAGTCTGGCTTTAACTTCCTGCCATCTTGCAAGCTTGGAAATTCACATGTCTTTTAAAAACAGCTGCAAAACTTGTCATTCTGTCCGGCAGCAAACTACAATACTTGGTGTGGGAAAACACAATAACCATAATGCAGAATCTGTCAAGCACAGTGACACTTGAAGCTCAGCTCAGTTGCCCCAAAAGGATGTCTAGTGCGATTTGGGATGATGACTGTCATCCTGCCTGGCCTCTAGCTGATGCTTCAGGGGAGACCAGGATTTCTACAGATCCTGTGTCATGTTTTATAGCTCTCTGTAGCAGATATTTACATGTGATGCGGGGGAATAAAAGTGAGAAGATGCCTTAATATAGCCAACTGAGATGAAAACTGTTATGGTAAAATTTATCTTATACAGCTTAACTAAAACGTCATATTGGAAATAGGCTCTATCCTGGTCACCCAGGCTTAGTAAACAGGTATAAGCACTTTCAGAAAATGTTTTTTCCAAGCAAGAGCTTAGCATAGGTGAAAATTACCACTCTCTGAGGTACCTGCATTATAGTCATATCATCTATATCAGGATTTTAATGTAACAGCTAAATTTTAGATGTCTGTTCTCTGAGGTGAGGTGAGAATCTGGGGTGTGCTGCACAGAGCTTTGAGTTTTTTCAAGACATTACCGTTTGTATAGAATTTCCCCTATCCACCTATTTCTTCACAGTATTGCTGTAGCATGATCACAATGTCAAAATATTTAATTTCTGTGAACTTTGCTTTTTGCATTTTTACCAAAGCAATGTTAGTAACACCATACCCCATTTCCTTGCAGCTTTGTTCACATAGTGCTGCCAGTTTCCCATCTCCTGACACTTTTTTTTTTCTCCATGGTGATGCTAGCATTTGCTGTAACAAATCACAGAATTGTAGAACCATTTAGGTTGGAAAAGACCTCTAAGATCATTGAGTCCATCCATTAACATCACACAGCCATGTCCGCCACTAAACCATGTCCTCAGATACTACGTCTACATCTTGTTTGAACAATTCCAGGGGTAGTGTTTCCACCACTTCCCTGAGTAGTCTCTTCAAAATGCTTGGCAACCCTCTCAGTGAAGAAGTTTTCCCCAATATCCAGTCTAAACCTCCCCTGGCATAACTTGAGGCCATTTCATCTCCTCCTGCCCCTTGTTTCCCAGGAGCAGAGCCCGACCCCCCTGGCTGCCCCTTCCTGTCAGGGAGTTGTGCAGAGCCACAAGGTCCCCCCTGAGCCTCCTTTGCTCCAGGCTGAGCCCCTTTCCCAGCTTCTTCAGCTGCTCCTCATCAGACTTGTGTAAAACTCTACTCTAAGGCACTGAGAGTAACGTGTTTTCCCCAGGAGTTTGTTGACTAGACTGTGATTCCCAAACCATACTGGCACTCTCAGTGGAAGACTAGTTACTTATCTATACTCCAGAGAGTGTCCAGTAAGTGGAGAGAGGATGGTGGAGTATGAAGTTTGAGAAACCTCAGCTACTACTCCAGCCCCAGGAGTCCTTCTCGTCAAGTGCCTTGGAGGACATGGCATGAGTAGACGTCACAGAAGCAAACACTTGAGTTGGGAATGGGGGAATGGAATTTGCTAAACTTAGAAGATTTAGGACCTATGAGTCATTTTCAGCTGCCTTTGGCAAGATGTTTCTGTTGGGCTGCTGCTGAGGGCTCTGACAGTGAGCTGGGAACAACCAGTGCCCTCTGGCTACGTGTGAGAGAGGAGAGAACAAACAGCATGAAGATCCTTCTTATAAGCCCAGATGGGAAAGAGGTGTAGGTCTTCGTGTGTCTCTTTCTTTTCATCATTGCGCATAGGTCTGGAAATTTTCTCTCATCCTGAGAGAAGGGATCACCTTTCAAAGGCATAGTTTTGTGGTTTGCTTTCCACTGAAATGAATATTCTGTTTTTCAGGGCACAGAAAACATTTTGTGGGAGCTCAGGAGAGAGAGAAGAGCTGTAGATGAAGTGTGGCAGATCTCAATTCCAAGTCTATATCAACAGAAACACTACAAAGGCTTTACAGAATGCCTTCTACCTCATTCCAAATTGGTTTTATGTTACAATTTGGAAAACTGAGGAAACACAATAGAAAGGACTAATAAAAGTCACTTAATAAGTCAGTTTTGAAAACAGAAGGAAAATCTACATTTCCATGAGGGGAATCTTCAGCCTTGGTCTAAAAATCAGGAAAACGCTCTCAGAGGAGATTGAAATCATCTATTGAATTTCCTTCATTTCACAATTATAAAGGTCTTCTGTAAATGGCTATTAAAAAACCCAAAACTGTATATTGGTGATCCATATTGTGCACTAATTCAGCATGTATAAGAAAAAAGACATCACTTTTGTTCTAGAAGCAGGAGTTAACAAGAGTGCAGAAGTAGGCAAGATGATTTGGGGAATTTTCCTTAACCTCAACAGATCCTTCAAGTTATTTCAAGTGCTGGCAGGAAATTTGGCCCCTCTCCTTACTCAGCAAGATGTTGCTCCTGTCAGACTCTCCTTGTCATTATTCAAGTGCAACTAAGTATTTATGACTAAAAAAAAAAAACAAACTTGGCTTTTTAAGGATCCTAAAATATGTTCTAGGTATCAATTTGACTTTATATAGCCTTACAGTTTGTGTCAATATTATATAGATTCTTCTTTAAGTTTCCCCTAGGAGAGAGGATGAACTGACAAGGACCCAAATCTTAGTTGTGGGAAAAGAGGAAAGGAAGTCTCTTTTCTTCATCACAGGCAAAAAGAGAAGACTGGGATATAGTTTAATTTAATTGCCCAAGGAGGCTTGGTTTTAAAAAAACAACCAACCAAAACAAACAACAAAGAACCCCAAAAAAACACCCGAAACCAAACAATTCCTCACCCAAAAAACAAAAAAAACCCAAAAACCTTAAAAATAATAGGAAAGGCAGGGAGATTTATTATGATGTATGCAGTGGTTTCCATAACAGGAAAAAACCCTTCCCCTCCCATCCTAAATCAATTGGGTTTTTTTCATGGCTAATTTAAAGGGTTTGCATTAAATACGAGGCATTGATTTCTTAGCATCTTATTTCTGTTTTGGATCTCAGAACATTTATACCAACCTTCTTTCTATGAGAAGAACTTTTGCTAATGACTCAGCTACCTTGGCATGTAACCAATTTAAAAAAAAAAAAAAAAAAATTCTTCCTGGAAAACTTACTGATTGATTGGGAATTGTGTGGAATATGTAAAAGACTTCTCTTCTGGAAGCAGAGGGATAAAAAACTTAAGATTCACAATAATTTCAAATAAGCTCCCTGATGCAGAAACATCTGATAATATTAAAGGATTCCGATAGGTTTATGTGTGTTATTAAAATGTTGGCACTCATCAAGGCATTCAGGTTGGGTTCCAACATTGTTTTCACCCAAAATCCATGTAGCCTCCTCCTGGCCCTTACTACCCTTTCACACTTAAGTCACACTGTGAGCTGGACCTCCAGGACAGGTTTGCCCACGCCCTGGCCAGAACTTGGTCCTGAAGAACTGCAAAACCAGCAACTTTGTCAAAGCTGCAGGCCCCCTACAGACAGAGGTCCAGTGATGTATTAGATGCAACCTTTGTTTACCATCTGGTCAATTAATTCACCATTGATTTAGGATAAAAATTGCATCTCATTTTCCAAGCACGCTGAGCATAAATTGATTGGGTATACCCATTGTCAAGCTGTACACATTGTCAGCAAACAGGCAGCACTCTCTGCCATATTTGTATGTCCAAACTGTGTGCTAGCATGTGCAAGTGTCTGCATGGCTGCAGAGTATGCATATGGATGCAGGATAACCAGAAAAATAAAAATATTAACATAAGCTCATTAAGGAGAAATGTTTTATCCTGTAATCACCCTATGTGAAATCCAACTGCTTAAGCCCAAGTTGGAAAATACATTGAGATTCTAAATATGCACCAACATATTTTCTTGCTGGAATAAGATAGTTGTGCAAATATCTACCATAGGCATTTAGGACTTCTTTTTCTCTCAATCGTGATAGCATCTATCACTCCAGGGCAAAAACTAGATTAGTGTCCAGACAGTATATCTTGAGACCTGGTGCTGTAACTTTGCTTCACAGTGCCTGTATTTTATCACTTTGAACATGTCTAAATTAAAGGAATATGCATATGAATGATCACTGATCTTGAGTAGCTCCCAGCTCAGGTCATTTGCTTCTGAAAGTACATGTCAGCATGCATTTTAGTGCTGGAGGAAATGTGCAGTCCATCGAGGGGTTGTCAACCAGCTCCAGGTTCCTCCAGGATGAGATATCATTTAAATTACTCTTTTTGAGCTAGATAAAATCCATACCAATTAGGAAGCTGAAGTGTTGCAGTATACAATTTTAATGCAATCTTGCACTGAGCAGCTTACTCTGGGGTTGTATTTTCACACAAGACCCTGAGTTTGGATTTACTTTAGAATTATAAATTACTTTTTTTTTTATACTCAGGCAGCCTTAGCATTTCCCCATATAGACTTAAATTTTGATTCAGAAACCAGAATTTTACAATTGAGATTTGAAAAAGCCCTCTCATAGTAGCATAATCCATCATTGGGGTGCTCAGAGTTGCATAGTCAAGTCGAAGCCACTTTATTTTTCTTCAGTGATTCTCCTTATTCCATCCCAGGTTTTGTGATAACTGAATTTTGTTGTTTCAGCTCATGCTGCAAAGGGTGCAGAGTGAAGGGAGGGTTTCAGTTCTCTTACTTAAAAATAAAAGCTTGGGGAAAAGCAACAAAATGTATCCTGAGAGGAACAAAAGGGATGATGGCTGGAGAGAGAGTTAGGAATATTCAGGGAATGGGTAGTTCAGTGTCCCAGGCTTTGAGAGCTCTAAATGCCAAGCAGGATAATCAGGTACTTCTGTGATGGCAGCCTCCCTCCCAGAATCCCTGCTATTATTTTGTGAGATTCTTTGAGATCATATGACGGAAAGCCCTGCAGGAAGGTGAGATGCTGCTCCTTATTGTCATTGCCTTCTCTCTCAGCTATTCAATGCGCTCAGCTAATGGCTGCACTAGTCATTATCTTTCCTATATTTCACGATTATACTATATTACACCGGTCACAATCTTCCCCCTATTTCACTATTAAATGAGACTTACTTTTCATTCGAATGTTATTGAAGAAGTTAGTGCATCTAATTGAAGGTTTCTGACTCATTTATGGTAGTTTTAAAAGCTTAATCTTCAATTTTGAGAGCCTGGATGACCCTGATTACATGAACCATGAGCTACAATATGACTTTCTATATTTTCTGTGTCATTAAATGCTCTGATTCATTTCATGGCAGTGTGGCATATATCTTTGCACCTCTGTGTATATTATGTATATATTCAGCAACATCAACAAAATAAATGTTGAAGCAATGTGCTCAACTATATTTATCATGTACTGCTGCTGTATTAGTCCTACTGTGAAAACTGTGACATACAAGTCCTTCTAACATGGATAGCTGAGTTCAAAATTCAGTTCCTTAAAAATTCATGTAAGAGATGTTGAATGTGACTTTGTCTTAGAAGTCATATGAGGTCATCAGATGGCAAAGAAAAGAGAACAGGCAATAAGCCGTATGTAATGATTAAAATTAAAATAAATCATTAAAATGATTTATAATTTAGGAGAAGTGTCCAGCATTTTGATACTTTGAGGGGATGGTCCTGATAAGTATCTAAAATAAAGAAGTTATATTCATCAAAAAAAAAAAACAAACAATAAGACAAGGAAAAGTCTATTTAGATGACGAAAACTAGTAAATTCTGAGTGTGTGGCAGGATGTTGGGGCCCTCCCCCTGCCATGTAGTCCTGGGAGAGGGGCCCTGGGGGGGAGACACGGGAGTTTCCCTAGCCCCGTGGTCAGCCTCGTTCCCCATTGGCTGTTTTGTGTTCCCCTGCACGGGCAAGGACCCTCGGGTCCCATGATTGAGCAGTTCCTTGGCAGATCCCGGCCATGTGGCTGGAGAAATAAACATCTGTCTGAAACCTCTATCAAGAATCGGTCCATATGTATTCTTTCCGCGGACCTCATTGTCTGATACACGTGTTGCAGTATCCGCACTGTAACAGCAGGAAATGAGTAAATCTTTTGGTTTTTGCAAAGAAAAGATTCAGAAGGGTCCTAGTCTATATGATCGTAGTAAAAAATCAAGACAGAAGTTGTTACACTCAAAAAAGTCATTCTACATTATGGCGGTGCAAGTGGCTCCAGCCACTCTGTCTCCTGATGAGAATTCAGACAACCAGCTGCGGTGGTCAGCAACCCAAGTTTAGTATATCACTTCAGTTATGGTGAGAACCCATGAGTCCTTTGTTCTGCCTTTTTCATGTTTTCCCCTGATAGGTTAATGTTTTCCCCTCCCAGTTTTATGTCTGAGGTTACGGATATTCATTTTCCTTGTTTCATATTTATATGTTCTGGAACGTTCTTTGTTCCTCGATGCCCCCATTGGCTCTTTTCCTAAGTCCCTCCTATGAGTTGTTCCCATTGGTTCCCTTATTATCAACCCTGCTTACTTACCCCTATCCCATTGGATGTAATCTCTTTCCCCGCCTATCTTGTACCCAGTATAAGATCCCTGGACCCTCCTACCAACTCAGCACTTTGTCCCTGTCAGTTCACAGGAGTAAACCTGTGTGGAACACAAACAGAGAGTCCCCTCTCTTTTACTTCTTTGCCTCTGCTGTTGCATGCTCTCACAACAGTTCAAGGGGAAGCTCTTTCGGGTAAGGAGCATACCCTGTCTGCCTGCTTGTTTGGAAGTGTGTGCCTGCCATACTGTGGATGGGTCTGTGGCTAGACCTCCGGGCTCTCTTTGGACTAGCACGCAGGACACCATTTCTACACTTAATAGGTCTTTGGATATTTCTAGTATCTATTTTTAAGAAGGCCGAATGATCTTATTGTGAGAAGTCTTCTCCAACTTCTTTCGGTTTTTGCTATTTATAGTGCATTTAAGTACAAGGTGTCCTCTTCTGGACAAGTTTCTGAAGGCTTTGGGCTTATTTTTATTTGAATAATGAATCACAATTATGGAGCCTTTATAAAGATGACAAATAAATAGTTTGTTTTGGGGGCCCAAAGAGTATGGGCAAATGAAATACAGCTCTTCACAACTGGAACTGGATGAAGAAACTTTAAAGGAGCACCAGTCCTTAACAGTGGTCCTGGAGGGGTGATCTCCTGGGCAATCAGTCCAAAGGATGTGTCCAAATGTCTATACAGGAGCAAGCTGTAATGGAACAACACAGATTTTTCTCTTAGTAGTGTTTCCTGCTTATAGGAATTACACCTTTCTAACCTTAGCAAAATTACAGCACTTCTCATTTGAGACTACCAGCTAAAACTGAGTCAGTCAGTTGCTAAGACCACAACCATATTAATAAATGGTTAGATACATCCAAAACTATTCCCTGGCCATTCCACTCTGAAATATCAATATCCATAGTATTAAACTTTGTTACCCTCTGAAAGAGGGTAACTGCATTCAGTTTCCCTGTTGTGCGTGGTCTGTTGTGTATGCTAACTCCTACACTGTGCCCTGAAATAGTTCAGGGAAATGTCAGTTATGTCAGGCAGATAAGGTAGCCTGGCCTGTCCCAAATATTCCAAGTGGAAATTTCACAGAAGCAGAATTTCCTGGTGTATAACAAAAATATATAAATGTGTCCTCTGTCATTTCCAATTGCTTCATTTGTAACAATTATCTCACATAAATTAAATTTTCTAGGGGATATTTGTGTGTTCAAGCCAGAATTCTGTTAAATAAACAAGCTTTTCAAAACCCTTGACCTCTCAGCTCAAACCATGCCATGGTTCTTTGGAGAGGACTAGCAGCCTTACCAGAGCTTGTGCCACAAGGCCTATTTCTGTACCAACCCATTTTCAATTTGGGTCACTGGTGAAGAGAAGGATTCCACCTCCATGTTTTCCATTTGAATGCCTACAGTCATCTTCTATCCATCATGACACATTTCAAGGGAGAAGTTAGAAATCTCTCAGCTTTCAAGGACTGACTGACAGGGTAATGAATAAAAACACCTCAAGTTTATCAGGCCAAAAGCAATGTCAGACAAACTGCAGAAGCTACAATATTTTTTGATATTTTATTGACTGTCATGTCAGGCAGGGAAGTGATCTAAAACTTAGTGTAACACTTACTAAGCTATCTTGAGACTCAATCTCTTTTTTTGATAGAGAGATAATGGGGGGGTGGAGGTGAGTGTGTTTATTTCCTTATTTGTTTGTATGGCATTGTTTTTTTGATGGGATTCTTGCAGACAGCAACAGGGTCACTAAGGATCCTTGCTCCACACAGCAGCATCTAAGTCAAGGTGTGAAAGGCTGGCATGCTTCAAGAGGCTCTGGGAATGGGTCAAGGCTGATATTTATTGAAACCACTAGTGATTTTGGAAAACCCTCCTAATTCAGTTCTTCTAGTTTTGCAACACCTTTGATGGCATTTGTTTTGATATTACTGAACCACTCACCTTTTGAAAATCAGATCCCCCTTCTACAACTGAGCTCTGATGCTTGAAACCACTGCCAGTTTTTGAAAATAGCTAAACATCATTAATGTATTATTTAGTACAAGAGACTATAGTTTTTTAGTAGCTCTAACACTATGGTAATGGAAAGAAGTCATGAGAGAACTTGTATTAGTGTCTTTTTCTTCACATTTTATTTTTCTCCTTGTTCATACTTTGACAGGTTTTGAGTAATGGCTTTGTTTTTTTGAAGAAAAGGACATTAGTGTAACAGAGAAAGTATCATGGACCTTTTTGTTTAATCAAGGGTGGTTTGTGTGCCATCATCACCACGACTTTTCTGTAAATCACAAAAGATGCTCTACTACCACCATTTTCTCCATAGTGTCTCCATGACATTTATTTTCTTGCAAGCTGGTACAAGAAGAAAGAGAGGACTGAGATCAATTTGTTTGACCCACACAGATAGCAAGTGAAGGAGCTCAGGCAAATTAAATAAATAAAGTAAACTTACATTGTATATATGTATGTATATGTGTATATACATAAAATATATATACAGGGAAATATTTTCAATAATACTTGCAATTTTCCTAGAAAAGCATCACTCCATTTAAATAGTGGCTCTTACAGATGCAAGTCTTCCACAAGCCACTTGTTCACTTCTTTCCATCAGCAAAAGATTTCTCAGTCCAAAAGGACTCAATTCAATGAATGAGGATACTTGGTGCAGGTTTCCAAGAGTTCTTTCCAGCATCCAAATTTCCCTCCCCACCCAAAGGGAGGAATCCACCTGTCCTAACAGTTTCTGTCTTTGCAACTACCATTTATTTTCAAGCCTTGCTAGCCTTTGTGATGACTTTTAAGAAGTTTAGATAATTCTGAGAGCATAATGAGGCCATAATATTATAATTGAGACTATAAACTCATAATTTTGAGACCATAATTGTTATAGTTTGACCTGAGGCATAACACTGGCTGAAGAATTTCATGAAGTGGCTCCTGAATCACATTCATCATTTCTGCTGTAGAAACAGAGCCCAGGGTGATGGTTTGTGCTGCATAAAAACATACAGAATGTGCTAATGTGAGAAATACCTAGAGCATCCTTTTTTTCGCTGTCCTGTCCGTTCCAAATCCCCAAACGAGGTTTGCTGTTTCCATGGGCAATGTGCCCTGGCACCCACCAGTGCTGCTGCAAGGACTCATGGCACCCTGGTTCTGTTTCCTTCCACCCTACTTGCCCAAATTTTCCTTGCGCAGAGATAAGAATGTACTCAGAGTATACACTTGGTGATGCCTTTGTGTCCTACTGATACATTTACCTGGAAGCTTAATTGCCTCATTATAGATATTCAAGGTTGGAAAAAGCTGATGCTACGATTTTACTACTTTCATAATAAATACTACCCACCTAATTTTTTTTTTTCCCCCTCACAAACAGATTTTCTACTTGCAGGTTTTTGCCCTTGGGAAATAATAATAATAAAACCAAAAACCTTGCTGTTTTTTATATTCTCTTGCTTTTCATTTCAGCAGGGGAATGGGAAGGAAGGAAGAGCTGCAGATGGTTCATATTTTCTTGCTTTATTCACCTATCTTTAACAATGTTATTTTCTCTTTTAAATTGCTTAGTTCAGGACCACAGTGTAACTGAAATAAAATAATTCTTTTATCTTCCTCTGCACAAACCTTGCAGCTATGTGTAAAGGAATCTAGGTAGATATCTACCAAAAAAAACAAAAAACAAAAAACAAAAAAAAACCCCAAAAAACCCAAAAAAACCAAAAAACCCTGAAAAAAACCTTCACACTATTTCTCCCAAGGCTACTTTTAGCTTAGAGTTCAAAAATTTCTATAGGAAAGAACGGTTGGCAATATAAAAGGGGATTTTTTTAGTGTTATTTAATAATGTGTTCCAGTGTCATAATTTGAAACACCTTTCTTCCCTTAGGTATAAGATCTTCTCTGAAACATTGCTCAAGAGAGGTTTCTTTTTTCTTCTAAAACTTAGAGTGGAATCAAACCTATTGATGAAGTCTAAAAACCTATAAAAGGCAGTATAGTAATTACTGTGCTGCCTTTTTTCTTCCCTTCAGTACTTGGTAACACTTTAGCTCTGGGAAGAAAACACTTTGACATGATCAATATCTTAATACATTTCCTTATGAAACTGGCAAAAGACCTTGTCTGATCTGACCCATTACAACTGAGTGCTTCTCCCTCCACCTCCACCCTTCACCCTAACTTCTTAATTCAGCTGTTTTCCTTCCAGTGCTGCTTGGAATGGATCATTTGGTGACCAGTGGCGTCATTTGAACTTCATCCTCTTTCTTTTACCATCTGGAAAATTGCCCATTTGTATAATACAAGTCACAAAGAAACATTATACTCAAATGCAACCAACATCATCAACTGAAATCTAAACCTATAGCTTGCAACATTTAAAGAAAAAATACTTATTTTCAAAATATTTATTAAAAATAATATTTTCCTCTGCTAATCATTAATTTTCAATATCTGAACAGCTGTGCGCAGTGAACAGTCTCAGCTGTTTCTTTCACAAGATGAGAAATACAGAGAACTCCCCAGGAAATGGATCTTCCCTGAATAGCTGAGATAGAATTTTTAATGTCATGTAAGAAGGATTCCTCAATCTTGGCTGCAATAGTGCAAAGTGTAAACGGTAATGAGCTTTCTGTAAGTGTTCTGTTGACAGGAAGAGTGAAGTAGGCGAGGCAAACAGCACCACTCACTCCTCACTCTTTAGAGCAGCCCTTTATTGAGCAGCAACTAAGAACAGGTACCGAGGTAAAACCCAACAGCAAGGCAGAGTCGAAGCAGCGTGCGCGCAACACCGGGTGCTCTCCCTCACCAGTGTGAATGGGCCGAGGACCAGGTGCTGAGCCCCAACTCAGTCTTTATACTCAGTCCTTTGGTCCACTGGTCCGTTTTGGATCCTTCATGCTATTGGCTCGTTTCTCCTGCTGTCATTTGTCCATTTCAAGGATGCCTTTTTCACCAGTCATTTTCCGAGGACCTCCACCGATTGGTTTGCGCTATGTCCAATCCATGTCCTTGGTGACATCACTCTTACCTGTTGGAACAATCCAGAAAACTTCCCCTTTCCCCCTGATGTTAAGTTTGCCACCCGATGGTTACATGTAGGTATTACACCCGGTACCCTGTTCACAACTTGATAGAACAGGGTAATGAACACAGGAAAACTTCAACTAACCTAACTCCTCCTATTATTTACCAACTTAATTAATTATAGGAAACTAAAACTTATTTATAACACTGTCACTTACAACTACTTGAGAATAAGGAACCCAAACAAACTTTATTCGTCTGAAAAGCTGTGTGAATGCCTGAAAATGTAGTTTAATTATGTGGTTATGTTACTCCTAATGGCCATGTTTTCATATCTGATGTTAGCCCAAGAATATCTGCAGAGAACAGACCCAGTCAATGTAATTGATCTCACAAAGAGATCTTCATCTGTTTGTTTCTACCCAGTATTCCAACTTCCATATGATTTACCCAGCCGAAATTTTTAAACTTTGTTTTCCAGGCCCTGAGTTTATTCCCTTAAACTAATAATAAATACTACAAGACTGAATCTTGACTACAACACTACTGAAATTTATTTCAGATTCAGGATCTTTAGTCAAAGCCTTTTTACACGGGTGTATATGACTGTGTGATAGAAAATCAGTCTAAATACAAATCCTCTTTTTCCATATACAGCTAACAGCAGTAACATCATTGTAACATTGACTCTTGACAGTAATCTGTAGGGAAACGGGGAAAATTAACAGCTGAAACAGGAAAATGATGGTATATTAGTGTGCCTGTATATGAAAAGAGCGAGACGTTATATTTTTGGGAGTAGCACCAGGAAAGCAAATGCGCATCTGGAAGCTGTGATCCCTTTGTGCTTGACCCTAAATGGTTCCAAAGTCTGGCATCAGACAGAGGTTCCCTGTGGAAGAAAACTAGCCAGAAGTGTCAAGCACCTATAAATGGGTTTGGAAAAGGCAGGTTGTTCCTGACCAGCCTGATCTCTGAAGCCCAGGTGACCTGCCTGGTGGATGAGGGAAGGCAGTGGATTATCTGCCTGGACTCCAGCAAAGCCTTTGACCCTGTCTCCCACGGCATCTCCAGGAAAAGCTGCAGCCCAGGGCCTGGACAGGTTCACTCTTCTCTGGGTTAGGAACTGGCTGGTGGCTGGGCCCAGAGAGTGGTGGGTGATGGTGCCACACCCAGCTGGGAGCCGGTCCCTGTGCTGTCCCCAGGGATTGGTGTTGAGGCCAGATCTGTTTAATATCTTTATTGATGATCTGGACAAGGGGATCAAGTGCACACTCAGTAAGTTCTCAGGTAACACAAACTTGTGGGGAGTGTGGATCTGCTGGAGGGCAGGAAGGCTCTGCAGAGGGATCAGGACAGGCTGGATCCATGGGCTGAGGCCAGTGGTGTGAGGGGCAACAAGGGGAAGTGCCGGGTCCTACCCTTGAGTCTCACCAACCCCTGCAGCTCCAGGCTGGGGCAGAGGGGCTAGAAAGGGCTCTTTGGGAAAGGCTCTGGGGGTGCTGGTGCCAGTGGCTGGACACAAGCCCAGGGGTGCCCAGTGGCCAAGAGGTCAATGGCCCCTGGGCTGTCCCAGCCAGAGTGTGGCCACAGCCCCAGGACCATGATTCTTCCCCTGTACTCAGCACTGGAGAGGCCACGCCATGAGTACCATGTCCAGTCCTGGGTCTCTCAGTTCAGGAAGGGCATTGAAGGGCTGGAGCATTTCCAGAGAAGGGAAACAAAGGTGGGAAAGGAGCACAAGTCCTAAAGGGAACAGCTGAGGGAGCTGGGGGGATCTCAGCCTGGAGCAAAGGAGGCTCAGGGGGAACCTTCTGGCTCTGCACAACTCCCTGACAAGAAGGGGCAGCCAGGTGGGGGCTGGGCTCTGCTCCCAGGGAACAAGGGACAGGATGAGGACATAGTCTTAAGCTGTGCCAGGGAAGATTTAGGTAGAACATTAGGAAGAATTTCTTCAAAGAATGGGTGATTGGGCATTGGAATGGGCTGCTCAGAGAGGTGGTGGAGTCACTGTCCCTGGAGGTGTTTAAGGAAAGACTGGACATGGCACTCGGTGCCATGGTCTGGTTGACATGGTGGATTTGATGATCTCAGAGGTCTTTTCCAACAGAATTGATTCTCATATAAATAATGTAAATTACATAAATATATATAATGACATAAATTATCCAATATGGACTGAATGGTATCATTATATGAGAATGGTCCACGAGCTTTCTCAATTTATAAACACCTTGTTGAAACTTGGATGTGAATTTCTTCCTTATGTATACTAATGCACATCTTGCTGCTCATTCAGGAATTAAAAGTATTCCACTGTGCTAGTCTCTGAAAACTTGCTTCATAGGGGTTGTTAATCTATTTAAATTCTCATAATTATGGAAGAAAATAATGCAATGAATTACAGGGATTTAGAGCTAAAAATCAGAAAGCAATGCAGTTAGAGTTTCTCATAAAAAGAGGCAATACTGTGATATGAATAAGCATAGCCTTTTCATGATTATGGGAACTTAAGTTTCTAGGAAAAGGAGATGAAACAGATGAGAACTTCTGCTACCTGCAAAGTTAATGAGAAGGCTGGGGCACGTTGAAAGTCTGTTCTTGCAAAATGTCTTCTGAAAAAGAAGTGTGGTCTTTTATTCCCATCAGCAGTGATCTTGTCAGGAATATCAACCAGCACATCCCTGCTGAGGATTTGCATTCCTGAAAGGAGCTGTGACCTGGAAAAGGGAGCTTTGGAGCCTTAAGTTGGCCCTTTGGCTTTCACAGAAAAGTCAGAGCCTGTCACTGACTCAACAGCAGCAGCTGACAATGCTGGGGCATCAGGGACCTGGGAGAGGCCCACATCACTGTGGAGGTTTCTGTCAGCTTGGAAGATTTGGAAAAGTAAAATGATGGAAGGCTGCCAATGAAACCCATTAACCCATTAATCTTGTCTTAATCTTTTCCTTTTTTTTTTTTTTTTTTTTTTTGTTGGTAGTGGGTTCCCTCCCCCCTCTCCAGTAAATACGGAAAATTTGCATTTGCTGCTGATGCATTATTGAGTTTCACATCCTGTTCAGCATCTTTATAAACTGCAAACAAGACATAATGGTCAGCCAGCTATGCCTCATATGATGACACAGTCAATAATGCTAAACAGTGGCTGAATAAACCCTCTGCATTAATCTTGAAATAATTCAGCAGAGAAGAACATCATTATTATCCAAAAAAGAAAAAAAAACAACAACCCAAAATTAAAAGAAAAAAATCTTCAAATTCACCTTAGGGTCAAGAAAGACTGGTCTTTTATTCAAGGCTTACTGATAAAGCTTTTTAAATGTTCCCCTTGTGATTTATAAAACCTGACAACCAGATTTTACTCTGAGATTTTAAAAAAACCAAATGTTGCATAGGATAGACAGCGAGTTTATCCAGCAAGGACTTCTGTAGATCACAAGCCCTTAAAAATGGAGAGAGACCTATGGCTGCAGTCAGCTCAGAGAGCAAAGACTGGTCAGCGTGGCGTGGCAGAACATGGCATGGCACAGTGCCACAAGGGTTTCTGTACACAAAATGAGCTAGGACTGGCATATAATAAAATAACAATATCTCTTCATAGAAAGATAAAACTGTTGCCCATGACATACAAAAATCCAATTGCTGTGCTTTATTATAAATCCATGACACATCCAGGCACACGTGTATTTTCCTAAAGTACTTAAATAAGGCTTCATGCACTTCCACAATGTGTTCAGAGATTGGCTTTTGCTTTGATTTTCATCAACTGAAATGTGACAAACTTTGTTTGCTATGCAGTTCTGCTTCCTATTGCAAATAATTGTCACTTTGGTAACTCTAGCGAGTGATTAAGGCCGAGACTGAGCTCTGTTTTACCTATTTTGCTCATATTCACCAATACAGCTGCCTCATTTTCACACAAAAATGTCACTGTTTTGCTTTGTTATCCAAAATGGCTCTATGACAGTTTTGATGCACTTGTTTTAGCCATTGCAGCTGGAATTACGGAAACAGACAATGCATTAGCAAGTAACTAAAACCCTGCAATTTTCTGCCTCATTACAGAATCAGAAATGATAAGAAACCACTATTTACATTGCATGCCATCAGAGCTCTGCTATCAGACAGAAGCTGGTAGATGATATTTAGCCTTTGCATTAAAAAAACAGTTTCTCATAAAATCAGACTTCAAGATGATTGCTGTCCTTCAGCAAACAGTTGGAAAGCAAACAGGCAAAACAGAAAAAAATGCACAAAAGTTATTTCCATTATAAAGATACACAAGGCTTGCTTGGAAGAGAATACGATCAATTAATTTCTTAACTAATTAGTTTAAAAATTTAACTTAAAATGCACAGGATCTGGACAGAAGGACATTTTAATTTTTGCACAGAGAAAATGTCTGGGACATATCTTCTGTTCCACGGTGGGGAACTGAAGCAAAAAGAAGCAGCACAAAGGGCCACAAAAGGCTACTCCCAAGGTCAAAGGGAGAGTTACTTTGGAAACTGAAATGCAGCTGTGACACACTACTTTTTGAGGGGCAAAAAAAGCAGGTTTTTTTTCTCTCGTTAAACTCAGTGGGAAAGATCTCAGGACTTTCAAGTTTCTAGTGTATTCTAGACACACAAGACCATCCAAGGTGCCCTCATGAGGCCAACAGATGTGACACAGCGCCTGCTGGTCTTCTTGGCTTTTGAAGCAGCACCTGGAGACTGGGCAGAGCTCTCTGAAAATGGTGCCTGAAAAGGTAGTGGCCTTTTCTTCAAAAGGTAGTGGCCTTTTCTTCAACGGACTGGTTTTTTGGGGGAGGGATCCAGGACTGGGTCCAATGCCGACAGAAATGTGTAGAAAAAAAAAGTGATTGAAACTTGGAAGCCTTTTTATTCTTTCCCCAGTGTTAAAGGTGGTAACAAGCATTTTCTTGCTCAAATGAATGGTGTGTGTGCAACCAGAATATGATCCTGGGAGAGACCACTGCAACCCTTTGTGCCTGTATTCACAAACATTTTAAATACAAGGGGTAGGTTTTTCTGCTGGGATTAAGTTTTTGACCTTTTGTCTTTTCGTGTGTCCTCTTTTCCATTGTTTTTTTCTTTTTTGTTTGCTTGTTTTGTGGGGTTTTTTCCCTTTTTTAGTCAATTACCCAGTTTCTTAGAAAGCATTTGCTGCTTGCTTCTAAAGCAGAGCAGAGCAGAGCTGGACTCATTTCACAAGAGTCCTACTATGTATTTTACTAGATATGATTTATTCTCCCTCTCTTTTTCCTGAGTTTGGCAGTGTCATCTAAAAACACACTTTACAAACCCATAATACCTCTTCTTGCCTTAGGTTCTTCAGCCAGAGGTAATGTCACCAATAAAAATCTGTCCTTAGTGCAGCAGGCAAAGAAGTAACAGAGGCAACAAGAGGGTTTGTGGCCGATGTGCATTGTGTATCAGACTGTGCAATGCACCAGAAAATATAGCATATTAATTAATTTACTCTACATCACTTTAACTTTGCGGAAGGGTTTAATGGTCAATGTTAACAACTTTATGAGTCTGATTTTGCTTATTGCTCATACAAGAATAACCAGATGCTCTAAAAAAATCCCCCACATATAAATAACCTATGAGGTTAGCCCAGGTTTTTATTAGAGGACAGAAACACGGACCATACTTTTTCTGGATGACAAGAGATTGCTCCTTCCCACAGGGGATCTTTTATAGTGTCATAAATCCTCCATCTGGCATTTCATTCACTTCATTGTTCAAATATTTGCTATCTGCTGATGCATTGAATTTTCTTTGCTTTGTTAATATCTATTAATTTGTGTACTTATTTTCTAGATACTGTAGTGGAAGAAGGCCCCTGGTGTCATAGCACTCAACCACTTCTCGTCTAAGAAAAAACAAACCTACATATTCTCTTGTCCTTTAGAAATTGTTTAACTTGAACACTGAGTGTTTCCTGACTAAACCTGTTTTTTCAACACTGGGCTTTGGGTTTGGGAACATGATTTCCACAGACTCATCAAGGAATTCTCATTATCCATAAACTGTCTTTAATACTTCATAAGAGCCACGAACACTGACCTTGGGAGGGGTGCCATGAAAGATGTTGGACATACAATTTATTTTCTCCATGTTCTTAAACTATAGTCCATGTTGTCCAAATCTATAGGTGGTAGGGACGTGTCTACCTTATAAAGCCATTATTCTAAAATAAGTTCATCAGATGTCTATCCAAACATGTGCAAATGACTCAGGAGAAGGATTTTGTCTGTCTAAATTAAGGCTCTGGCACTTTCCCCCATTCACCAGAAGCTCTTGGACTGTTTTACCTGAGACATTAAATGCAATTGTGAAAATACCAGTTTTCTCAGTCTGGCGAAATCACAGCTGCAGTTTTACTGTTCTGACACATCAGGATCAGACCAGATTAAAGAATAATCAGTGACACTGCCACCACCTCCTACTTTGGCTCACTATTGTTCAGGAGACATAAGTCCTGTTGTCACTCTCACTATTCTGAGCTACCTTTTCCTCCCTGAGTTTACCTCTCATTTCCTTCTTCTTTTGTCCTCAAAACTGCATTAAGGAGCACCTTTTCTGCCTCAATTCTGTAAGTGCCAGGGAAGGGGTGGAGTACTCCTCCCCGGAGGTGTTTGGGCAATGACTGGATGCACACAAAATGTGTCAGTGTCAGGGCCATATTTTCACTTTTTTACTATTTTTTAGTATTTTGATTCCTTTTATTTAATCCCTAATGCTTTCTTTAGGTTTTTAAATTATGTTTGAGGAAATCTGATCTAACAATCTAGAAGTTGTTAAGTGACAGAAGTTGTTCTGTAAAGGTTTTGGCTTTTAAAAAGAAGATCTAATTAAACACTTTTTCAGTGTTTTACTTTTTAAGCTTTTAAGCTGTTCTTTTCCTTTTTTTTTTCCTTCCCTATCTGTAACAGGAAGTCAAAAGGCTTTTGCAATGGGAAGAAACTAGAAGCAATCAAAAGATAGGAATATCCTAGAAAGGATTTTAGGAAGTCTTACAGTCCCATCTGTCTTGAATCTGTCATACTACATGACCCATGGCTTTTTGTCCCATCCCTGCTCAGCTGGAAGAGGTCTTTTACAAACACACAGACCTTTGTTACCTCAAAACCATAGAATTTACTTCACCATTATGTGGTATAACAGTAAATAAGTTTTTAATTAACTCTTTGACCTCACTGAAGCCCAAATTCTCCTTGCCAGCCTAAAAAAAATTGTGCTTTATATCAAACTTAAGCCTTGCTGTTTGATACAATGTGGTGAAAAAAACCAGTTTGCTTCAGGAACGCTGGAAATTTAAATCATTTAAATTTAAAATCATTTAAATTGAAAATGTCACACCAAAACATCCAGCATTACCATGTCAAGTCTCTTCATATTTTTTTCTTTCCACAGTGAATATTAATATTACAGTCTTTATCCTGGCTTCTGAGATTCCTCATAGTGTGGAAATTCAGATTTGTGAGAGGGGTAATAATAATTTTTATTCTATATTTATTTTTTCTGCCTTCTCTGTTTTGGTTGTGTTCTCTTTGAGGCAGAGGCTATCTCTTATTAGATGAATTAATTGCAAATAATAAGATAGCTGCATGTAAATTTGTTCCACTTAACTGTTGGTGTGCAAACTGTTAATGTGCTTAACTGTTAATGTGCAAAATAGTACTTGTAAAATAAGTACTTGAAAAATGTGAATATTATTTTTTTTTGCACATATGAAGGAACTCCTGAGAAGATTGTAATATATATGAAGAATTAATTTGGGGAAAATTTTCCAATCAGTGATTTATAAATATTCTACAGTCTCTATATTCTTTATGGAAATCCTTTGCAAATGGATTTATAACTGGGGGCTAAGAGTGACTCCCAATCCATTCCCATACTAGCTGGGGAATATTAGTATACATATATTGCAAAATGATGCCAAAACCATAAAGGAAGAAAAACAAAACTCTTTCTTCCAGATCAGATTTTGAGCAAGCTTTGGATAATCACTTGAATGTTTGGACATCCCTCTGAAGCAAGGATTTTCTGATGTTTATGCATCATTAATCACAATCTAGAAATTAGAGCCGTTTGTGCTGTCTGCAAAAAATATTTCAATTCCTTTTATATGGTTTTCCCCAACTATTCTGCAACACTGTCAATTCTGAAGGAGGTGAAACAGGAGAAACAGATATGAATTAAATTAAGGTTTGTCCCCAGTTATTCCCTGAAATGCCATGCAAACATACATATGTATATATCTATGTATTTGCATACATATATTATTTTGTGTGTCTGTACATGCATATAAGTTCATGCATAAATTTATTCTATTATACTTGCAAAGAAAGTGATTCTTTGCAAACGTGGATTTCTTCCCTGCCATAGGATGGAGTCACCACCTCTGAATCTGAATGAAATCTTCACTCCCAGCACAGTCTCTGTTTAGGCATTTTTGAACCCAGCCATCATCTGTATCCAAACTAGGATGGACAAGAGCCATGTCTGCCATCTGGCCACCACTCTGAGGGCTCATGTAACAAGCTGGTGGTGCCAGATCCCTTTCTTGCAGACAGATGTGCACCTTCCAATGACGTTCATGGCTGGCATCGGCCACCAGCTACAGCAGACAGGTGAATCCCTGAGCTGGCATGAGGACTGGGATGTTCTCCGAGCCATAGAGGTGTGCCCTCATTGTTTTCTGCACTGGGGGGCAGGTTAAGAGAGGGTGGGATGTCCTGCTAAGACAGGAACATTAGGGCATGTCACTAGGGAGTCAAAAAAGGTGTGTGGTTGGCTTCAGGTTTCGCCCCACATTTTATGGGACAAACAGTTGTCAAATATTGCAAACTCGGGACTACTCCTCTGACTGCTGCATTAAATTTATCTCACTTCTCCTATTTCCTTTGCCTTGTTTCCTGAGCATCACGGACCTGCCTAAGGGATAACCATCAGCAGATGGAAGGAGAGTGTGGCAGGGCTTGGCAGTCATGTGTGTTGCTTTCTGACTTCCCATTGCAATTTTCATGATCTCATTTCCTTATTTCAATGTTTTGCTTCCAAAATCTTATTTCTGGTCTGTGTAGGGTTTTCAAGCGTTACACCTTTTTTTTTTTCTTCTTTTCCCCTCTGCATTCAAGCTCATCCTACATGCCTAGGAAGGATGAGGGTAAGGAACTGAGTGTGGAAGTGCCACACACTGTAACCAGGGTATTAAAATTCATTACTATAAACTTGTGGCTCTTCAGGACAAGCTGCCGTGGTGCAGACTTTCAGCTTTAGTTCAGGCAAGAGTCTGGATATCCTGGACCAAATCCGTGCTGCACACTGGAACATGATGAAGAGATACCTTAACAAACAGTATAACCTTATACACACGAGAACAAAACACCTCACCTTGAGATTGTGTATTGTAATTGTGTAAATTGTGACGTATTCTGAGTGATCAGGGATGACTGACACTGGACTGAAAGATCTGTAATGTCTTGGAACACTATTAGTGCACAATACGTATGTAAAGATGATAGGTGGACCCAGAGATCTCAAACTTTTGCCCTTTCAATCTGGGAGTGGAAAGAAGTAGCCTGTGGATTTAATTCAGGCAAGCCATGGAAAAGCTGTGCATGCTGCTGCACACACTCTTTCCTTAGGAGAAATGGTAGGGATGCACGAGTATGACAAGTTTCTCCTGGGATCAAACTCCCAGAAAGCTCTGCAAGGCAAAGCAAAGCCAAGGTACCAGCCCATATGGAATGAAAATAATAATAAAAAAATACATAAAATTGAGAGGACAGTCATTGTTGGATGGAAAGTGAGAAGGAATTCTCTAAGCGCTGACTAGCACAATCAGATAAGAGGGTTGTTGCAAGCCAAATAAGTGAGATGGATACTTACATAAGGTAGCTATTGGCTCCCTTTCAGATTTAATTAAAAAAAAAAAAAGAGGATTAATTTTAGTCTCAGATGGAAAATGCTAACAGTGTTAACTTACTGGGAAACCCAGAACAGAGCTGCTCTGTGATAGATGGAGCCTCACAAAGACAGATTTGAGAGAAGCCTGAACACAAACACATAAATCAGGGATTACATCAAGCTGAGATCATGATAAATATGTTCTAAACATTTCTACTGGGCAAACTTCAGTTTGAGATTTAGGGAGCATGTAGTAGACCAGAATTAAAAGACAGCAGCACTGAAAACTTGCTGTATCCAGGGGGCATGAAAGGAGTGTTTGTTTTTTTTCCTTGCTGCTGCTGAAGCACCATGACATGGTGCACAAAGGAGCACTTGCCCTCGGTGCAGGTTGATATGGGTGTGTTTTATCAAAGCAGAGCTGTGCTACATGAAAGTCACGATGAAGCAGAGAGCAGGGTGTCTTTGCCAGTACAGCTGAACCTCAGCAGTGGTCATGCAGACAGTTTGGATGGGAGGCTGCTGCTCAGCGATGTGATCACTTGGTTCTTCATGCTGAGAAATTAAAATGACAAGCTCCACACAAGTAGTAGCCAGAAATATCTTCCTCCTGTGGATTTCAATGCAATATAAAGATATCTGATGTTAATTTGATAACTAGCTCATAACCTCCTCTGTCTCTATTCAAAGCAGCTTCCTAGCCAGTACTTCTTAGGTAATATGAAGGAGGGAGAGGAAGATACGGGGGCAGGGGGAATAATTCCCAAAGCCCCTTCAGCAGCTGCTTTTCTTGGTTAAGAGAGAGCTGCAGAGTATGAAGAATGCTAAAGACATGAACACACAGAGAGAGTGTTCCCAACCTATGAGGCTTTAGTGGGGTCTCTGGAATTTAGAGGAATCTCAGGAATCTTTGAAACCTTTTCTTTTCCTGTATCTTCACCTAATAAGAATCTGGGTTTTTAATAGGCAGTGTAAACTTAGACAGACCTCTTTTTTTCTCATTTTAATGGGACTCTATAGTAAATCCACATGAAATTGAGACATCTGCAGAGAGGGTTTAATTTGGAGCTCTTACAGCACAGAGTGCTTTAAAATAGCCCAGTGAAAGCAGGGCCTATGGATAACAACGCTTTGGGGTATTTCCTTGAAGAAAAGTCTGATTAGTTTATGTATTTTTAACTGATGGCAGCCTGAAGGGGGTTCTCTCAGCAACATCTCTGGCTGCAAAGAAAAGGTGATGAAGCCACCATGGTGGTTCAGGGCTATGAAGAGAGACTTCTTCATAACTCAGGCCTTTATGGTGATGGGTGCCAGCTCTGCTTCAGCTCTGATGTGGTGTGGAGGGGCCTGGCAATGTGCTCCAGATGCCACCTTCCCCCTCTCATTGCTGTTCCTAAATTGAAATGCCTTCCATTAACATATGATTTCATCACAGAATGAAACAGAAAGAGCAGTGCAGGAAACAAAGAGCCTGTGATGAATCACAGGAACATTTTTTACAAATACACCCACATCCACGCCACTCCTCCAGTTCATATTGACAGTCCATGGAACCAGTCAGCAAGAAGTACACTGCAAGGGATGGAACAGATGGAGAACACTAGACAGATCATCTGGCACAATTCCCAGTGTGGGATTGCTCCCTTAGGTTCATTTTCTAACATTTTGTCCAGTCTTTTATGACTCAATGATAAAGCAGAACAAAGAAATCAATCAAAAGGAAAAAAAAAACACCAAAAAAAACCCCAAAAAACAAAACAAGCAGAAAAAAAGAAAACGAAAAAGAGAAGGCTAGAAAAACTAAGAACTGTAGAACTGAAGCAAAAGCAAATCTTTTGGGAATTATTCAAAGCCTCCAGTAGCAAACAGGAAAGTTTCGACATTTTCTTCTGTCATTTTTGCCCAAATATTTTTTTTTTTTTTTTTCTGAACCTTGACTTCATTTTAAATGTATATCCAGAATCTGGTATTTTTGTAATGAAAATAGATCTAGTCAGAGTGGAAAAACTAGTACCTTCTGCTGTGGCTGGTTTTCCCCTCCACCCAAAATAACTGGATAAAACTGAAAGTCAAAATTTTAAAAATACTGACATCCCAACCTGGAAAAAATCTTTGTGAAGCCAATGAATGTGAGAATGCTACTCATTTGAATGTATGGATCTTCTTTAGAAAGTGATGAATGTACCTCAATGTCTTTGTTGATGGGAATGGAAACCTTCACTCTCAGTGAGGATGACTGAAGATCGGGAAGGCAAAAGTGGCAGCCTTTGTTCCAGCTGAGTTTAAGCTGTGTCACAGACTGAACAAACCAGGAACAGCAGTAGAATGGGATCTCCAAAACCTTGAATGTGAGAATGCACTTTCAGTGCCTTTAAGAATTTCAGGAAGGCAGAAGAAAAAAGAAATAACTGTTCTGGACTCCTTCCATGCATACAGGACCTAAACTACCACATAAAGTTGGACTAATTAGCTGCTGCCATAAGTTATGGGAGGTCATTCTGAACTTTATATAGTATCAGTACATCTAAAATCCATGATTTTTTTTTTTTTTTAAATTATCCATTACCTTTTCTATGCTTTACTCATAACTTTTTTAGCAGAGTAAAACATGCTGAATGTCTCAGTAGGACATGTGAGTAGATAAACTTCTCAAGCATGTTGTAAGTTCTTTGTAGACAAGATAATCTATCATGTTAGTTTAAGCTCTGTTCCAGTCATCCACTTTTTTGGGAAAGATTTAGAACAGGTTTAGTTTTCAGAAGCATATGTTACCTGCTAAGTGCCAGACCAGCAGTTGGTGTGGGCTGCAGAGAACACAGAACTCTGCTTCTGCCCAGACACCAGCATATCCTTAAGCAACCCATTCGCATAATTTTGCTGTTTCCAAAGCTGTCTGACCCACTTCTGGGACAGAGTTGACATTGGCATCTCTAAACCAGGACTTTCAGCAAACCCCAGGCTCAGTAGCAAGTCAGGGATGAGCTCGGCTGCTGCCTGCACACCCTGCTGTGCAGGGAGAGCACGGCATAGATGGTCCACATGATGTGATTTTAAAACCTTTGATTGTACTCTTACTTCTTTGAGACAAGAATGTGTGCAATCATCATCACATGGCATGAATATTAAGGTCAGATGCAATCTCCTGCTGTTAGAGTAGGAGTTGGCTTACTCACAGCTCACCTACTTTTCCAGAGCTGATTACAGCAATTACTGGAAAAACCACAGCTCTCTTACAGCCGGGTCCCAAGCATTTTCCTTCTTAAGAAAGCAGGCTGCTAAGGTGCTCCACCTCATCAATTATAATTAGCCATCTCTTTTCTTCCAGTGGTTTGTATAAATGGAAATTTATTAAAGTGCTGAATCATAACACTAATTGCAAAGTTAATTTTACCCGGGCAGACTTCTAAGCCACTGACATTAAAGGAGAATTATTGTTATTTTTCCACCCCTGCAACTGGAATGTACTACACATTATATTCTCTTGGCAACAATGAAATCTATTTGAGAGCTTGAGCTGAGTAGTGTTGCTTTACTTTCCCGCAGATCTGTATCTTTTTATGTCAGACCAAAAGTTCTCAAAGGCAGGGAGCTTGGCTAGGATTATCTAGCAAAAACTTCAATTTGTATTGATTCATATCAGTTCACTGTAGACTCTCTAGGATTTTGGGATTTATTTTCCCTAAGCTAAATTTGTATTTTCCAGGACAGAATTTCTGGTCCTCAGCAGTGTACTGGCTGAATTATTCTTATTTAACAGACTTGTGCAGTATGTCCCTCACAGAGGATAGTTAATGTTGACTCGCTGTGATCTCTGTCATAACTGGATTTCAGCGTACTCTAGTAAATTAAAGGAAGTTAAAAGAAGGTAATTCATGGCAATGAAATTACTTTGGGCTTTCCTAAACTATTTGGCTTTGAGACAGTTGAAGGGTGTAATGGCATCACAGAAATTTAGGTCATGATTTTAGTATGAAGGAGTCACTGTCTGGTCGAGGATCAATGCTGCTGGGATTCCCTGTTCCTAAACAAAAACAATTTAAAAATGAAAGGCGGGGGGGGGAGGGGAAAACCAAAACCCTAGCCAAAAGATCCTTAGGTTTATAATAGAAGAAGATTTAGTGTGATTTAATCAATGCTGTAGCTTGACTGTTGCATTGATTGCATCCCTTGCAAAGATGTCCTGCCCCAACTGCAGACATTTATTTTCCAATAATCTTTTTTCTTTTCCAAATATCCATTGTTCTTCATGGAATCTTTCCCCTACCCCTCAGTCACAGAATCACAGAATCATTTAAGTTCAAAAAGACCTCTTAGATAATTGAGTCCAACTTTTGACCAATCCCCACCTTGTCAACCAGACCAGAGCACTGAGTGTCACATCCAGTAGTTCCTTGGACACCTCCAGGAATGATGACTTCAGCACCTCCCTGGGCAGCCCATTCCGATGTTTAGGCACCCTTCCCATGAAGAAATTCCTCCTGATGTCCAGCCTGAATCTCCCCTGGCACAGCTTGAGGCTGTTTCATCCTGTCCCTGTTCCCTGGGAGCAGAGCTCGAACCCCCAGCTGTCCCCTCCTGTCAGGGAGTTGTGCAGAGCCACAAGGTCCCCCCTGAGCCTCCTTTGCTCCAGCCTGAGCCCCTTTCCCAGCTCCCTCAGCCACTCCTTATAGGACTTACTCTCCAGATCTTTCAGGTATCTTGTTGGATATCCAATTTTGTGTCAAAGTTTCTATAAAATTACTTATTTGCAGAAGACGTTTTACAAAACTAGTTTGTTGCTAACTGGGCCATGATTAGACTTGCAGGGCTCTGAAATCTTAGTCCAGCTACTGTCATTAGTTATCTCAACACGGGTAGGCATATCAGTAGATCAATCAATAGGTAGATCTATGTAGACAGCCCTAACTTTAATCAACTGTTTTATTTACTCTCTGAACCATTTAGATATGAACGATCTCCAGTCTAAAAGCTGTGCACACAGCCATCTAAAAGACAACATATTTTTGCCCAAGCTCATGACTGACTTTTGTCCACAAATGTCTCAGAGATGTCCTGCTTGGTGCATCTGCAGAGAAGACATTCATCTGCCTGGATTCAGTGGTAAAAACACCGTGTCACTATGGCACCAGGACCAGCCTTCCTGGACAGATGCCTTCAAGGAGAGCTGCTCCAAGGAAATGCAGACACATTTTTGCACTGAGGTGATCAACTGCTGTCACTAGAGAGCTTTCAGCCTGGAGAAAGTTACATCTCCTGCCTAAAACAAAGAGATTTTAATTTCTCATTCACTATCTCAAATTACTTTTACATATTCACATGTTTATATTTATTTATTTGCATACTCAGTCAATTTAATTAATTTGAGTAGCTAAGCTGTATTTAATTTTGGGGCACTTAGTAAGATAGTCTGTAAATCAGTGCTGTGTTTCCCTGATCAGTAAAAAGGAAGTAGAAAATGTTTGCTAGAGACCTCCACTTGGAGATCCCTCTACCAAAAGCATCTGAATTAGGAAAATAGTATCTTATTCAGGTGGGTGCCAAAATGTACCTCACTTCTTAGGGGTGAAGGCTGTAGACCTGCAAGAGAGTCTTCCAGACTCATTGGTGGTTGCCATAGAGCTTTTAGAAAGTCCTTACCAAAGTGTTTGTTTTGCATTCGTGGTTCCCTTCTCCAGCCCTTGTTACATTTAAGATACAACCACTGAGAATTTCTACTGCTCCATCTACAATATACTGCTTAAACTGTCTTTTCTTCCAGAAGCCAGACAGTTTCTAACTAAACAAAAGTCTTGAGCAGCTAATGGCTTCAACTGCCACCATTTTATAAAACGGAATACAATTTTTTAATCAAATGATTTGTGGCTACTCAGTGGTGAACAATATTGATTTCTCTCTGTGTCCCGTGCTTGCTCGATTTCTTCCCTAATACTAAATGCATAATGTATGTTAAACAGGCTTGGCACATCTTGAAGTTTTATTTTCCATACTTGCTGATATATTGCTTACAATTTGTCTCTGGAAACCAGATAAAGCTTCATAAGTCCAACTTGTAAATTTTTGCTGTAGTGTCTTTGAAGCAATTTCATGTCTATTTACAGATGAGAAATTAAGGCAAACAAAAAAAAAACCAAACAAAAAAAAACCCTATGAGAGGAAGAAAAGAGAAACCTTTCCTGAGAGATTCCTGAGTAGCTGAAAAAGGGGTTTGAGTTGCATCAATATTTTATTATATCTTGGTTCTCTTTTTTTTTTTTTTTTTTTAAATTGCCTAGGTAAAACGTTCACGGTTGCAATATCAAACAAAATTCGAAACGTATTTGTATAACCACCTTGAGTAAGGAGACAAGAACAAGGGATTCCTTTTTCTTTTTCTCTTTCTTTTCCTTCTTTTTCTTTCTTTCTCTAGTTTTCTTTTTCCTTTCCTTCCTTTTTTTTTTTCCCCAAGCCAACATAGATTCACCAAGGGAAAACTAGATTAACTCCCAGGTCCACTGCAAGGACCATTTCCCAGTTCCTCATCAGGGACACCCTCATGGTGTCACCTGTGCTGGAGAATGATAAATAGGAGCATGATAGCTACCTGTCAGCACATTCCCAAGGTGTTAAAAGTTCTCTCTAAAAGTGATTTTTAACTGGAATTCATATTGAGTGGAAGAAAAAGACAAATCTACTAGCTCTGCTTAGTTTTTAAAATTTTACTTAGATATATTTGTTTGGAGGGTGGTCTCCATAGCCTTTATTCAATAAAGAGAAAGAACTCACAGTGCAACTCAGAGACCTTAAATTAGACTTTTACTACCCATCATTTATCTGTGAAGCCTGTGGCTACTAGACACCTAACACAAGCACATAAAGCAGGTGTCCAGAATTTAATGCTGTAAATTTTTGTGGTACTTTCTTAGCTAAGATTATAACTTCCAATGTATCTGTTGATTTTTATATGATTTTAAAGTTTGATGATGGCCTAAGATACACTAGGTATCTTACCAAAAAATGACCCTCATGAGGATTTATAAGGCCAAATCTAAGTGACTTCAGACACTGGAAAGTATGAGAATTGCTTTGATTTGCAGGCTTTGTAAATGGAGAAAGCCAGAGAGAATGTAATTTAGACTTTAGTGATAGATCAAAAGGGTGCTGTGAACATGCCTCTAATAGTTAATGATGATAAAGAATTCAGGGAAATGTTCACATCATCCAAAGGATTTATTCAATTTCACCCAGTCTACTTTTTCATCTTCTGTAAAACTCATTTACTAAAGGCTTTAAGTGTGAAATTGCTTGTTTTCTAAATAATGGGGATACAAGATTGAACTATTCCATGTGATGTAGTATGGCAGCAAGAAATAATGTGCCTAAAAATAAATTTAAAAAAAAAAAAAACCAACCCAATGGTAAAAATAAATAAGGTGAGGCTTCAATGTTTTTTCAAACATAATGGGGAGCCTAATTGTCTCTCCTATTATGCAAGCATAATATAAGAGGTGGAGAGGAAATTCCCTGGAGTGACACGACAAGAGGGAATGGCTTCAAACTGAGAGTAGGTTTGGATGAGATATTAGGAAGAAATTCTTCCCTGTGAGAATGGCCGCACCATTCCTGGAAATGTCCAAGGCCAGGTTGGACAGGGCTTGGAGCAAGCTGGGATAGTGGAAGGTGTCCCTGCCCTGCAAGGGGGTTGGACTGAGGTGATCTTTAAGATCCCACACTCCAAATATTTCAGCCCTCTGCACTGGGTGAGTTCCACTTGCAGTTCCATCCCGGAAGTTCTTCATTCTGGGACAGTGTGGGAATGGAAACCCAAACAACTAGAGGAAGCAAAGCTGGAGGGTTTTGTTAGTGCATTTCAGAGTGACTTTCAGCTTCTATGTAACCTTAATTTTGAAGTGAGACTATAATGATCAGTTCTGGGCACAGAGACCCTAGACATGAACACTTGCTGCTGCACAACAAACCAAAGTCTTTTGTTAACAATTTCTGGTAAAAAAGGTCCAGCCTACATTATTTGCAAGCACATACTCTTTGAACAGAAAAAATGTATCCTTTACCAGCAGCTCATTAGCTGCCAAAAGACCATTTCCATCAACAAAAGCAAGGCCATTTGAAAGAAACCTATTTAATTCTCACTGCTGAATCTGATGTGGGGTTACATTTAATAAATGTCTACTAAAAACAAAGTAGTGGTGAACAAGTATTTGACCCTTAGATACCGGGGTCAGATTGTTATCATGCCAGTGTAACTCACCAGAGAAGCAAGACCTTCCTAGCAAAGCTGGTAAGCAGTCTTGGTGCTGATAATGATGTTTAATCTAATTTGCCTTGGACTGAAAAGGAAGCGCTCCTTTAAGGATAAAAGATGCTCCATTTGGGATAGTACCTAAATTTTTAGCTTGGGATTTGTTTTTGAGTTTTTTTTCTTTCCCCTTAAAGTGCAGTTTTAGAAGTAGGACTTTTAACTTGTAAATTGATTATTTTCTTGCTAATTTGAAACTGTTCCTGTTCATGAACTTCATAGCGCACAGCAGAATATAGGACGTGTTTTAAAATAATAAAATTTTAAAAGTAACAACAGCAGACCTGGTTATGACTGGGTACTAGAATTTAAAAAAATATATCAGCTCCAGACTTTCCAACCACCATGTAACCAACCAACTGATATAATCATGAAACAACAAAAATAACAGTATGCTGGTGAGCCTATTGCAGTGGCAACATCTGTCTTAATTATGTAAATGGAAGGCTATCATCAAGCATCAGGTTCTCTTTAATAAAACCTCAGAGACAGCCAATTTGTGTCACTCAGACAATTCCATTTCACATATACAAGCTGCATTTAAAAGTACACATCCTTTATGTACCAGTTGTGAACTGAGAGTTACGATGCTGGCATTCCCTGTTGCAAAACATGATGGGAATAGCTTCCCACCATAGATTTCATGCTGTCCTTACAAGCCAGAGCTCAACATCGTGGCTGAAGGAGGAAGACAGCAGAGTTTCCTTGAGCTGCTTCCAACACCACTGCTGCTCCCCACTTAGCCTGGGATTTTGTGACAGGTGGGACAGCAATGAGTCACCCTGCCTGAACCAACTGCACCAGCTTATGCTGAGCAAGTTGATTTAGTTATGAAATCTGGTAAGGAACTCAGAGTTTATGGCTCTGATCCTGATGTTTCAGGATCGGGTTAAACCTGTAGTTGGACAGTCCTGACCTTCTGACAGGGTTGACTCCTCTGAAGTATGTTCCTCATTCCCCCAGGCTGCTTTTGGAACTGCTGTAAGCATCTATACCATCACCTGCTGAGCAGTGTGACACAAACTGATGATCTGAGGCCAGGGATAAATCCCAGCCTAAAACCCCCAAGTTGTGTTTTTCCTCTTCTTTGCTTTAGCCATGAATATTTTCCCAAATTAACTAACTGATTTTTGGAGTAACCCCCACTAATGGATCAGTTAATTGCCCTAGTGGATTGTTGTGTGGGTTTTGTGTTTAACATGAATGGCACTGCAACCTGAAGTCCACAGTTATGCTTTAGGGCATGACTACTACTACTGCACTCTTGAAGTCTCTTTGAATCATGTTCTTCTGATTGCTACACCACTGGTTGCCACACTCCTTCATTTTATCTTGTTCTTATAGGTATCTTCTGCAAAATTAGGGCTCTGGCCGCAGATATTCCCTCCTGCTTTTCATAACTTCTATGTACATGAAAACCTGGGCAATTTCTTAGCTTTAACTTTTTACCATTCTGTCTTGTTTCATATATCGTTGATTTAGGAAAATGTACCTGCTAGTCTGGGTTATTTTATTCAACCCTGATGCAGTGAGGAATAAATGTGAGAAGAACTCCAGCATCTTCTTTCATATCAGAAGAACCCACTTATCTACAGGTCTCTTATGAATCACTTTTTGAACTTCCTTCTGAGCTGATTCTTGGAAAGGTACCAGGTATTCAGTTCTCTTCTCAAAATTCAGGTTGTATTGGTAGTGTGAGCTCCTAGAGTACATCCTTAAAATTATCCTGGTCACCCATATTAAGATTCTCCCTTGAATTCTACTCCCATCCCTGTTTGCAGTCCCTCTCTACTCCACTCACCACTAAAAGTCTGCATCAGCCCCTACTCTGATTTTTAACCTCTCTCCCTTAAAGGTTTTTCATCATCTAAATTACCTAATAAGCAAAGCAAAATTATTATAATGAAAAGAAAAATTAGACACAATAAACAATCCCCACTCTGCTCTTTATTCTCTTTCTGTTCAGGATTCCTGCTAATGAGCGAAACTGGTGGTTTTATATTTCTGTGACAAGACAATTTGTGGCTCAGTGTTTCCTGCACTGCCTGAGCACATTTGTCATAGTCCATAGTCCACTACACTTAGATAGGAATGTCGGGCAAAAAGCAAGTGAATTATAGTTTGACTTAGGTTAAGGTTAGACCTCTAAGTTGGCAGAGAGATAAGTCCTGGGTAAACTAGACAGCTGTGGTCAAAATGGACAACTGAAGTGCCTAGGGACCTTCAAAACAAATCTGTACAGCTCCTAGAGTTAACCTTTACAAGGCAGCAGAAGCACTCAGGAAAATGTGAGGGGTGGATGAGGAATAGGAAAGGTGAATCACAGAGCAGGACTAGGCTGCTTAATCTACATCCTCAGATAACACAGAAGAATTGAGTCCGTGCTGACTGAAGTGGGTTGCACCTCAGAACTGGAAGGCAGATGCAATTCCTCTTGAATTAAACAATAAAATCAGGACCTAAATAAAGGAAAAAAGAAAATCAGGTTTTGCTTTCAGGCCCAGCTTATGTTACAAAACCTGGAAAGGGTACCTGGGCCATGAAATGAGGAGAGAGGCACAGAAAGTCTGGCATTTTTTAACAATTGCTTTTTTTCTGGAGAAAATCTGAAAGCAAATATGTTAAGGAGCTGACAGACCTTTAGAGCCCAGATTCTTGGGTCAAAGCATTTTAGATGAATTTAAGGAATTGTAATTACAACAACATGAGGTATTTATGTATGAATATACTCATTCAAGCAACAACAGGGAGACAGACTAACAAATAGTACCCATGGTGCAGAGCTGTGAATATGAATAAGTGAGTGAATAAGAAATGCTGAGCTGTTATTGATCATCAAGTCCTTCCTGGAAGGTCTGCAGATCACTCACCCATAAAGAGACTTATTCCTCAAATATATTCATCTGAAAGAAGGAGACACCTACGTACAAAGAGCAGTCTGTATATGAGTTAGGTATCCAAGCTATCATTATCATCAGTGGAGATCAAGTTAATGTATAAAATGAAATACAGACACTCAGCTGGTCAACTTTAGGTGCCCACTTTGATTTTCTGCCCAGAACACAATATTTAGCTATATGTTTCTGACAATTAACACCCTTAAGAGAAATTCTTAGGAAAATTCTTAAGAGAAAAGGCGCCCATCTTGGTTCAAACCTAAAAATGAGTTAGGTAACTGGTAATTGAGCCAATTATCCTTACTGTTATTCTATCCCTATAAAAGAAAAGTTCACTACAAGTTCACTGCTACTACTGAAAAAAGCATCCTGTCAGCTCCATTTCTGAGGTCTGATGGTTAAGCAATGAGAGACAAGTTTAATTCTCCTTGGCAAACTGCAAGAGGAGCTCTTTGTGGTAGGAAACAGGGAAAAAAATGAACAGAATTTGGGACTTGACCCATTAGAAAGGTTAACTGCAAATTCACAGGGTCTCAGTTAGACTCTGTTTCACTCCACATGTTAGGAGCTTTTTTCTTTTCTTCGCCTTTTTTTTTTTTTATTTTCTTCCCCCAGCTACTAGAATGCGTCACTGGTGTACTCTTCAGCCAACATCTGACAACAAACCACACGTTATAGCAGCTATTTTAGGAAGACATTTAAATATTTCCCCCTGTGGCTGGAGGAAATGGGTGCTTTCACTACATTCCGAACAGTGAGAGTTTTAGCACAGCCTCACAGCAGCACTCCAGGATGTTTTCTTTAGAGAAAACAAAATACAAAATAAAATATAGCTGTTATAAACTGTTAATTATAGTTTATAATAGTAATAATCCCAAAGAACTTGATCATTACTGTAGTTAATGATCAGTTTGTTAGGGTTTAACTGCCTTTACTTCCATCTAGGGATACCTAATTAGCAAAGCAGTCATTAAATACTAGTAATGACTAATTATTCCAGGATTAAAAGCTTAAATATAAATAAAGGCAAGATTGAGACTCTTAAAATTAATGCATTAATGTACCCTTTCCTCAGCATGAGTTACAGGCTATGTCCTTTCCTTATGACTAGCCCACTTTCTGTAGGATTTTAGTTCCCTCTAAATGACTTTCTTTTCTATTAATCTCTCCAGATGCCTAATTCACATACGTATTGGCCATTGTTTCAGAATCCCAAATCTTTCCATTTAGTAAAGTGCCTTCATTACTGCTAAAAGTATTAATTTCTTTTCAGTGTTCAGCAAGCTTTTTCTGGGGCTTTTGATCTCCTTGGGTTTCATATTCCTGGCCACACCAAGTCAAGCTGCCTTCAATTAGCATGAGCAACATTATTTGCTATGTAAGATATCAAATGTACTTACACAACTGTATCAGGATGACCAGGGAAAGCCAATACAAAGCATATACAGCACGGATCAGCTTAAGCCTTTTAGTTAGTGCAGAACCAGGTGCTGTGTGTGGTAGCAGAATGACAGTGGTAGAAAAGACAAAGGCAGAATAGGCACAGTTTGTCACAATAGAGAAAACCTGGATGCATATAGTCCAGCTAGGATAAGTATCCACAAATATATGGGTTTATCCAGAGCACAAAATGCAGTGTCTGCAGGCCACTGAAGTCCTACAGATAGAGGTTAAATGTAATTTAAGTAGGGCAAAATATGTTCGCCAGCTTGTACATCAGTTTACTTGTAATTCCTGTCTATTTAACTGAACCTATCTGCCTTACAAATGAACCGTAAATAAACTACACAGTGTTTCCACAAGGGACCTCTCAGCCAAAGCAAAAGCAGAGTTAAATTTGGCAAACCAGGAAATTGCATCGTTTGTCCTCAATCTAACTACAAAGACAATGGTAAACTACATAACCCAGCTATTTAAACATGATGGCTGAATAATCCCCAGACTAATTCATACTTCAGAAATGGTTACAAGTGCCAAGGCACTGCAGGGAGACAGCCTATATATCAACAGAAAACTATTGTGCATGATTTGTGCAATCCTTCCTTCTTTCCCTGAATTATTCTGAAGTATTTCAGTGGGAGTCTCTTGGGAATATTTTGTGTCAAACAATAAAGTTTCCCCTCACTCGTTTTTTGATGTGATATTTGTTCAATAAACCCCAGGCCGTCCTCTGTTTATAGAAATTATAATTGCTCTATTGAAGGCAGTGAATCCATAACTTCTTAATCTAGTTTTTAACCTAAACCCTGCGAGGAATGCAATTGACAAGACACAGTTTTTTCCACATTTCTGTTCTTGGGACTTTTCGTAGCAGAAGTATAATTCACCACGTTTAATGATACAGACGAATTAAACCCAAGATCTATTTTTAATTTATGAATCTTGAGTTAGCGTTTCCAGCAGAAGCAGGTCATTTTTCAACTGGTCAATTAGAAGACACACACACACACACACACACAAGTTTGTGCTCTTTCAGAGAGATGCTGGCTATTAAGCCTTCTTAGTTGGGTTTTGTGTGAACAAATGTAGACACAAAACTCAGATGACTATACTGCCAAAATACCCATTTTTTTCTATATTGACTAGAGTGAATAATGCACATGCACCCATATCCATAGTATGGCCTATATCTCTAAAATAAAATCTATTGATGAGACATGATGAAGTAAATTTGATGTATTTTCTTTCTGTCTGAGTTTTACTAGCTCAAAGTCAATTCTGAGATATTATTGGTGAAATGGGAAAGAAGGCATGAATACCAAATAAAAGCTATCTTTTTTTCTTTTTGGCCCTGAACTCTATTTTTTTGTTCCACGTTGGCTTATGGAAGCTCCAGACTGCTCCAGGCTTTGAAAAAGTGTCAGAAAGAGGCTTTAGTAGAATGACTCCATGTTTACATCACAATCAGCTGGCAGGTAAAACCAGCATATGTGGTGGTGACGGTGAAAAATAGACTGTTGCAGTGGGGATCCTGCAACACGCATATATCACACCAGGAGTCCCGTGGAAAGGAAATATATATGGACAGACAAATTCTTGATAGCTGTTTCAGAGAGATGTTTATTTCTCCAGCCGCATGGCCGGGGCTCTGCCGAGGAACTGTTCCAGTCACGGGACCAAGGGTCCTTCTGCCCGCGCAGGGAACACAAACCAACCAATGGGAACGAGGCTGAGCAGGGGCAGGGAAACCCCGTGTCTGTGCCCTCAGGGCCCCTCTCTCAGGGCTACACGGCAGGGGAGGGACCCCAACACCTCACCCGTTTTATTTTAATAAAAGGAGAATGAAAACAACTGGATAAACATAACAAGAACAGCTTCAAAACAAAACAAGCCACCCTCCTGAGTCTTTAAATGTCCAAACAGATTCTCTGGAACATCTTAGGGCTGACAGAAGGGAGACAGAACTCTCTGAGCATGCTTTGTGGGGAAACTGAGGCAGGAGAGGGTTTAACTTCTTCCCTCCCCTTTTTCATCCCCCACTCGGCATTGGAAAGGGATTTTTGGGGAAACAATTGGCAAAAGCATGGTTTTGTGAGGGAAACCATGGGTGAAAAAACGGATTGGGAATACACTGGGGGTAATAAGACATAGGGTAAAAGGGAAAGGTGGGATTAGGAAAGGGAGACTGTAGGGGGGACTTACAACAGAGATACTGTCTAACATGACTACGATTTTTTGCATATATACTGCCTTTTACAGGAACACCATCAGGCCCAGTGACCTGCGATGCTTGTAACCCTTTTCTACCTCGTATAATTTTGAATTCTACCACCTCTCCATCTCCCAAGCTTGGGATGCATTTTTCAGGGTTATTCTTTTTAATAGCAGTTCTATGAACGAATATGTCTTGCTGGTTGTCACACCTTGTTATAAAACCATAATTTTGCTTAACATTATACCACTTTACTATCCCTAAGGTCTTAGTTACTATGATCTTTTCCTTTTTCCGAGTGGCTGCTGTTTTCTGTCTCGCTGCGTCTTTGCTCTCTCTTTCGGTCGCTCCCGTGTTGGAATTGTCGGGGCTGCTGGTGCCTGCGCACTCTTCCCGGGGTTGCATTCGGGGCTGTGCGGGCCGGGCCGGGCTGCGCCGCTCAGCTGTCCGTGCGTCGCCTCCTCTGGTCGCAGTTTCGCTGCCGCTGCCAGGCGCTGTACCCACATCTCGGCCGGGCCCCCGAGCGACGACTCCCCCGCGCCCTGCTCCAGCACGCGTCTCGGCTGGGCACGGCTCCGTTCTACCGCCGCCAGCCGCCGCCCGCGCGACGCCGCTCTCGGCCGGGCATTCACGGGGCTTGCTCCACCACACGCTGCGCGCGGCCAGGCGGGCACTGCCGGGTCCCGCCGCTCCCGCCGCTCCTCGCTCCGCCACCGACACTGCGGCTCGCTTGGCTCTGCCCGCGCGCGGGAACTGCCTCGCTGCTGCTCGCAGAGCGCTCGGTGCACGTGGCCTGGGCCGCACGGTCCCTGCGCCAGGCTTCCCTTCGCCAGGACACAGCTGACATTGCTCAATAGTCTCGGTAACTAAATAATATTCACGAAAATATTCTTCCATCGGCATATATTTTGACTCCAGTATTAACTGTGTCCAAACGGTTTTCCAAAAGCCCTTGGTAAGAATTAAATCCCAAGAAACATAGAAAAAGTTCTTAAACAACCATGCCAGGAAGTGTTTCAGTTCTTTTTGAGCTTGAATCAAGCTAAAATTTACAAATCGTTGTTCAAGAATCATTTTAAGATAAATGTCCATATGCGGCTCTGAGAGCCAAGAGTCTTCCCATGGTTCCTCCATAGTTTAGATACGGAATAGCAAAGCAAAACCAAGAAGAGGAATCCAAAGTTTCCAGGGTTTACTCACACAAATCAGTCGCTTAGGGATCGGGGATCGTTCTGCTCACGAATCTCCACCATTATGTTGCAGTGGGGATCCTGCAACACGCATATATCACACCAGGAGTCCCGTGGAAAGGAAATATATATGGACAGACAGATTCTTGATAGCTGTTTCAGAGATGTTTATTTCTCCAGCCGCATGGCCGGGGCTCTGCCGAGGAACTGTTCCAGTCACGGGACCAAGGGTCCTTCTGCCCGCGCAGGGAACACAAACCAACCAATGGGAACGAGGCTGAGCAGGGGCAGGGAAACCCCGTGTCTGTGCCCTCAGGGCCCCTCTCCCAGGGCTACATGGCAGGGGAGGGACCCCAACAATAGACAGTCACAAAATCATGCTTGCCTCTGCTGAGTCTGCTGACTCTCATGTGAAAATAACTAAAAAAACCCCTGATTTTTCAGCATTTGCAGTTATAATTGTAGGGAGTCTGGGTGCATGTGAACATTTGTGTTCTAAACAACCTTCACGAGAAGAGACTGACACTGTGCCGTCCTCCCATCTCCTGCCTGTACAGCATTAGCTGGGGGCTCGAGAAGGAAAAAAAGACTCTTTCTTACTCTAATGGTGGGTTGGTAGCTTTCCATTCATCAGTGCTCATAATGGAGTTTCTTCTGGTTGTAGCAAAGAGTCAGGTTTCTAATGGAGTGCACCGCATTTGTTTCTTTCTGAGAGGTGTGTGGTATCTCAGCAGTTCAGCACCATTAGCATTCACTGCTACGGGGAAGAGAGAACTCTTCTACATTCATTGATCTCTGTCTGATATGCTTAATGAAAAAATACATCGAATATGATAACACTGCCTTAAGGAACAGAGGTAATTATTCAATTTCTGTGTGTTGAGAATAACTTGCTTCCTTCTTTGGTATATATCAGAAAAGGAGAATGCTATAAGCACATTTGCTCTTCCTTTCTTTCCTTTTTTTTCCCCCCCATCCCATTCTTCCCCCTTCAAATAAAATATCTTAACAACCTTCTGGTCTTCTGTGACCAGGTCTTATTGAACTCTGAGGTATGAAACAAGGGAAATGTGAGCAGTTACTAATTGGGGGAGGACTCTGGGCTGCTATGGTTGCTCTGCACAATTAGTTTGGGGTGCTGTCCATCATGCTGAAAAGAAGCAGGTGGCTGTAACCACTTCCTCCCCATGCACACAGATTCCACCAGGCTTCTTTAAGTATTTAATAATTCTCTCCAGGGGTTTTCTGCATTCCACAAGTGTTCAAAGCTCTGTTAACACACCTGCTTTTGAGCAAAAGCCTCAAAACACCATGATGTGGAAATCTCTTTGCCAGCATGACCAGCACATCAAGGGAGTTGATTCTCCCTCTCTACTCACCTCTATTTGAGATTCCTCTCAGCAGTATTTCATCCAGCTCTAGGAAGGATGTGGAGCTGCTGGAGTGATCCAGCAGAAGCCACAAAGTTGCTCTAGGGCAAGGTGATCCTACCCATGGAACTCAAAGGTCTCTAAATTCCCTTCCAGCACAAACTATTGTATGACTGCATGATTCTGTGGTTGGTAACACTGCTGTGGATGGGAGAAGCACAAAACACAAAAACACAACACAAAACATGAGTGGCTGCAGCCATAGCAAAATATGAGTTTCTCTTGACCTTTCCACAAGATGGTTTTGTCTCCATTCTCCATTTATATGATAGGCTTTGGATTTTGATATATCACATGTTACCAGTGCCACACAGGACAGAGAAACAACTCAGTTGAAATGAAAATCAGGGAAGTGATTTGTCAGATCTTTCCATAAAAGATCTTCTGCTAAGATCACTCTTTATTTCTGACTTCATATAGTGCTGAGCTGAGATTTCCTTTAGAAGACTGAAGTCTCCTTAGGGGACATCATCTTTAGCAACAACTTCAGAGTAGGTTCCTTTCCCTGCACATATGCTTGGGAACTTGGATTTATTACCAGAACATGAGACTGAGGTGGGCTGAGAAGTGAGGAAGCAATGGGTGGGTGTTTCCTTTACAGTGGTCAGCTACAGACATGACCTGAACGAGTCTTACTTATTTTTTCTCAAGTGTCCTTTACTACCCAGAACACAAATAGCAGAGATTAAAGGATATGTGATGTATATCCCTGTTTGTCTATCCTTAGAAACACAGTTTTGTATTCAGTACTTGTATTCAGTCACGGATAGGCAGATTCAGCAAAGCTTCAGACTAACTCCACTTAGTGCAAAGGCCACCGACTTGCCTTGTGTATAGTGGACTAAAATGGGAGCCTATAATCATCACCTCAGGTTTAAGGACCCACAGTCTTCCTAGGCTGAGGATGAAACCATCAGGCTTCATCTCTGGAAGAACATGGAACAGTGGAATGCATGATCCTGGGGTATCTGGTAAAGAAAAATTGCAGCACCAAAATGACCCAGGTCACCAGTTAGAAGTCCATAAGATCTGCTGATAACATGTATGAGGATAATAAAGTGAATGAGGAAGTCAAGTTGGTCATGACATGAAGAAGAAATGGGAAGGAATGAGACAGACAGAAAGTGAGGCTAAAAACTCAGCTAAACAATGAAAAAAAGAGCTAACAGTGAGACAAAACAAGAAACAGACAACTCATCATTACTGAGGACTTAAAACAAAAATATAAGAAAGAAGTCTTGATGTTTCAGACTCATTCCAATAAACACCTTCTTTATGTGGGTGCAATTTGATCCCCATTGTCTTCTTTAGCAGTGTGAGTTTGAAGTATAAATCAAATCTCTCCTGTACAGATGTGTGTCTGAGGTCAGAGAGGTGCAGACACAGAGGGAAGAGTTGTCAGATCTGAGAAAGATGGTTTTATATATGGAAACTCCTCCTCCAGTAGACCCTTTTGGAAAATTTGACCAACCAGGACAAAATCAAAAAAGAGGCCCAAAAAGATCAGGGACTTTATTCAGCAATTCATCTACCCTTCTGCCATGCAGACACAAAATGCCATGTACTATTCACCACTCATGCTGTTCTAGACCCAGAGCGGTATGAGTTTTGTCAACCTGAGTGTTTGTACCAGGACAAGGTCATTTTCACACAAAACCCTGACTGGTTTTAATGACCAAGCTGGGTGGGGCTCTTAGCAATGTGAGCTAGTGAGAGGTGTCCTTGCCAATGGCAGGGGGTTGGAACTAAATGATTTGTAATGTCCCTTCCAACCTAAACCATTCTGTGGTTCTGTGCTTCATGATTCCAACCGCACATGAGAGTTGGGCTTGTTCAGGATGGGGAAGAGATGACTGAGAGGGGACCTCATCAATATTTAAAGCGATCTGCAGGGTGGGCTCAGAGCAGGGCCCAGGCTCTGCTCCAGGGGCCCAGCAATGGCACCAGAGGAATGGGCAGGGACTGATCCCAGGAAGTTCCACCTGGACATGAGGCAGAACTTCTGTCCTGGGCAGTGACCGAGCCCTGAACAGATTGTCCAGAGAGGGTGTGGAGTCTCCCTCACTGGGGATATTCCAGAGCCCTCTGGACACAATCCTGTGCCACGTGCTCTGGGATGGCCCTGCTGGAGCAGGGAGGTGGGACTGGATGACCCCACTGTGGTGCCTCCCAATCTTAACCACTCTGGGTGGCTCTGTATTGCGATTTGCCAAGGCCCTGTCTCAGAGACCACACATCAAGCTTAGCCATTTGTCTTGACAACAAACAGGAGCAGCCGCACTCTCAGTAGATGTGATAAATATTTTTTAGTGTCCCATTACTGCGTAGCCATCTGCAATTTATTGCAATTTTTCAGACCATAATGCATCTATCTGATATTTATATAGATGCTGCTTTTGTTTCCTTAAGAAGTATATTGTAACTTAATGTGGCATTAGCTTAATGTTCCATTAAAACAGAGTGCTGGCAAGTGTATGCATGTACATATGTATATCTAAATTACTATTTTCCTACCCAGTTGAGGCAGTGCTGGGAAGTCATACAGATACTGAACTTCTGCTAGGCAATATTTTCAATACCGAATGAAAATAACTTGTTTGTGCAAAGCCACCCGTTTCCCTAATTACAGCCACTCCTACTGTAAGAGGAAATTGATAATTGGGTACAGCAGGAAATAAAGAGGCAAGAGTTTTATTGTCTGTTCCATTCTTACTAGTATTATTAACTCATTCTTATCCTTTGGAAAAAAAAAAAAAAAAAGAAAAATTATGGCTTGGTTTCCCCAACTGTGAAATTATACTAGGCAGAAACTGTGAGGCTGTGTGTATCAAATACCAATATAAATGATTCCTATAAGATCCCATTGAGGTTTTCAACAGAGACAAAAGACAGAATTCCCACAAAATTGCCTTCACTCCCTGTGAGGCATTTAAACCAGCCAGGATTGTAAAGGAGGTGCTTGCCTGTTTCAACCACTTTTAAACTTCATAACAGTACAGAAAACCTTGGATGAAGCAAACTAAACTCGGAGACTGGTGTAGGTGTGTCAGGTATCCAGGAGATGAGAACCTCACCATAACTCTGCTGAAACTGTCAGAAGGACCTTGACTGATGTGTTTTCAGGCCACACATGTTGGCATTTGGCAGTGTGAGGATTTCAGGTTCCCCAGGGAAGGTGCAAATGCTGCTTTATTATCAATAACACCCCGTGTAGCTCAGACTGCCAGCAGATTTTACAAGTGAACTGTGGAACATGTCAGGACACCAAGCAGGCTGAGCTGAGTGAGTGTTTCAGACTGTTGGGTGCCCTGAGCAGTGAATGTGCTAATGTCAAACTAACCTTGAAAACGTGTGTGTTTAAACACGTTAACCAGAGCAAAGCCTGTAGAAATGCCACAAAATATCAAAGGAGAATAAGACTATATAAATGCAGTCTGAGAGTTTCTTTCCTTATGGAAACAGAGTTTTTCGATTTTTTTTTTTCACAGCCCTCAAGGTCTTCTACCAAGCCAAAGAGATGGTGGTTCATTGCACTGATTTACCACACACTGAGGGAGGCTTCCAGTTTGACTTTTCCCATTCACTCCTGGACTGACTTCTTTATAGAGTTAACAAATGCATAAGACTAGGATAATATGTCCATGAATCACTCTCATAAATGTGGCTCAGTACAGGGAAAGGCTTGTGCTGGTGGTGCTGATACCCCACAGCACTACAGACATCTGCTGCTCTTTCCCTAGGAAGCTCCTTTCCATTGTTTTTCATGCGTTGCCTGTAGACATTGGGTCTTGGCTATCTGAGACTCATTCCTCCCTTTCTCCATGTGCAATATGTTCAACATGAGCCAGGGTCTGTGGCTTTCATTATTTATCATGCGGTCATATCTTTGTACCAGGGGCTCTGGGACGCTCAAGTTGTGGTGGTCTGTCACACAGCATTTGTGGGGCCAAAACAGCCTTAGTGGCTTTAGAGCCCATCAAAATCCTGCAATGCAGGAGTGTCAGTGTAATGTGGGAATCCCATGTGGAATTCAGGTAGGCCATTGTGCACATGGGAATCATAGAATACTTGGGTTGGAAAGGACCTTAAAGACCATCTAATTTCAGCTTCCTTGCCATGGACAGCAGCACTTTCCTCTGGACCAGGTTGCTCAGCCCCCCATCTAACCTGGCCTTAAACACTTCCAGAATGGAGATGAAACCTCTTCTCTGTGCACAAAGCACTGCTCCAGGCCGGGGATGATGGTGTGTTGTACTGATGAGCTGCAGCTCTGAACAACTCTGCAAATTAAAATCTCATTATAGGATGGCAGGGCTTTTGTTTTGCCTAGAGACATGCTGCAAGGGCACTATTTTTAAAGCCTACTTAGGAAGATGATGAACTTATTTGTGTATATAGTAATGAAAAAGAAAAAAAATTAAAGTATGTTACATCATTTCTAAGCAAAAAGTAGTCCATTTGCAATCTCATTTTTCTGTGCTAACTCTGTAAATATGGGTTTCATATATATATATATATAGCAAGAAAGTTGATGATTAACCTGGAGATTAATTACTACTACAGGGGTGATGTCTCCAGGCAAGGGAAGGTCAGATCTCCATGGTGCTCTGCTGTGCTGCATGGCAGGTAAGGGACTGCCTCTCCCTTGGGCAGCTGAAACAGAGAAAGTTTTCCCAAGGGGAAACAGGAAAATGAACAGCAAGAAGTCACACAACAGGCCAATCCCAGGGCTGGGGCCTCAGGGCCAGGGCTTGTCTTGTAAAGATGTTTGGTTCTTTCTCAGTGTGCAGAACAGAAGGTAAAACTGATGTCTCACATCCTCAAACCAAGCAGAGAAACGGGATGCTCCATCTCTGACTGGGGGAAAATCCTCCTGATTCCTGTTGTGGAAGCAAACATTTTGTGCAGGGCCGTCCTGAAGGGGGAGGGGAGGGGAGGGGAGGGGAGGGAGGGGAGGGGAGGGGAGGACAGGGCTTTCTCAGAATTAACCACATTTTTGGGCATTCCTGCTTTTCCTTTCCACTCATGCTGATTACTGCACTTTTCATCTCGAGGGGAGGTGGGGCTGGGTGTGGCGAGGAAGAGAGCAGGGGGGCATAGAGAACGACAATAATAAAAAGTCTGTGGTCTGTCAGCTGCCTCAGCCCGGGGAGCGCCGGCAGCTGAGGCAGCCGGGATGCTGGGATGCAGCCGGGATGCTGGGATGCTCGTCTTGGGCTACTTCGCAGTGCCACCTGCTGGCCCCGCTCCTGCCCGCGTGGAAATTTCCATGCTGGTGCTCGCTCAAGGCAGGTCGCAGCTGCTCTGGTAACTCCGCTCCCCAGACTGCGTTCCAGCAGCGCGCTGGGCTGAGGGAGGAGCCGGCCCTCGTCTCTCCGGCCGGAGGCAGCCCATTTTCTCTCCCACTCTTATTGACCACCGCTACAGGGATCTCTCTATTTCGGTTGCCAAATACTGTAGTTTGTTAATATTTTCTGCAGCCTTCCTTAGATATGAGGCTCCCACTTTTTTTCGCGTTTGCAGGAAGGCCTTTTTAGCAGATGGGAAGGCTTTGATTTTGTGCATATGCAGCAGGGAGCCACTTTAAATGGGACTTTTATCATAGACTTATAGAAAGGCTTGGGTTGGAAGGGAACTTAAATATCCAGTTCTGACCCCCCTGCTGTGGACAGGGATGTCACCCACTAGATCAGGTTGCTTAGGCCCCACTTTTCTTCCATTATCCCCTTCCCAGGAGCTCTGTTTGCCTTAGGATTCAGCAAGGATGCTTGGACAAGAATTAATGGACTGAAAAAGCAGTTTTAAAGATGTCACTTTTTCAAATATTTTTGAAGATTTGATACATATATCAAGTTTGTTTCCAAACTTAAAAGCAAATAAAACCTCCTTCCCCACTCACCTAGACCAAGGATGCAGCAGACAGGTACTTAAGCTGCCCCAGACAGGTAACACCACACACTGTGAGCACTGTGAAACTGTGGCTGATCCATCCCTGGAAGTGTCCAAGGCCAGGCTGGATGGGGCTTGGAGCAACCTTGTCTAGTGGAAAGTGTCCCTGTCCATGGCAGGTGTTTGGAACTGGATGATCTTTAAAGTACCTCCCTCCCAACCCAGTCTGTGATCCTGTGATTCCATAATTCTATGATTATACCTGCATTACCATCTCAGCCCTGCACAGTTTTTGTGAGGAAGGACCATGCCAGCTCAGACTCATTGCTCCAGGTAGGAATAGCTGTCTGCCAGAATTTGTGATGAGGGCTCTATACAAAAGTGCATTATTTAGTGTAAGCAGAGGTTATTGGTAATGAACATAAGTTTTATCCACATGATATTAACAGCAGCAGCTCTTGAAATAAAATCCACCCCTCTTACAGCATCTTTTCTCAGATTGATTTCCTGATAGAGGATTCATGGATCTGGCCAGGAAGGCCTTCTCAGAAGAAGGATGAGTGAAGATGAGGGCAGGGAGGATGTTCAGGACACTAACAGAGAAAGTTTTGGGGCTATCGCCTTGTGTAAACCAGAAGAGATACTCTAAGACAGGAGAGTGAAATTAATAAAAACACTTGAAAATGGTAAAGCAAATCTGGCTCAAGCAATGCCATTATCCAAACTGCTCCCATACCCCTTGTACATCAAGTCTGTGATTTCAGACCCTGCAGGAAAACCATAGGAATGCATAAGAAACATGCAGGGAACTTAGCAGGTTTTCTCCCCTCTCACTCGCCACTGTAGTATCAGTATTTTCTCTATACTTTTCAGGAATAAATTACAGGTAATTCTAGCCAGCAAAATAAATTTAGTTTTCCTAGCTGCCTTCTTATCATGAAGTCTTTATCTCTGAAAGGGGTGAGAAAGTACGAGTTATTTCAGCAGGACTTATCACACTGATCACAATTATTTTGCTGTTACCTAAGTGCTCACTGCTCTATTCTTGTATTGTTTCATCTTCAGCTGCAATAACTTTACAGCAAGGGGCTGGATGGTAATAAGGACTGATTGCTGCATTAAGTGTATTATTTCTCAAAGTTTAAAAAGGTGTATATGTAATCATCCTAGTTTTTCAGGGCTGCAGTCATGAGTCAGGACTGAGCACCTGGGCCGGTTAGCTGGATCCCACATCCTCTCCCTCGTGGCTGCCATTCCCATGGCTCTGTGGACAGCTGACACACAGAAATTCACCTCTTTTCCCACCTGTAGCCTGGCATCCAGAGCCTCTACAGCCAGGTCTGGACATCTCTCTCCCACACAGAGCAAACTCCTAATGATGACATTGTGGACTGGGATGTTCTAGAAGAGATCTTCAGACTGTGATACTGACCACAGGCAGCATAAGAGCTCCCCGTTTAGGAGGCCATCCCATGCAGGACACTCCTTGTTTCACTTAATTTGCAGCACAAACATAATCTGACAGAACTGTAGGTGGCGAAGGAGCAGATTGCTCCTGGTGTTGAAAGGCTGAGAGAACCACACCCCCATCGCAGGCTGGATGCAGGTGGGGGAGGCTCCCATCATACACAGCCCCACCGAGTTTTCTAGAGCTGCCTGCTCTTAAGTAAATCCCTGGTGTCTGCTTGTTGAGTCAAGGAAACTTCATGCCAGCTTGACTGAGGTAATGTGCATGTCAGGATCTCTCTCTCCTCACCTCTCTCTTTCACCTGAGAGCACCCTGCTCTGCTGGCCGACTCCAAAGCCCTGCCCACAAGACACCGACGCTGATCAGTTTGGCACGTCCACTAGAGCTGCTCACCTGCGTTCTCTCTCAAGTAAAAGGTGTCTGATTAGGGTCTTGCTACATTTTAGTCACCACAACATCTACAGAAAGGCTTCAAACACCCTTAATAATGTATTAAAAAATATAGGGTATTTTTGATGTCAGACAGAGTTGAAGGTCTTGATGAGCTCTAGCATAAAGCCAGAGAAAAGAAGATGCTTTTCTGAGGAGATGCAGAAGTTACCACGTTCCTCAAACCACCCCACATTCCTGCTTTGTACCTCCTTAATCCTCTGGATGTAATTATTCTTCATTCTCTTACTGCAGGAACCCCTTGCATCTTTCTTCTGATGGAAAATGAGGTCACCCTTAATCATTCTGGGTCTCTCCAGAAGATAGTGAGATCCACTCACAGCGTGACATGGGAGCCAGGCTTATCTCTTCCCATTCAGTGATTCCTGTGGGGTCTGATGTAGAGCAGCCTCTGGTGTAAAAGAGCACAAATACCATGTTTGCAGGCTACAGAACAAATTTCTGCAGCAGAGCAGGAACAGACACTTTGTGAACAATAATACAATAATATAATATTTTCAGATAATAATGCAAAGAGCCAGGCTGAATTCTTCTTAAAAGGTCCGATTCCTATTTCAGCTACTGAGGAGCTTTAGTAATCACTGTAAGATGAATGTTTCATCAGTATTTATTTTAAAAGCGATTTCTATCATCGGTCAGGACTTCAAGTTGGTTTTAACCCTTTGCTTTTCCTGTAAAATACATATATATATGCATATGAACATACACAATTATGCTATTTAATGCCATCACTATAGACCGAGAACAGAGAAAATGGTATTTTGAAGCTGTTCAATTAGCCAAAATTTACCTTACGATTTATAAGAACAGATTTATTTTTCTGTCTCCTAAATCTTAATGTTGGCAAATTAGGAATCTCTCCCTGCCTGGTTAGTTACCAAGGCAGGGGTTTTTAAAAGCCTCTGATATTCCAAGCCAAAATTGTGAATTTTAACTCAGAGGACTGGCAATTATTCAGGAAGTAGCATAAATAGTATTTCCTACCTTTCTACCACAGACACAGATTGCATTTCTGACCACAACAACTTGAAAATGTGTGCTGACCAGTGATTTCTGACCAGCAAATGGCTCCCATGTGACAGAGAACGTGGCTTTTATTCTCCTTCATCTCTTCAGCTTTTTCTTCGCTCTGCAGCAGTTTTTGTAAACCCTTGTGGGGAGCTCTTTGATGTGCACAAGGTTTTTACTCACAGCACAGTAGGATACTTGGTCCAAAATGAAAAGTGCAAGTCCTGGAATGACTGACCACTTTATGGCATGAAAAGAAGAGGCTCCCAGACAATCTTTGGACAGAGGCAGCCTCATCTTTGTCTGGTGGATAAAGGTTCGACCTGGCTGTTTGCTTAACATGGAGAAACAGCTCTTAATGGTTTTCCATACATTAGGGCCAGTAAAAATTTAAAAAAAAAAATCAAACCCCACCACAGATTACTTGTGAAATGGTTGTGAAAGGGACCTCTAGCAGACACTTATGTGAGTGTGTGATTCCTGCAGATCACTATTGCTTCTCCCTTTGTTCTTGTTCAGCTCATCTGAAAAATTATGTGTGATTTTGCTGTGATAGTATTTTGTTGGTTTTGGTTTTATTTTTCTTGGTAAACAAGCAAGTAGGAGTCCAACACAGTGTAGAGGCTCATGGATCTTATAACAGCATCATAAAACTTTGAACATCCATACATTGGATACTACTGGTCTGTAATTTGTAAAAATCAGGTGGACAACACCCAGGATTCCCAGTAATTGCATGAAATTCAGTTATCTCCTTCAGGCATCAGATCACTGGAACCGTAAGTGTAAATTCTGCTTTGAAGGGCTTTAAGCTTCAACCCAGTGTCAAGATCAAAAAAGACGAAGAAGAAAGGTTGCACTTGGAGGACTTTGGCCAGATCTTCCTGGTGCCCCCACATTCCCACCGACACTGCAGCCCTACAAGGACACCAAGCCCCTAAAGCCCCTCTGAGGCTGTGCTGGATGTTTATCTCCTCCCTTACATGTGCTCAGCTCTTGCATAATTGTGGCCCAGAATCTCTGAGCTGAGCATGCCATAAGATTTGCAAGCAGATAGCTTTGCAAATATACGGCTGGATGGAATAATTTGCTTGGTGTCTGTCAGTGGGGTTTATGGCCAGAGTATTCCTGTTTCACAGTTTACCGGGAACATTCAGGAATTGTCTTGTGTCCTTGCTGATACTGAACAGGTGGATGTTATCATCTGTTATTTATTTATTTTTTTATTTTATTTAAATTTTTTTTATTATTATTTCTGTTGGGGGCAAAATGCTCTGCATAACAAGCTGACATAAAATTTAGAATGCACAGGGGCAGAACTGTAAGTTAACTTTATCACCCAGATTTAGTGCCAGCCCTTTGCACCGAGCACCATTTGCATACATCAGAGATTCCCGGACTGTGTTCTGTGTGTCCAGGTCACTTATTCATTATTATAATTTATTTCTAGCACAGCAATACCTCGAGGCCCCAGGGAGAGGCAGTTACACATACATGCATATAATGAAAAGAGAGTTCTTGGCCTGAATTGCTCAGCACAGAGCTGCCTACCTGGTACAACAGCATCCCATGCAGAGATGCCAGAGCTGCCTCTAAATGAGATGATACCTTTGTGTGGTGTAGTATAATGCCATGCAGAGACACTCTCTGTCCTGGAAGAAGTGTAGTTACATCACTACAGACCTATATCTGGGCTAAATTTGCAGTAAATAATGTATGAACTGACAGCTACAATTCTTCCAGTTTTAGTTATCTCTGAAAGTGCATTTTCCTGTGCAGAGCTGTTCTTTAAATTTTCTCCCTGAACAGAATGGGTAAAATAACAGCTAAAAGTTTAAAACTGTCAGACTCAGGAGAGAATTCAGGGCTTTTTCCACTGTGGCTTTGTCTGTCAAAGTAGGATAATGTTCCTCGAGAGCTTCTAAATGAATGTCTTCACTGAGAAAAAAAAAAAAACCAAACCACAAAACTCCACAAAAAGCCTGACAAAGCCCTCCCCCCTATCAAACCCACAGCCCAAATCCAATTTATTTAGCTTAGTAAGTCACATATTTTAAAGTCTCACACCTTGGACACAGATGTAGACCTGGCTGGAGTGAATTACTCAGAGTAGTAATGAGCTTCTTACATTGACAGATGAAAACGGATTAACACTAGATGGTGATTTTTTTTTTTTTTTCATTTTTGTTAAGTATTTTACTACAGGCAGGAATTAATGTAAGGAATTCCCATGGTCTGCACTGTGCAGGCGGTCAGATTACATTAACACAGTGGTCCCTTCTGACTCTACAGTCCATTAACTTAAGTATGAAGTTAGAGGAGAAAGGGGGATAAAACTTCGCAGTGGAAATAATTGATTTTTTCAGGTCAGAAATGAAATCAAATCAGAACAGCAAACATCACTTAGTATCAGCATTTTTATTTATTTATTTATAAAGTTCAGCAAATGGAAACAATTTACTTTGGGTTGGGTATCCACATCAACCTGAGACAATCTGATTAAGTTCCTTTAAGAACATGTTTAATAAAAGCACAGGTGGAATTTATAAAACCCAGGGGCAGATGTGAAGGGTGTCCTGGGAAAAAGGGAAGTTTATAGGCTTTCTAGATCTTTTGAGGAAATTTTTGTCAGCTTGATCCTCTGATCTCTTCCTTATCTGTATGTGTCCATATGGAATGCTTTTTTATTTTTCATAGATATGTAAAAAAATAAGGATTACACTTTGTTTTATGTTTCCAAGGATGAGTGCTAAATTTGCAACATCAAGCTCAAAGAACATAATGAGCTTTGTTACAAGAGTTGCTTTGCACTATTAATGACGATATGGAGGAGCTAAACAAAAATCAGAATAAAAAATACTGTCATTATGCATAAAAACATTGCAAGAATCCTCATACTCTGACATTTTGTTCTATTTAGTAATAAAAAAAACCAAATCAGGTGTCTGAGTTTCTATGAGATGCTGATATTCTGAGCTACAAGTGTTGGTTACATCTGTGTTTTATCTACTCTGACAATTCTCAATATCTCTCTCTTTTGGGACTTTTAGCATAACAGTCAATTTCATGTGGTTTGAATCATTCTTCATCCTCAGAATTCAGTTTATTTCCCCAAAGGCCAGGTGTATTTGAAACGAAGATGCCAAACTAAAAATAAATAAATAAATAAGTAGAACTAAATATAAAAAGCAGGTTAGTATCTTCCTTTTCCCTGTGGCTAATTTTTTTTCCCCAGAGGTCATAAAAGCTGCTGGAGCAATTATCATTCTGTTACATTCTGGAAGAGCACTTTTAAATAATTTAAAAAGTAATCTGTTTGGGTTTTTTTAACATAATTACTACCATTGTATTTTCTACATGGGAGTGAACTAAGAGATAAGTACCTTCCAAGTCAATAAATATCTTAGCCTGAAGCCCTAGAATTTTATCTGTGAAGTGTTTATCTTACTAATCCTCCCTAGAAAAACAAAATAATTATTGCCTAATGATAGCAGATGTAAGTTTTCTGTTTCAATTGCTAAGCAGGTTGTCAAAATATTGTTCAATATTAGAGGAACATCTCCTGAACCTGGTTGGAAATGGAGTATAAAGTGAAACATGGGACATAAATCCACAGGCTTTTTTTTTTTCTTTTTTTTTTTTTTTTTTCCTGTTGCCCACAAAATAAGTATCAACACAAGAGTTTGGCTCCCTCCATGAACCTTGCAGAAATCACTCCTCTGCTGTTAGTCAATCAAGCCCCTGGGGAAGAAAAGATCCCATTTACTAATAAGATTTCAAGGGTCGACAAGGGAAGACTTTTCAATATAATGGTCTTGTTTTCTGAGGAATGGTTAAAGACTTCCCAAGGTGAAGTACTGAGAGATGTAATCTCTTTCTAATCTCTAGGAACTGCCACTTTCTGTTATTAATATTGCTTCCCCACTTTGGGCTACAGCTCCAGAAAACGCACGACACATGCCTAACATCAGGCACATTTTCAAAATCCATTGATTTCCACGACATTCAAGCATGTGTCTAAGGAAAAATGATGCTTCTTTCTCCCCCTTGGGAAAAGAAATTATCCCCTGATTTAAATAACATCATGCCTGCATATCAGTAAATAATTTAAGTTCAAGATCCACGAAAAGGTATATAAATAATCATCTCATTCCCTGTGCATATTTCAAATTTCATTTTCAGGGCCACTGCTATTAACAGCTACTAATCATGGATTCATAGAATAATTAAGGTCAGAAGGGACCTCTGGATATTATCTAATTTAGCCTGATACTAAATGCAGGTTTAATTAAATCAGGTTGCACAGGACCTTGCCCACTTGAGTTCTGAGTATCTCCAAGGATGGAGATGCTATTATTACTTTAACTTTTTGATGTTGTTGTTGTTGCTATTAAAATTGTATATTGTGAAAAATAAAGTAGAAGGTGAGACACTGAGCACTCCCAGTTCTGTCATCACTGCCCCTATATGAGCTTTTAATCCATCCTTTCAGTGGGATCTTCTCCCCAAAGATGCAGTGAAAGTTTGTTATTTAAGTCAATACAACTGGAGCAAAAAAAATCATTGTTTCATCTGGAGCTGCTCAGAGGCTGCCAGCTCTAAGGAAATTGTGCATTTACAGGTCTTTGCCCTCCCTGCTCCCTTCCAGGAAACTGTAAGGCCATAATGTTTTCAAACTCATGGCAAAGCTCCCTTTCACAATGGACAGAGGTGAGGTGGGCGATGGTTGTGTGGGGGTAAGAAAGAGTAGGCTGCAAAGGATCTTCAGCAAGAGTATAAAGGAGGAGAGGGAATCCATAAAAATGCTTGGCTGGAATACTAATTGAAACCAGAACGTACCTAAAATCTTGAAGACACAGATACTTGTATCATTTATTGCCATTGTATCCATTTTTCTAATGGGTTGGGGGTAGAAAAAGGGGATGAATCACCAAAAGCAGGATGCTGGTGCAGGTGAGACTCAAGTACAAGGGGAAGAAGGGGAAGATTGTGATCAGGAAAAGCAGGGGCAGGAGGTCTGATTGCCTTACTGACTGATGGGAGCTGTGAGCTGGTGGCAGACAGCAGCCTGGAGAAATAGTAACTCAGAAATCACTACAGTGGTCAGATTCCCCAAGGAAAGTATCTTCTAAACGAAAGATGAAAAATATGGGTGAGAAGCTGGTTTAGGAAAAAGAGATTGGAGCAAAGGATTGAGATGATAACACCTGTAAAATCTGTAAGGATTATTACAGAAACCATTGAATTGAAAGTACCATTTTTTCCCTTTTAAAATAAGCCATGTGAGAAGGGCAGCTGTAGCGAACTAAAAACCACCCACTAATCCAGGAGTTACATCAAGCAGTGTCCTCATGCTCTCCTGGGCCTATCACAGAAACCAGCCACTATTTCCATTTCCTTAACTCCTACTGCTGCAGCATTTTATAATCCCATTCTATTGTTCTGCTCCTCTCTCATCATTTTGCTCTGTTAAAAGCAGACAGGGGATATATTTACAGAACTTATTGTTCCTAAAGTAGCACAGGCTGTAAGTTATTCCTGAGCATCTGCTATCAGATTCTGATGGATGTCCTGAGATGTTTGATATCATCTCTGTGAAGTCAAAATAGAATATGCTTTTTCACCCTATTCTGGTCCAGCACTAGCACCAACTTCCTCACTTACATCTTCATCTCCTTTCAGCTGTTTTCCCTTGAATGACTCCCAAATCTACTGAGATTTCTTTCTTTTTCTTTTTCTTTTTCTTTTCATTTTCTTTCCCCTCTTGCAGTTCCAAAGCAATATTTCAGTTCTCAAATGACATTCTCTTCCCGAATGCTTCTCATCTATGTCCCCACAATCCTAAAACAACGCCTTAGATATTCAGCCCTCATAACAGCCAGTATCTTTGTATTTATCTTGAAACAGTTAGATTAAAATAGAAGAATAAATTAATTAGCACTTACAGTCCCTGGATCTAATGCCTGACTTCAGCAAAATCCATGAGATGAGGAAAGTTAACTTGTGCAACAATGCACATCACTGGCAAAGGGTTCTTGTGCTTCAAGAACTGAACTGGCTCTTTAATGAGAAAAAAAACCAAAATAAAAATAATAAAAAGCTAATTACATCCCTGCTGTAACTACAGTTGGCAATTAAGCACAGCAGTCACAAACACACAGTAAAAGACAGGGCTAGTTCTTCCTCCCACAGCATTCACTCTGGCACCCAAAATCCAGAGGGATTCCGCGAAGGCAGACCAGCTTTGTGTCTTGGGTCCTGACTGGAGTATGTTCCATACAAGCTGGGTCTGCACTTGAATTTACAGGAAGCTTCTGTGCCATGCTGTTGGCTTTGTGTGTGAGTGGCTGTGTGCACTCCTTGATTCAGAGCTGTGTTTCTGGGGTTTTTTTGTGGTGTACACATACCCAAAGGGACACCTGACATTAGTGTGACAAATAGTGTGTCACACAATGACACTCTCACTGAGCCTACAAAATCATAATCCATTCTCCATTCCATTATGATTCCTCTGAAGCAAAGGAGGGACAAACCCACTGCTTTTATGCCACATGGATGTTGTGAGTGTCATTTTGAAAGCTATCTCAGAGTAATGCCTTTCTTCCTAAAATTTATTTTCTTACATTAGGACTTGAACATTACAGCTCTGTGTATGCTGGTAAACTAAACAGAAAGAGCAGCATAAGGGTACACTAATAAATTCAGCTCTGCATGGGAAGTCAACCATTGATTTTGCTAAAACTGTTGGAATCATCCTGTGCATTCTACTTTGGTCAGTCCATTTAGGGCTCTTGTAAACAGCCCTTGCAGAATTAGTTAATGGGAATACATCCTTTATTGGAGAAGCAGGAAGTCCAACAGCGTGGTTACCAGACATTTCATCCCAGCAGGTCTGAGTGGAAAAGAACAGTCCCTAGTCACATTTAAATCATTTGAATTAAGTCACTGATACCAAACTACACTTTCTTCCAATATTTTATGAGATCCACAAGGTATGAGTTCCGTGTGGATCTGCAATACATCTTTTTTCTCCAAATCTGTGAGCAGAACACCTTGAGTTAGAAAATTTTCTTAAAGTACTTGTGTTTTCCCTTTATCTCATGTGATCTAGGAATTATTTCACCCTTTATTCCATGCTGGAAGATTAAAAGATTTAACACAAATCTAATAAAAAGTGAGTAATATATCCATTCTGCTTGGCAACCTCTTCAAACACCACCACATATAATCCAATATATAGCTGCTTATCCTGATTAGCAAAGGACATGCTCAAAATATAGAGGTACCATCTAGCAAGCTACTGAACGAGGCAATCCTGATGTATCTATCCCTGAAAAAGTGAGGAGACTCTGTTGGAGTCAATATCTGTTGGCAGGTGGTGAAGAGAAAAGGAGCATTAAAAGGAAGAAGATCTAAAGGAAAGATTAAGCCATAATCACTGTGAAAGTTTCTGTAATAGAAAATCAAGGCACTGCTTTGCATGGTTCCATTCTGTCTGGGTTGTTCAGGTTGGCATTAAACAATATAAGATTAAGCACTTGTCAGACGAACTAATGAGTTTTGGATTGATTTCTGTCTTCTGCAATGCTACTAGCATTTTTGACAGATATGATTTATAGGGCATTCTTTGGGCCTGTTCATGAGAAAAGCTGTTTATTTTGGTTGATGGACAGGGTTTCTAATGTTCCCAGTGGAGTGTGCAGATGGCAGGAAGGACAGTAATCTTTGAGACCATCTCTCAATGTCTGGGGTATGTCTCTTATAAATTTGTAATCAAGATCTCAAGAAACTAATGTGGGCAGGCTTCCTCTGAAATTGTTTTTGTGACCTTTGGCCAATATAATGCTCCCTGAAAAATGTATGTCTGGTACTTTTGCTGTTTAGTAAATGGAGCTTGTATAGGCAATCAAGAAACTATACTTTCCTTTTTAACTGATGTGACATATATATGCAGACACAGAGTTTTGCACACTTACAGTTCTATTCCCTCTGGCTTAGGAGACTTTTTTTTTGGCACGTTTTATGTCTATGGTTATTTAGTGTGCAGGTAGACTACAAGAAAAAAAGAAGCCAGGCAGTCTGTGTGGGAAAATTAATAGAATCTCTAAGGCGTGAAGATAACAAATCTAAGCAGCTGCACCACCGAATAATTTTTATTCTCATCTGCTGTTCTTGCCATTGATTGTTATTTTTTTCATTTGTCTTGCTCATAATTAGATTGTACAGTCTTGGAATGCAGGCCAGGTCTAAGCTGATATGGCTGCATTGACTGAAAAAAAGCTACGCCAATACTGAGAAAACATGGGCCTGTCTCCTATCATTTTCTTAATTCTAAAACTGCCAATTTTCAACGGGGGTTTAAAGTACATTGAGTAACACTCATATAAGCATCTCCTGGACGCTTCAGAGGAGAAGAATGATTGTGGTGTGAGTTTAAACATCTAAGATGGACTGCTTCCCCAGCTGTAATGTGATGAGTGTTGGTGACACCATGCTGAGATGATCCCATAGTTTGACTCAAATTCCAGTCCTGCACAGGTCAGTTGTCAAAAATTTGGCTTCGTAGCACTAGGAATTTAGGAAGTTTGATTTTCAGAGAACGTGAACTGCTGGCATATTTAACCTTAGGCTTACAAGTTTGAAGCCTTTGACCTGTTCTATTACTCAGATCCTTTTGGTCTGTTGAGTCCTACTACTGAATCCAAAGATGGGACTTTCTTTCCTACCCCTCTTTCTCAGGTGTGTGTATGTCTTAAAAGAAACCCTAAATTTTCAAGAAGACCATTCTCTGTGCCATTCTGCTTGTGGGATGATGGTTTTCCCTTGACAAACACAGAATCCAGGTTGAACATCAGCAGAGGCATAATGATGCTCCAATGGAGAGCTGAGACATTGAAGAATTGACTGACTCTGTCATCTCCAGAGGCCTCTGGCACAGCTTGGGGTGGTCTTGGGCACGCAAGACATCCACACAGGACAGACAGAGATGACACAGAGCCTGTAGAGCAGCTGTGCCCTTCTGCATAGGAGCTGATTGATGTCTGTGATTAAGCATCTAATTCAATCCTTGAACATACCTCTGAGAAGCCTCCTACTTCAATCCTGGTTCCCACTTTTCTCCCATTATCCTACCCCAGCATGACCACCAAAAGCATGTTGGGTGATGGCAGAAACACCAACAGGAGTGACAGCAGAGCTGGAAACTAGGTCAGTGAAGCAAACAAGGGCTGCCAAAGCAGCAAGAAGCAGCCAACATTGCATAACTGATGGAAATCACAGAAAGACATTTTCCAAAATATGTCAGATATTAGGAAGAAATAGATATTAGGAAGAACATATATAAGGAAGAAATCCTTCCCTGTGAGAATGTTGAGGCCCTGGCATGGGGTGTCCAGAAAAGCTGTGGCTACCCCACCCTTGGGAGTGTTCAAGGCCAGATTGGATGGGGCTTGGAACAACGTGGGATAGTGGAAGGTGTGTCTGCCCATGGCAGAGGAGTGGAAGTGGATGAGCTTTAAGGTGCCTTCCAACTCAAACCACTCTGTGGTTCTGAGATATTTACTAATATGGTCATTGACTACTAAGACAATTTTTTATATCTTACAATAGGACCCAGAGTATAGAGAAAAAAAATCAAGCTCCCAAGTCAGCACAGGACCAGAAAAGACCAACATCCAAACCGCCCTTTTATACATTGGACACAAATGATTTGGTGTCAGAGTTGTTCCTTGGCTCGGAGGGCTTTACCCTTCTTATCCACAACATTCTAAATATCCTTAGTGGTTTTTGCTTCCCATTGGCCTCAGCTAAACAACGCAATCACTTTTCGAAGGAATTTATAGCCAAGCACCCCTTTGCTCTCACTTTAGGGAGATGCCAGGTCACTCTGTTGAGGTTGCAAGTTATTGCATTACATTACTTAGGCATCAAATCTGTGCTGAAACACTGCCACTTGCTGCAGCATGCGTAACCTCGGAGCTGCTGCCTCCTTATCTGTGAGCACACAGGTTGTGGTGGGTTTGGAGCTGGGCTCTGTGTGCAAACGCAGTGTAGACATCATGTCAGCCTCCTCATTTTCAAATTACACTGTCTTCTTTCTCCAGAGGTTTATCACTAAACTTGTTCCAGTTTATTCCTTCTTATCTAAGCCCACATGTCAAATCTGTCTGTACAGTTTCAGGTGAGTTCTCGTTGCAATTTTGTGCAGAAAAATATTAGTGATTGCTTGCCTCTAGTGAAATGCCTCACTGAGCAATCACAGCTGCTTTTCCCATGTCTGTGTGCTGTCCCTTCTCCTACTACTGTCTTCTCTCCCTTAAGGTGTTTTTAAGTGAAGACCCAGCAGTTTGTACAAGAAGTTCTTGCTATTACTCCCTCTGCTCATGAGCTTCCACACTGTAATAAGAAATTTAACCATCTTTAACCCTACTGCATTAACCATTTCTTCCTGTTTTATCCAATTTTTCTTCTGCGTTGATGGGGCCTCCCTCCTTCATGTCATCAGCAAATTTCATAAGCAATCTCCTCTACTTCATGGCAAGAGTGTTTATTATGTTTAATTATACATGACCCCGGCCTCTTTAATAATAATAGTAGGCTATTTCTAGTCTCCTATCACCTCTTTTAATACAGTTTCTTACCTCTTTAAAGAATCGCAAAGGAATCCCCATTTTCTGTTCCTTAACAGAAAAAATCTTATGTGGCAACAACTAAACTTAATATTATGTTTTAGCTCTACTGCACTGACCATAATTTTTTTAACAAAAAAACCTACTTGATTTGAGAAAGATACTGAGTTTCTCTATGTCATTTCTCTGCTATTTCCATCATTAGAGTATTCATTCCTTGAAGTTGTACATACTGTTGAGATCAACTGATGAACCTGAAATGTAGTGGATAATTTACTTTCCCTTTGCTATCTACAGATGACAAGATTTTATTTTCCTTTTGTTATATATGAAAGTTTTTTTTTCTTTTCCTTTTGTTATACATGATAACACCTAACTTAATCCAAACAGGATGTGATTCACAAATGGTGTGATTCTTGGGACTTTCCTGTGCAGGGCCAGGAGTTGGACTTAGGTGATCCTTTTTTTTGTCCCAACTCAAAATATTCTGTGATTCTGTGATTTTGTAAAAAACTTTTTTTCTCAAGTTGCTATTTTAAGGGAGTTTATGACACTATTGATCACACCCATGGCATTTAGGAATAAAATTAATGAAATAACCTATGTTGTTTATGGTCATTTTAGGACCTATATCTTTATTACCATTCCAACCTTATTATGAAAATTATTTTAAAAAACAGAAAAAATATCCAGTTTTAGGACCATGTGCTGGCTATGGTTCCTTTAGTCTCAAAAAATGGAAAAATAAGGGTTGTGCTGAGTCCCCACTCCTTCCCCATCCCCTTCAACTCATGCCCACAGGAGGATATCCCAGCTGCCAAGATCTGTATACCCTCTGCACCAGCAGCAGAAGGAGGCAGATTTTTCTCTCACAGGGGTGGGAGGTTTTCCTTTATGTCCCTTTATGTCTGCTTTGGCTTAGCAATGGTTTATAGTCACAAATTCTTTGGGATATAACTTGTTTGCAGCGAATTCCTGCCAAAGTTCAGAGAGTTAATTCAGGGCTCAGAATGAAAACTCACTTTGAGCTGCAATTTTATTGAGCCCTGCAGTCAATAAATCTCCCCTCCCTCAAATGAGTGAGAGAGTGCAGCACAAAGCCCATTTCTCACCACTGTTTTTCTTTGGTTTGATCTGTTAAGAGCAAAAGTTATTCTGCTTCCCCTATTTGGCCCCCGCAGGTTAAAAGGACAGATGAATTTGGGTGAAATGTACAACTGTCACCTACTGGTTTCAAATGAGGGTCTGGGAAAGGATTGCTCAGGACTTCAGGTGGCAGATGACTTTTTTCTTCTCATACTGCAGATCAAAAATTACTTATTGAAAGAAAAAAATGTTCTTTAAAAAAAATAATTTTTTTGATCTGATATTATAGGCAATCCAAACTTCACCTTCTGTCCTCAAAACTGTGCTATTCATAACCAATATCAAATGAATCAATCCCAGACTCTTATGGATGATGACTACTTCTGTGTATATAGCAATTAAATCTCATGGACATGACTCTTCTCATTTTCCATCTATTCTGTGTCAATGAGCTGTACCAGTGACCTTTTCTACAACCATGGCCATTCTCTGTTTGTACTGCAATTTCCCCACTTGTGCAGTGGAAATAATGGCAACTTTCTTTCCAAGGGCATGGGAAGATAAAGACAATGAATAATGTCCCATGGGCCTAATTCAAAGTCCACTGAGGTGGCTGAGAATCTTTCATCTCAATTCAACATGCATTCCATCAAGTGCTACAAAGGCCACATCATTCTACTGCACACCAGGTCTCAGGGTTGGTGTAGCCCCACTCCTCAGGCAGCAAATCATGTAGCCATCAACCCTAATTTCTGCAAAAAGACTTGTTTATCAATTTATTCATTATTAATTTTCCATTCCATACTTTTCAGCCCTTGGCAGATCCCTAGTAAAATTACTTGGTGCTTGTTGTCCAGAATGCTGTTCTGTGATTGCCCATCTAAATCATATGGCTTTTAATCTGTTTGGTGAAATGACTGAAAGAGAAGGATAATCAATTGGGATATGTTTCCCTTTTTTCTGTGTCTTTTTTTTTTTCTTTTTTCCCAAATGATGAACTCCCTAAAATTTTTTAAGCTGGTGCAGATCTGTGGATAAATTTTATTTACACAGATCTCTATGTCAAATGTCCAAACATGACCTTTCTCTGTGGCCTTTCCTGGAACTTTCAGAATTAGGCAGTGTCTGTTCTGGGCTATGTCTGTCCTGGTAAATCAGATGTTTCTGGTACTGTTCTCTGACAGTGAGGCCAACAGGGAGGGATCAACCCAGTTCACACACAAAACATTTCTCGCTGTCCAGAACTGAGTGGCTGTATGCAAAGTGCCAGCTGAGATTGGCTTCCTGCCCATGAAAACTTCCAGGCTATTCTGAGTCCTGTCTGTAGGACTGTGAGTCAGCCCAGGTCAGTGCCACATAAGGTGAAACTTCTACAAACAAACAGTTTGAGAGACCATTCTCTAGAATCTGGAAATACTCTTGGGCAATTAAAACCTCTGAGGCCAGCAGAATGCAGGCTGAAAATGGTGCCTTTAGATGAATAAACCATTTTACTTAAGATCAGAAAAGTGTGGTGCATCCAAGAAAATTCAGGCATATAATTTGGCCACCTGACATCAATTTCAGCTATCTCTGTTTATAGCTAATGAAGAAAAACACGTGCCTCCAGAGACTCATCTGCAGAAATTGCACCATGTGAGGAGTTTTGCTGCCTTTATGTAGTTGGAAGTCATGAATAGTTTGATCCACATGAGACCTTGGAAAATCCTACTCTTCCTGTAATACATTAAAATATCTCTAATTCAAATTTTCTTCCATTTTTTTTTCAAAAATCAGTTTATTTCTAATTTCTGACTTTATAAAATAAATTGTATTTGGAGAGAGCAAAAAGTATACCTGAAATTACTTGAGTTTATACACAATGAAGACATAAGGCCAAATCTCATGGAAAAGATGGGGAAAATTTCATGGTTTGCCTGGGGAAGTTGTGAAATCTCAGCACAGGAGGATTTTAAGAACAGACTATGTAAACATGAGCCGGCTGATATTTTCCTGTGGCAAAGGAATGGACCAAGAGAGCTACTGAGACCCTGATTATTTTATTATTTGCGGCCCAAGGTTTTATAGAGTAATGGTTGTTAAAACCTCATGACTGGAATTTAATGTCACCCTCCTGGAAACAGGCAATTCAGTAAAAGTAAAGATATTCAAATTAGAGTTTTCAATTTTGATGAATGTATATTTACCCCTATTTTGTCAATATACAAAATGTCAATGATTATATTAGTGGATATTTTGCATGATATAACACTTTTAAATAAAGTTGTTTATATGCCCTTCTCCAATGATTTTTATGTTAAGATCTAAAAGTAAATGAAATAAACATTTTTATATGCTGGTATTAACATATCAATTTATAGATAGTGAAACAGAGGCAATGAGAAGAAAAAAAAAAATACTATTTTGAAATATTTGTGAATCCTGTAAAGCCATCATTTTGCCCATGTTTTCAAGCATTAACAGACAGCTTGATATCAATACCCTGAGTCAGTAAAGTACTTGAAATACAAATTTTGCTGCCAATTTCGACAACATACTGAGTCTTGTGTTCCATGAATATGCCTAAACCAAAATATTTGGACATCCAATCATCATCATGGGATAAGGAGGCCTGTGGACCTGAAGACTAGATACAGTTTGTATTTGCTGACATAAATTAAAATCACTTCAAAGAGAGCTTAAAAATCTGTTCCTGGCCTTTGTGATTCAGCATCAAAGACTCAGAGCAATGACCCTGTTTATCTTACCTTTTAAACACAAGATGCACTACCTCTTTTTTCTGAAGAATTCAGCCACCTCAGTAATGGCTTCCACATTCTAATTTAAATTCTTTGCACTGCAATCTGCTAAACCCATTATTTTCTACTGGAGATCAATCCTTTGTTGTTATCCTTTCTTTTTTTGTGACTCCACAGATGTAAGCAGAAGTGACTTTCAAGATGGGGAGTCTCACTGGACTTCCCACCTGCCCTGGTGGTGGCCAACAGACCAACATTTAAGGTGTCCAGAATATATTTTGGTAGTGAGAACACTTTTAGCAGAAATTTAATCAACTTGCGCCTGTTAAATATTTATCCAATTATGCAAGTGACAAGCGAAAAATGAATGAATTCCTTTTAACATAATATAAAATAGCACATAGCAGAAGGGAATTTTATCATTAAAGATATAATGAGATCATGAACACCTCCAAAGGGGTGAGTTAATCAAATAAGGCCATAATATGACAAGCAGCCTGTCAGAAGAAATTCTATTTGCTGCAGTACGCGAGTTGCATTTGAGTTAATAATTGAGTCGCGTAACCACCCTACCAACCTTGTTAGAGGATGTCACACTCAGCCTTGCTGATGAAGGAGCGTAAAAGTGGATGGTTTGAAAGGGGAATTCCCAGAGCCGATATTGACAGTGGGTGTAATTACAGGAACTGCTTACTCTGGGAGATACAGACCTTTTCCTCAGGTGTACACAGTGTGTGCTGCCCTCCCTTCTCCAAAATAATAATGCCACAGGCATTAAGTGCATCTATACATATGTACACTTGAAGAACCAGCTGTTTAGAGAGAACAGTCTGGAGCACAGGGCTGAAGAGACTCGAGATATTTATTTTTCTTTTGAGAAGAAAGAATTTAAGGCCGATACCCTTAGCTGGTCTGAAATCTTACAGTCCCACTGACATCAGCAGAGCTCCCATGATTTACACAGGCTAATACTTTGTCTCACAGTATGCAATCTTTTTCCATTAATATTTACCTGCTGTTCCATAATGACTACAAAATGCCTGACAATAGCTAGACAGTGGGAGTTCTGTGACTGCCACTTACTACACAAATCATAATCATGCCACTGGTACCTTGCGCTTCTTCCATTTATTTGTCATATCCATCTGGTTTCCCTCCTACACAGACTAAGAGTAGACACTGCCTCTAAGTGCAGTGATCCTGCATTTGGGGATGAAAATAGAATTGCAAGAGTAATAGGCAAAAATTACCATCTGATTTCTAATAGGAGCAACATGATAACGTCGAGGCTCCTTCCCTCCAGAAGCTCAAGGCACTTGGAATAATATGCAAGTTGTGTTTTGTACAAGCATAAATGTAAGGTACTAAGAGATCAAAGGATTAGCCTGTGATCATACTATTGGCAGATCTTCTTCCAGCTGTAAAAGAAAAAAAAAAAAAAGGAATAATTTCATGTCATTATTAAGAATAACTTCACTACAGGAACAAAATATTACCAAGTCTAAAGCTGTACAGAAGCTGTCATAATAAATCATGAATCCTGTCGAAAGTCATTGAAATTCATATTTTTAGACTTTCTGAAAAAGAAGCAAATAACTGCTGACACAGTTTGCCAGCTTTGGATAAGTTTGTCTTTTGAAAACTTCGAGATTGAAGACACAGGTGATGCAGAAGGAACTGCCATAGATGTAATCTGAAAATCATGTTAACTTGTCTACAATGACCTGTGTTAATGATCATCATAGTATCTTACTGGTCTTGTAATCTTCGTGTAAAAGAAGACTATGACACCTCTGAACCTTTTCCACCTGAAACACAGCTTCATCTGAAAACTATAATTTCCAGGAACTGGGATGTAATAATCATATATATCTGAAATGTCTTGAAGAAGAAAATACTGTCAGAAAATACTATTTCTGGTGGGCAGAAATAACACCAGTAACCATAACATAGACATATATATTATAAAAAAAAAAAAAAAAATATATATATAAAAAAATCAATGTTCTACATTGGATTTCAGATGATCCTTATACTAGAGTGTCTTTACCACTTATCTTGTGATTCTACCATAAACCCATAACTCTCTATTTGTTCTCCATTTAACTGAGCCTTGCAACATTTTATTTGTGAATCAATTTCCACCTGTCAGCTCAGAACAACTGTGCTTCACTTCCACCACACTTTGTCTCTATCTATTCCTATTTCCTTTAATACAGAGAAAGCCTCTGTTTTATGAGTTACTGCTGTGCCTGCTGCAATGGGACACTCACCTTGGCTGAAGAAGCAGGCACAGTTTATTACAAACACCAAAACATCCTGCCCTCCCCAAACAGTGGGTTGTAGTGCTTGCAGGACACTTACCACACTGTCCCCAAAGGGGACCCAGGACCTGGGTCATCAGTCAGATGGAGCTGGCAGCTGCTCGGCGTTTCTGCTTCAACTCCCCCTTAATTTTGCATTGCAGCACTTTGCTGATTTTGTTTCATTAGTAAAATATACATTAAACCAGCCAGGGGGAGGGGATTGTTTAGCTGCCATGTGCAAATGGGTCTTTTGTATCCTTCAGGAAAAAGCACACAGCTTCAGAGAGGACTATTAAGTGGCACCCAGTAAAATCATGTAGCAGATGAAATGATGGACATGAGGGAGAGGGCAATGCATTAAAATGCATCTCCTGTGTGTCTAAGCACTCAAAATTCTAAAGCACTGAACAAGCTTCTACAAGATCAGACTGGAAAACATCACACAAAGAGGCAGCAATTTTAGTCTCAGGAACTGGCTGAACTCTCCTCAGTTCAAGAAATCCCAGGTATAGGATGTAGGTGCAAGCCATATAGAAAAAAAAAATGTATAGGAAACAATAAACCTGATGGTTCAGGCTGTGCAAGTTGTCAAGTACAGTTGTCTGAGCAACTCAGGCTGTGATCTGGTCTTAGCTGAGCTCAGTTTAGACCTCCAGGTGTAGGTGTCTGTATGTGGGGTAGGTTTCTGAGCTATTTTTATAGTCAGTGGAATGAGATAATACAACCCCATTGGCATTCAGTGCACAAGTTCAAAACCAGGTTGGGCGGGGCTTTGCAAAACATAGTCTAGTGGAAGTTATCCCTGTCCATGGCAGATGACATGGGTTATCTCACTAGTCGTCAAACTAGGTGAGTTTTAAGGTCTGTTCCAGCTCAGGACATTCTAGGATTCCATGATTCCATGAATTTAGGTGAGTAGCCAGTTTGTGATGGTGATTTGTGCCAGAGAACGATTCAACATGACCAACTATCCTGGTAAGCTCTCCACTGACTGTAAAGACAACTTCACAAGCCAGCACAAAAGTAGCCACTTATATACAGGCACTTAATTCTGGATATTTTAACCAAAATCTAGATCCTACAGACTGGGGTGAGGGTTTTTTGGAGTGGGGTTTCAAGGTTTGGGGTGGGGGTTTTGTTGCATTTCAAAAACAAGATGAGTGTTACGTGTGGACTTTTCCAGATTAAGGAGACCCATTAGAAGAGATTTTGGAAATTATTCTCTTTTAGTTGTTAAGCTGACTGGGTGTTGCCCATAGGAAAATGTGTTAACCATATCACAGTCAGAAGCGCCACGTTTTATTCCTGATGAGCAGGACCAATTCACTCAGGTCGTCCTGTCAAACACTAGGTCAAGGAGAGTCACATACTAAAACAGGATGTCAAAATAGGGTGCCAAATCCTATCAGGTTCTCATCAAATCCTTACCCATGCCACATCTCCGTGTGATTGGTACAAGCACATCCCCTGTTTCAGTCACAAACTGAAAGCTTTCAGTTGCTAGTGAGGCTGCCTATGAACTTTCATACTCAGTAGGCATTCTGGCAGGGTACCACAGCATGAAGAGACAGAAGGCTAAACAGCAGAGCTATAAATAAAGTGGGACCCTGCTTCCAAGAAATGCTAACACCTACACAGCTCATTATCTGTAATTTGACAGGGTACTGAAAGACCAAATTTTCCCCTACTTGTCTTCAGGCTGGGCAGGGAGAGAGAACAACTGGAAATGAATCAAAAGGAGAAGAAATCCTCATGAGCAAATAAAAATAATGCAAAAGAAATAGTGTTTCTTAGGGAGATTTAAATTAATTATCTTATGGTATAGCTGAAGAAGAGATAATTGGTTATTTTTACTGTGCTTCCCTTGCAGTCAGTATGTTCCAAACAAGGCATTTTGGTCACATTTTCTTCAACTCCATGTATTTTCAGAGCTCTGAGTTATTGCCTGTGCTTAAATTTAGATAAAGTGCAGGTTTTCAGATTGCTCCTGTATTTCACATCCTTTTTTGTTTGCTTATTAGTTTATTACCTACCAATGTACCAACTTCTCCAGAACAACCATTGGAAAGAGATCTGGGGACAGTTCTTTGGAACTTGGTCAGTCTGATCCCCTTTGAGCTGTGTATTTTCATTTGATGGCCCTCGAAGATTTGTGAGTGCCATGGAAGGTGTGGGTCAAAGTGAAAAGGCTGCATTTTTTATGTATCATTAATTTCTCCTTCCCGAGTTGGGACATATCATCTCTGTCATTTCAATAATGCTGCTAACAGCAGAGTGAATTCTTTCCTTGTTTTCAGAGTTTGAAGAATAACAATTGCAATTCTAGTCCAGATGCCATGGTGCTGCTTTGAAGAGCTGTGGTAGACAGGGCTGTTTTAAAAGAATTAAAATTCTGTGGATATAATAGTGCCTGAATCACAAGTCTTCATTAGTATCTCTCATCTCACTCAATAACCAAATGTAGAGAAAGGTCCAGCATAAATTCTAACACTTATAAAATAATTTTTTTCTTAAAAAAAAAAGAAAAGAAAAAGGTTGAATTCTAAAAGGAAAAGGAAAATTTCAGATTTTTTTTTCTTGTTAATTTGGGATTCTCTCTTGAAAAGAGGAAATACAATGCACACCTTTAATAGAGTCAGGAAACAGTAAGAAATGTACTGATTTAGCTGATGCTACATTCCCACAAAAATACTGGAATAAGCAACTCAAAATTTTGTAAACACCTAGAGGATAATAAGAGAAGAGCAACAGTCAATTTAAGTTCATCTAAAACAAATCATGTCAAACTGATCTGATTCCTATTATGACAAGGTAAATGGCTTTCTTCATAAGGGAGAAGTAGGAAATGTCATATACTTAGATTTTAGCAAAGCTTTGACTAGCAAAGCTTTGACTCTCTCTTACATAAAGGACTTAGAAAAAAGTTTGAGAAACATTACCCATTTGAGAAATAAGGTGACTCTTCCAGGGTGTGGGATTGCACAGCTACTGCCAGAGCATCAGAATTAAATAGCTACCCCCAGTCAATGCTGTGGGCTGCTTAGGATTCTGTCTTAAGTCTGACATCGTTCATAATTCCATAAATGGTTTGGATGAAAGGACAGAAGGCATATTTATTGTAGTCAAAGAGACCACCAAGGTGAACATCTGCAAACAGTGGGGAAGAGGAGCAGAATTCAAAACAATTGGAGGGAAGTGGAGAAAAAAGTATAGTGCTGTTCAGGAATGTCAAATGTAAAGTGAATCTCTTGGAAACACAGAACCACACACACCAAAGGGGATTTCTGGGCTGGCTGAGGTGTGGCAAAATGGGATCTGAATAATATTAGACCAAGACACACAAAAATCACAAACTTATCATAGAGTCACAGAATTGTTTGGGTTGGAAGGGACCATCTTGTTCAACCCCACTGGGCAGGGACACCTTCCACTAGGCCTCATTTTTCCAAGCCCTGTCCAGCCTTCCAGGGATGGGGCATCCACAGCTTCTCTGAGCAGGGCCTCACCACCCTCACAGTGAAGGATTTCATCCTAATATCTAATCTAAACCTCCTTCTGACAGTTTAAAGCCATTTCCCTTTGTCCTGTCACTTCATGCCATTGTCCAAAGTCCCTCTCCAGCTCTCATAGAGCTGATTTAGGCATTAAGGTGCCTAAGGTTTCCCAGAACCTTCTCTTCTCCCGGATGAACCACCGCAACCCTCTCAGTCTCAACCTGAGTCAAAAAACCTGTGCTGGTGCATAGAAGGCACAATAATTTAGAAGGATGGGGACAATTTGTAAAGGATCCTCAAGAGGGAGTTAGACTGATTTGGTCAGGTGCAGAAAATGTGATGTAAGAGAAAGATATAAAAAAAATTAAGATATTTAATCCAGTGAAATGAAAAACTGAGAGAAAATGTGGAAGCAGTCTTCAATGGTAAAAGGAATCTTGGGAAAAGAAATAAACTCTTTTCTCTGTCTACTGTGGTTAGGCCAAGAAGTAATAAAGCAGAGAAGATTAAAATCCAACATCAGGAAATGCGTTCATCACTCAAGATTTTTAAGAAAAATTGAACCAGCATTTGTCACAAGTGACATAACTGACCCTGTCTTTAGGAAAGGAGATGGACTACATGACCTCTTAGTATCCCTTCTAGTCCCATTTTAATTGATTTCTCCAAGAAAAAAATATTTCTTTCTCTGAAAGATACATCTATCCTTAACTGAAGCATAAATACCCTGATAGCAACAACTGTAACTCCTTTGGGTTCACAAAATACACAAGAGAAACAGCTGTAAAGTAAAGCCCTTGATGAGGCATGAATCATCTCACTCATAGCTGAGAACTGTGAATGGAAACAGATAATGTAAAATTAAATATTTTTAATGTGGGAATTGCTATTTTGATGGGGGGAAAAAAAAAGAGCAATGCAGAATGCAAAACCTACCCATCTGATTTGACTGAGTCACCGATCTATCACATTTACTGGTCTCTCTCTGCAAGACCCTGACATCGGAGAATGGGGCAAGGGAGAATTAATGATGTTTTCTCTATAATCCTGAGAGATGAAAGAGTGACTCTGGAGGGAGAGGTTCATATAACACATGGAGCTTTCAATGTTATTATTGTCATTGTTCATCCATAACAATGCATTTGCTTTCATTGTTGCTGTTCTGCTGGCTGAAAATCCTGCTTAAAAGAATGTAACATACAGCCTCAAGTCTGGCTCTATAACTTTCCAAAACTTTTTGGTTTCTCAGCAGCTGGAATGAACTATTCCAACCCTACTGTCCTTGGCAGATGTGATGCTCTTCACTCCCAGGGGCAAAGGACACATCAAAGCACACACATCTTGACTGAAAATTCAGACAGATTCAAGAAGGAAGGAAGGCACTACGAATTGTTCGTGTCTTTCTCCAACTCAATATTAGCTGAATTCTCAACAACAGGCCCCTTCTCCCCCACAAAACTAAAGCCAGAACAAGATATATCCTTACAAAAGCAACTAGAGTAATGAAATAATAGCAGAAACAAGATTTCAATAAAAACTATGTTTCAGAATATCCATATTAACTGCATCAAGTATTTAAATGTCCTGATAGTTTTTCAGAATCCAAACAGTCCTTCAAAGAATAGGAATTTTATTGCTCTACTTTTTAGCCAGTGTGTCAGTTCAATAGAGAAGTTTCCCTGAGATGCCCATTGGAGCTTTATCTTGGGAATTAATTAAAATTTTAATGAGGTATTCTTATGGTGATCAGGCTTTCAAAAAATGAATTTTAAGGACACACTAGAACCAAAAGAGTAAAGGGCTAAACAGATGTGTGAAGTCTTTGCAAAATATATGGATTACCCCTATGATATATCCACCTGGTCAGATTCACCTCCTTTTTATGACTGAGCAAACTTGTTAATTACATTGCAATGACTAATTAAATTCAATATTACGTGGTGTAAATTGGAATAATATTCTGGCCTTTCTTAAATCTCACTTCCTTTCACTTACATTAATAACACTTTTAGGATGTAACAGTAAAATGCAACCCACACACATCATCTGTACTAGGGAAAGGTGCTGGCAAGGTTGGTCTTTGGGATACTGCAAGTTGTGAGCCCAAGGCTTATTAAAAATTTTACCTTTTCACTTCTATATAACATTATTTCATAAAAATGAAATTTTTCATAAAAGAAGACAATTTATATTTGGAGTGGTGTTTGAAGGGGTGTTGCTTTTATCTCCTGGGTTTAGCCACACAAACAACTTAGTCAAGCCAAAGCAGAGATTTCTGTAAATGTGAAGAAGGGAAAAGAGTGATGTGGGGTACAAGTCCCAAAGCAGGAGAGTCACCTCTGGTGACAGCATTTTGCACAGCAGTGCTGCCATGAAACATTTTGCCAGTGAAGAATCTTGGTCTCATTTTTCCTGATGCTTTAGTGACAACAAATGTGGTTTAACTTTCAGATAACTGTCTTTGGTGGGGGGGGGGGGGAAATGATGAGGGTATGAAAGATGCTGGAATCCCTTCAAATAGTGATCAGATGACAGTTTGTTTATCACTGTAAATCTAAGTATGCAAGAAGGCCTGAATTGGCTCAGCCTGCACGGCATACTACCTGGTGTCTGACAGCATCGAATAGTAGACAGGAAAACAAAATCAGATTGAAGGTTTTTTCCTTCCAAATGGACTCCCAGCCCCTTGTGCACTGCTGCTCTCTGAGTCTTTTATTTAACACTCTTGGACAGCTTTGCTTCCCATTAATGAATATCCCCAATTCCTTTTGCATCCATGCAAAATACAAACATCCACAATGCCCGTAGCAAATAGGTCCAAAGCTCAGCCACAGTAGTAGAAAAGTTACCTTTTAACAGCCCTGTCTCAGAGTTGCCAGTAACAATCACATAGTCATGGGGCTTAATATGGAAGGCAAGGTATGGAAAATCAGCCTCACACTCCACCAGATTTTGAACAGATACAGGAACAATGATAATTTGGATCTTAGGGAAGTGTCCTGAATCAGGGTATGATACAAGTCCAGCTGCAGCAGCACGCACTTTACCCTGAAACTCAGAAATCGCAGTGGAAAACTCTGTACAGGCCCAGGGAGTTGTAATAGGTGGAATTTTAAAGTACAGTACCTTTGAAGGTCAGCCTGAGCTGAAGCTACCACTTCAAGAAGTGTCTGGGGCCTGTCTGGAGGCAACGAGCTGCATGCAGGACAGACACGTCCTCGGGAGGAGGAACACTGGGTGAGGGATGGGACATTGCTCTTACACGGCAGACTCTGACCTACTGACAACTGCTGCTGAGAGCACTCGTTTGTTTCAGTTAAATCACCAAAAAGGTGTAGGAAAAGATAATGACACACATATATCACCAACTCAATTCATGTTCATTTCGCAAACATAAAAGCAAAAGGCTTAAAACCTATTAATCTACAGTTCTCTGGCACTTCAAGAGTGCCTGAAGTATCCATTCTTAGGGGCATGAAGCTGTCGATGGCTGATCTATGTCTTGTCAATTCTAAATCAGAAATAATGAGGCAAATCAGTTACATCTAGGCTGGTGCAAATCTTTTTTTTTTTTCCTCCTCTCCTTTGGAACCAATTACCAAAGTGACTCTGAAACAGCTAATGTGTATTACAGTCTTGCCAATCAGCAGATTTTCCAGGAGCATCCATCAGTCAGCTGTCTGCAGCTCTGAGATGGAGCTTAACTCTCTCTAAATTAATAAAAAGAAACCATCTGGAAGACACTTTTCTCCTGACCAAGAAGCAAAGACATGCTGGCTGTTCACTAGTGTCACTGCAAAGCACTAGTGAAATGTCAAGAGTCATGGAAATTGTTTACATATTTACCTGTGTTCTCAAAGCCCTTAATTTGAATTTCACAGTGATTTTTTTGTCTCCTTTACTGGATTGGAATTCCTACCTTGAGGCATGGCCACAGCATAGTGCAGAAGGCTCAGCTCAGGTGTGGGGAGATTGCTTCAAGGCAAATCCCAGCTCTGCCTGTGAGGGAAGCCACCACAATCAGTGCAGGGAAGAACAGTGAGCCCTCGTGAAGCCAAATGCAAAGAAGCCCAGAACAGAAGGATGCAATAAGTGAGGAGAAATAGAACAAGAGTGACAGGGCATGGATAATAATAATGCAGAAAACATGGCTTAATTTCTAGACTGCCAGTGTGACTGATATAAAGTACATATATAATAAAATATGCGTTCAGCTGCTAGTCCATCACGAAATGAGGCTGCACTAATGGGAAAGAAACTTTCTTCAAGACACTTTCCTGTGTCTCTTCACTCTGGTGTGCAAGGGCAGCTGGGAAACTCTCAGCACCCTCTTCTGAGGAACAGGTGCCATGAAGCAAAACCTTTTGTAGAGTTTTTGAAGGAAACTGAAAACTATGATGAACTGAACTATGGATGCTGAGAAAGGCTAGCAGAGAAATTTTCTAGCTTTACAGCATCCTGTGAAAGTCTCCTTTCTCATGCAAACTAGCTGGGAAAGCAGTTCGAGAGTTTGTAAACTATCTTGCAGGTGTCAGCTGTGTGGGAATGTTTTGGTTCACTGAGAATAATGTTTTGAAATGGGTGGCTATACCTCTGTCCTGGGTTGCAGTGTATTCTATTACCATCCTCAGGAGCCATTGAAATCAGGTGGGGCAATGTTTCCTTGCCTCCTCCCCCCAGACTATCTTTCTGTTAATTGCCCATCATTGTCCTGCCCATGACTCAGAGATAACTCCCTCTGGACTATCTTCTGTTAATGAGCCTAATCAGCACTTGGCCTCATGACCCACTACCCCATTGTGAGATGCTCCACCCAGAGGGAGGAACCAAGCATCCCATCGTGGATATAATCTGGGACTCCGACTACCAGAGGCAACACCTTTCCACTGGATTTCCAGAGGACAGGAGCTACACAGCCACCACTGGACCTTCTGAGGAGGAGCAGACCCTTTGTTTCTACAGGATCACCACTTCGGGAGGACTGCAGCCACCATTCTACCAGACTGCTGCCACCACCACCCTGACTAACAGGGTGCCAGGTTGTATCCTAACTCTGTCAGTTTAACCCAGTGTTATCCGCTTTTATTGTTTTTTTTTTCTTTCCCCCTCTTTTTATTTCCCTATTAAATTGTTATTCTGACTTGGTGTCTCCCACTAGTTTGTTTTTCAAACTAGCACAACCTCTTAGCCTATCTCCTTGGTAGCTGGTTGACTGATGAGCCAATCATGTAATTTCTCTATTGCAAACCAAGTTATATAAATGAGTTTGTAATTAATTAAATAATCCCATTTTATCCTGGACTTGAATTCTGTGTTGTTCTTCTCGCCGTCCCTGGTACAGCAGCGACACCAAACTGTCACCAGCTATGTATTCCCACAATGTTTAGTTTTATGGCCCTCCTATAAATGTGCAGGTTTTCATAGGCACTTTTTCAGCCTTTCTCCAAGAGAATGTATTTTTCTATCAAAACATGCCAGAAATGGGTTCACTCTCACAGAGTTCTAGCAAGAAACTAATTTTGAATTGAGTATGTTCAACTAAAATTAATCACCAGTGCATGCAAAGCAGTGGAAAAGAGGTAAGACTTTCACTGTAAAAGCTCCTGGAGGTAACATAAAATGGACTAATGTTCCTATTAGGCTTATCACACTTGGAAGATTTCAGAGTCTGCGTAGATTGATTTCCTCTTGGCACATAGCCTGGACATTTAGATGGACATTTAAAAGGATTTGCAATTCAGATATTTTGAAGACTACTCAAAAAAACCCCATATAAGATTGGGGGTGTATCTATTTCTAAACCAGAAGTTGACTGAGCAGTTTTAGTGGTCTATCCTCTATATTCATACAAGATTCTCATATGAAATCCATGTAAGTGACATTGTAGCTAGCTGTCCTTCTGACGTTTTCATCTTATTTATGTGTATTGCACTAAGCACACTTTGAAACAGTAATCTACAGCTCAGCTATATTTCACTTTCTGTTATAAAAGAACACAGAATCTACCCATGGTGCATATGAAATAATTAGTCTGAATTGTCTCCTTATAAGTGAGAACAATTGATGTTTTTCTCTAAGAACAGAAATAATTCCTTTCTAGAGAGTAGGGCACAAGCAGGATGCTGTAACAGTCCATCTAAACACATTCCACACCATTTCCACCCAAAAGGGTATGGGATGCACAGGCTTTATAAAACCACCCAGGTGTAATTCAGGTCAGTTTCTGAGACCAGAAAGGTCCTTTTTAGTTTGTTTTTTTTTTTTTCTGTAGCTTAGTCTACCCTTTGGAGGGTCAAACTCACAACTCACATTTAAATTTCAGTGAACTCCAGGACTTTTGCTGATCCTCTGCTCTGCCCAACATGAGCCACAGTCTTAGGAGCACACACTTGAAAATAATACATTCCTCATATGCTTTTTTTCCATTTTCTTCCTAGAGGACATGTTTCTTCAACACAGAAGATTGGAAAGTATTATCATTCATTGTTTTATACCTCACTATTTAGCTGATATACTTGAATTTCCAGTTAAATGGATTTGTTTAACACAAAACCCCAGTTAGAATCATAGACTCATAGAAGTACTGAGGTTGGAAAATCCCTTTAAAATCATCAACTACAACCATTCCCCCAGCACTGCCAAGGCCACCACTTAAACCATGTCCCCAGCTGCCCCACATCTTTTAAACCCCCCCAGGCCTGTGCCAGGGCTGGACAACCCTTTTGATGGAGAAATGTTCTGTAATATCAAATCTAAACTTCACCTGTCACAACTTTAAGCCATTTCCTCTCCTCCTGTCAGGTTGCCAATAGATGGATTTTCCTCAACAAGAGAGGTTCTGCTTTTTCCTGAAAGCTCTTGTTCACTGCTGCTAAAATGTACCTTAGGGATAAAGACTGACTTATTTTTTTCTAGATGCACACTTAGAACCACTGACCCAAACAATATCTTCTACAGCATCAGAGGGAATGACTACATCTAATTTATATCCACAGTTCCTTGGCAGTCACTATGATCAAACTTATTTTGACAAAAATTCACCCACTCTGTGATTTTCCTCCATGATTTTTAAACAACCACTTTTCAGTAGGGCTGTAAATGAAAGATTTCTCTTCACACAACACTATAAGTAAAGTCAGCAGACTGTCAGCTCTGGGAGATTGTGCCTGGTCTCTGTAATTGAGTTTGATTAAGAGTTTTGTTGCCATCACTGGCTTCATTCCCTTCCAACATAAACATTTTACATCTTCTTATTGTTAAATATTGTTTTGCTTTGTTTATTTGGTAGAGCTGCCACAGAAGATGAACATTCAAATATAGAATTAATGAACATTGATGTCGTTGTGTTGAAAGGAACATAAGGTTGGGAGGGGGAAAAGAGACATTCTAATTATTGGAGTGTTTGGTAGGAGTTTATTTTACAAACACTATCATTATGTTGACAACAGTGAGTCAATATGTTCCACGAGGCTTTTGTTGCTTTCAGGAATGGGAGGATGGAGCACGGATGCTCTTTGTTTCATAGCATACATTCTATTTTGAGGTCACAAGCAGGCCTGGCTGCCTGCAAACAAGAGGAAAAAAGGAGTTTCTGCTTCCTGGTATCCTACCACCTTTTAGATAATGTAAACCTAATGGAAATAATCCATCTATGAGGCACAGCCATGCTGAAACTGGCAGCCACACATCAGAGAATCCTGGATTGGTTTGGGTTTGAAGGGACCTTAAAGCTCATCTCATTCCACCCCCTGCCACAGGCAGGGACACCTTCCACTAGACCAGGTTCCTCCAAATCTCATCCAGCTTGGCCTGAAACACTTCCATCCTTGAAGGATGAGCAGTACAGAAAGGTTTTCAGGGTTCTATACAATCACCCTTGCGTACGTGACCCTTCCACATCAGATGCAACATTCAGTGCAACAGCTCTGACACAGAGACGTCCTCGAGCAGCACCCAGAGACCACCTGATTCTGTTCCCTGAATTCACTGTAACAGAAATGAGTGAACAGAGGAAGATATTCCTCTTCTAGTAGTGGAGAGAGGAGGATATTTTTGAAAGCATGCATAAAAATATCCTTAAACTCCTGAAATAAAGATGATGTAATTTTCTTTTAAGTTGTTGAAAGCTTTGTCTTCCTTGGAAGGACAAACAGTTCCTTAAAAACGAGTTGTTTTACCAGCAGTTTACTTACAAGTTGTGTGCCTCAGTATGAGGCACACCCAAATTAGAAGCGTATCTTTCAACAGAAATGCTCAGATCTCCTTTATCATAAAAGGAAAAGAATTGCTGTAGGGGATTTCTTGGGAGAAGGAAATTTGTACCATTTTAAAGTGAAAACTTTAGAATACATTTTAAAAATCTGCAAGGCTGTGCCTAATTTTTTTTTTTTTTTTTTTTTGATACGTGTTAGGAATTAAAAGAGCTCTGACAAATAGATGTCGGAGAAAAATAAAACCAGCTTTAAATTTTCTATCAAAAGTGCTCAACAGCTGTTTTCAAATTAATTACTCTCCAGTGATGTCTGTGCCTACATCACCAGACACTGTTTTCTACCCTCCTGAATTATGGCCAGGTCTTCCAAAATATATTGTGCTAAACACTTCAGTGAAGCCACAGGAATTATTTCTCCATAAATTAGTGTCCATGTCTTTTTGTGCTTAATAAAAACTAGGTATCCTATAGGGCTGCAGAAATAAACCTTATCAAATTAGCTGCTTTAGTAGTGTGCCTGAATAAATGGCATTTTTTACCCCAGTGGCAGCTCCATTACACCCAGGTTGAGGTCATACTTTCTCATTAATGAGGTGGCTGTAACGGGGCCCAAAACAGGATAAATAGTGAGGGAGTCTTCAATCAGCTGAAGTTTGTTCTCATATCAGTGCACTGCAGGCATACCTAGTTAGCTTTCCATTAGTGTTAATTGAGCATGGTAGTTGTGCATCAGCTGGGAGCTAAACCTTAGCCCGCACTTTTGTACCATTCAGAGCCTTTGATTTAATTTCTTGCACTGAGTATCAATCCATGGATAGGTCTGAGTTGATTTGTAGACACAGTGATTAGACCACTGTAATTGATATATGATTAATCAATAGCTGTGCTGCAATTCATCAATGTCACATTTATGAACTGCATGCTAATTAATTTCATCTTTGCCTTGATGTTTTGAGCACGGGAGTTCACATCTTGATTATTATTCATATTTTTAAGTGTAAAATCTAAACCTGGGCAAGCGTGGTGTGACTAAGCAAGTCAATCAAGGCTATCCCCACAGAGGTGACAGGAAGGACCTGTTTGATACTCCAGAATGTTCTGTCTGGCCCAGCTGCTATTCACACTGGTAGGAAGGCAGACCCAGAGCTTTCTGAAGGGAAGGAGCCAGACCTGTGACAAAAGGCCAGCTCTGGGGCAGCCAGGTCATGGGATGTGTCCCCTGGATGTTGCATTTCTGACCAGCAAAGCCTCCTCAACAGCCACAAACTGGGCATGGACCTCCTTCCCATGGCAGTGACATCTAGCCAGTTTCTTTCACTGAACTTCATGAAAAAAGCATAGTTTCACAAAAATAGCAGTTCCTCCCTTGGAATAATAATGGAAATACCATAGATGGCTGCTTCTATATGTGCAGCCCTTGGAGGGCAGTGAGTGTAATCAGCCAAACACACGTGGCTTCCCTTGTTAACAGCAGCAGCCAAACACCAAATGGGCTATCAGACATCATGCAGGAGGGCAAACAGCAGGTTTGCCTGCTTGCTTTTCACTCTGGGAGCCAGAGGAATTTTGTGTTTGCAGCTAAAACCATGCCTAGTCGAAATCCCCTATAAGGAGAGCAGGAGAAGACAGGAGAGAGGGACAGGACCAGATGAATTTCTTTACTGCTTTGCAGTTGACACTGTCAGTGCTGTGGAAGTACTCCCCCATCGTGTCTCCCTGACTTGTGAGAGGAAAGAGTGGCACTGGGGGGAGCAGAACTGAGCACCCCCTACATTTACAGTAACTTGTTTTGCTCTTTCCCATCATTTATTTTAAAAGGAACACAAATCAACTGATAACGTTTGCTCAGAGTGGGCAAGAAAACTTAGTAGTCAATCTTATTTGGATTCCAAAATCCTCCAAATAAAAGCCTGAAAGAGCTATTTTTTTTTAAATTTGTAATTGTAACATATTCCCCCCTCCCCCCACACACACACTAAGGGCAATTTTTTAAACCATCTGCACTTTCTTAAATTTAACCGCAGTTCAGCACTGTTCCTGAGATAATCCAGTGCCCCAGAACTGGATTCTCAATAATGTATAGATACAGTGTAATTATTTTGTTGAGTGTCTACAAAGGAAGAGGAAAAAAAAAATAATTAAAAAATAGTCTGTCAGAGGTGCAGGGGGAAAGTGGAGCACTGTTGGAAGAGCAAATGAATCTGGATTTATCTCCAGAGAGGAGGAATTAATCTCATTTGTATCCTGATCACTGTGCACTGTGCCTAGCTGGGATAAATATTTTTAAAATATAGATGTCAGCTTTTACTCTGTGACTGAAATGCATACTTGCCACAACAGCACTCAGCTGATGTCACCAGCCCCTCTCCACAGCCTTACATCCGCAGGCCAGCCCTGAGCCCCTGATTCTGGTTCAGATCCACAGCCCTGGGCTCTGCTGGGCAGTGGTTTGGCTTTGGATTTAAATATGTGTGTGAAAACAGAGCTTTGGCAAGATTAACCATTACTGTATTGCTTTACAACCTGATTATTATCCATCCAAGCACTCGCTCGAGTCGGTACAGTGACATCATGTATCTATATATATGATATACATGTGATTATCTTTGACTGAGGGACTGTGTTTCAAGCACAAAGAACTGGCATTGTAAAACTCTATTTAAATCTGCAAATAGAGGACGTAAGCACCACAGACCCAAAAGAGCTAAAGGGAACTGATAGCAAAAGGGCAAACAGGACACTCAGGTCAGGGTCATTGAGTCACATTGTGTGAAGAGAGATTTTAAAAGTAGGGAAGCCTAATGAATTGTAAAATGGGGTTTGCTGACTGAAAATTTAGATCATAATACCTGGAATAGAAGAATCTGAAACACATGTTCCAGAAGGATCTTTTTCCATGTCTATGCTACTATGAATCTTCTTACTCTGTTTTTCTGCTTTCTTCATTGAATTTCCTCTTTAGTCTTTTACTTTGTTCCTGTTACTCTCTCTTGCAATGTTTTTAGCTTACTGGTTGCCTAGACAATAAAAATTGTGTTGAAAAATTGTTACTCCATTTTACATAATGGAACCAGAGCAGGAGACTATTAAGTCCCCCTGATTTTTAAGATTTACATTGGCAGTTTACAGTAAAAGCCTAAAATAACACCCAGATTTCCTGAAGCCATATTCAGGTCTTTAACCACAATGCTTTGCAACCCAATAGGGATTTTTATTCAGCTTTAATGAGCTGTTGTATTAACTTTAACAAATATTACAGTTAAATTCCAGTCAAGCATGAAGAAGCACAGCAAACATTAGGTCATTCCTAACAGCCTGAGGGTGGTGTCTCAGATAAAAGGAACTCTGCGATGAGTTTGAGGACATATAAAACTCTGGAACACCAGCTCCGAGCATGACTCTGTATCTGAGTGACTGCAGGTTGTCCTGGGATGTAAAGCAAGGGGAACAAATGGTCTCATTAAAGTTAGGACATAAAGGCAGTGCCATTCCCATAAAGGCAATTCCATTGCCATGTAACCTTTCCAAACATTATTAGTGCCACCACTGGGATACTGTGTCTAGCCCTACATGTACATAACAGGTACAGAACTTTTCAACAAAAGTGTGGAATGGCAAGGTGATCATGAAGTTGGGGGGTGGGGGAAAATCCCTTTCTCAGTGTCATCCAAGAAAAGGTTAAGTTTGATTGGATCAATCTGAAAAAATCTGCAAAAGAGAAGGTAACTGACAGTCAGCCCTTTAATCTAAGAAAGGGGAAACATAATGAGTTTCAAAGGTTCATGGTAGAAGATAAATTCAAACTACAAATTGCTTCACTTCTTTAACACTGAAAGTTATAAACCACTGGAACATTTTGTCATAGAGCATGATGGATTCACTTTTGCTTGAAGTCTTAAATCAAGACTAAATACTTTTATAAATAGATATCTAGCAGCTTAACCAGATGTTATATACCTCAGAAAGTAGTAACAAGGTGAAATTGCTTTTGTGTGTGCTATGCAGGAATTCACACACTGCCCTCACAGTGGTCAGCTGTAGTTTTATGTATCAGTGTTATAACTGTGCTGTGGTAAGCACCAACACCTGCAGTCAGATACCCTGCTCAGGTTTTGTGGCAGATGCAGTTTCAGATATGAGACCAGAGCAGGCATGTTTGGAAATCATATAAGCAGGCACAGCTCACATACCTGAACAGCAGTCCATGGGATGAATGGGGAAGGATTACAGATCCCTTGGGAGGCATTATGAAAAGAAACCAGTGGCCAGAATATTTATCAATCCTGAAATTTGGTCCCTTCTCATACTTAAGGGACATCTGAGAAACAGAGTGGTGTAGCATAATATATTAGTTTATGCAGGCAGAGTAATCCTCTCACCTCCTGCTGCGGGATTGCAAAGAAGTGGGAGCCAAGGGCTCAGCAAACACTAGGGCTTACCTACCTGCCTGTATCCTATCTGATCAGGTCACACCACATGCACACACCATGGAACAGAATCATAGAACGGTTTGGGTTGGAAGAGAGTTAAAGCCCATCTTATTCCACCCCCTGCCATGGGCAGGGACACCTTGCACTATCCCAGGTTGCCCCATCCAACCTGACCTTGAGTACTTCCAGGGATGGGACACCCACAACTTCTCTGGGAAACTTCTTCCGGTGTCTAACCAGTTGAGATCAATTTTGTAAAATTTGGGACTTAGTACCAAGATGCTCAATTTCAATACTACCTTGTGTCATAAACTTGAGATTTAAGATTACAGGCCATTTTCTTACACAGAGACTTGTTTGTTTAACAGTAATTGTGGAAAGGCTGTTTTCTCCTGTTTAGATAGCAGCACCAAGGGCTCCTGCATTTCAGTGAAAGGTTGATGAGTATTTCTCTCTCCATCTTAATTAAATTTGAATTCCAATTATGAGATGGCAGATACTCCATTTCTTGTTCTGGCTGAGATGTCTCACGTTGTTTTCATCCCACCTTTGGGGAGGTTGTTACGCCTGCTAATTTCTTCCTGGGAAAGACATAAATAGCATGCACATTCCGGGTATTCTTTCTGAGTTTGCATTATCTGTGTGGATATTGACAGAAATGTAGGGAGTGCTTTACCAGTGCACTGAGGTCTGAACTGGGATTTTATTTCACAAAGGATTTATGAATGTCTCCTGTGCTGTACTGGATGTCATTCCCAAACGTCTTATGGATAAGAACTGGCCAGATTTTTTTTTTTTCCCCCCTAGTGTGTTTCTCTTGAACGAGAATAAATTTGTTAAAATCAGTATGTCTGTGGGATGTGGGTATCTGTGTGGAGGGAAGAGGTAGGTACATTTATCTTCCCAGCTCAGATTTCCTCAGGAAGGCTTCCTGGTACTTGCAGGAACTCTCCCAGCAGTAACTGTCAGTGGTCCTAGACAGCTTCAGTCTCTCCCCTTGTTCACTTCCAGACATATCTCATAGGATCATATTCCAGTGGAGAACATACTGTCTTTCAAAATCTTTCTTAAGTATGCAATCTTTTACCTCTGTAGCTAAAGATAAGGGTGAGAAGAGCAGAACATCACCAAAGAACATCACCAAGAACATCACCAAAACAGTTCCCAGCACTGCACTATCACTTTTTTCCCCAAGTATATTTGACCCCAATTCCCACTTGGTCAGTGTCTGTGGAAGCAGTATTTCTAATACTCGGAAAATCTCTACAAACTGATTGTTTAACTGTGAAAAAAGCAACTTACTTTCTCTTCCCGTCATCACTCAGGGCCTTTCAACCTGTTCTGGTCTGTGGTGGCTACACTGAACCAGCGCAGTGTTTTTCTCTCCCAGTAAATTCTCCAGCTGCTATTTGGGTACTGTGAGGTTTTTCTGCAGAGGCCCATTTCCTCATTTTAGCATCATATTAGGCAGTCCTGTTTGCAATTCATTTTCTTAGGTCCCTTTTCATATGGGCTCTTTCTCTTCCGCATGAAGTGATAACTTTGCAAGTACTGGGAAGTCACAACAGACAGTTCTTCAACTTCTTTAAAACATCCTTCATAATGAAACCTCTCAATCCTTGGCAATATTTTAGCTCTTTCTCTGACTCTCTTTCAAAGATATCAACACCTTTTGAAAAGTCCAGAGGAAACCACTTCTGTTTACCAAAAAGGACATCTCTTTCTGTCTCTCAAACACACATACATCCCCCAACACACCAATATCCAGTGCATGTTCCTAGAAGTTCTCTAAGCTTCTGCCATCAAATAAAGCATAGATTGTTCTTGGCTCCCTCTTCTATAAAGAAGAGAAGGCTTTTTGCAAAGATAATATGTTTTGCTGGGCTAGCAGCTATAAAAAAATGGACACTATCTCATACACCCACATCTGTATCCCCCAGAGCACAGGAGCAAAAAGAAGTCTGTGATTCCTCTTTGACTACAGGAGTGCAAAACATTTGACTATGATATGTTAAAAAATGACTAAATAAACACAGAGGGGGAAAAAACAGAGTTTATGCCTTCTTATTGGGCTTCTCCCTAGCTTGCATTTTTGCACTTCACTTCTTTTTGTTCTTCTTATTTTTAAATAAGCAAACTCAGTCTTTCTAATCACTCTTCTTTAGGAAGTTTTTTTGTTTCGATTTGGTTTTCTCCATGTTTGTCATCATTCTGGCATAAGGAGACAGAATCCCAGCCCCAAGGCAAATTTCCTCTCCTCAGCACATATCACGGATGGAGTGACGCACTTCACCCGTTACATGTAGCAATATGTTTATTGATGCAAACCAGAAAATTAGGACAGTTTGAGAGAAAATACAGTGGTGTTTTAACAGGATTCAGTGGCAAGGTAAACTTGGTTATTTACTGCATGGAGGACAAGGGCTGACAGAACCATCAGGGGGACAATTCGATTGAGCCATGAGGCTCAGAAGGATCCCCTGGTCTTCAAAACACCTTCCCAGGCAGGAGTCTGCGTGCAGCTTGATCCACTCCTAGTCCCAGGCTTGGGCAATGATTTATATCTAAATGCTTATATGTGCATAATCAATTCTAGCTGCAATTTCAAAGTTTACCATGCTATTAATCACTTACCAAGGATCTCATGGAATAGAATCAAGGAATCACAGAACGTACTGGGCTGGGAGGGATCCACAAGCACCACCGAGTCCAATGCACATGAAAACCCCAAAAATTACACCACTTGCCTGAGAGTGCTGTCCAAACGTTCCTCAAACTCAGCTGCAATGAGGAGTCTCTCACCCCAGAGGAGCAACCTTCAGAGATGTCCCCACTCAGTGGGATATCCTGCCATGATGCCTTATGGATTACAGTTGTATTTTCATACCTACAAAACACCTGGATCACCATTCCCCAAAGTCCGGAGTAAGCTGGGTGCAGCCCCCACAGCCCCCAAGGCTGGTTGTGGCTCCAGGCAGGGCACACTGCTACAGCATGGCTTACAAATTTTGCACACAAACTGTCTGCAGCAAAGATTTAGTTCGCCTAAAAAGATAACTAAAATATCTCGAAGTTTAATGAGATGTGCAGTGTGTTTTATGTGACTTTGTGCCACTTGTTGATTTATTTATTAGGAAATATAATTTTAAAGTCTTTTAGAAGTCACAATATCTTTTCGCATGAAGGCAAACCTTCATTTGCCAGAGGTGTGTTCTTTTTATTATCTTTATAGCAGTATAATTGGCAAAACAACAGCACCAGAAACAGAGTGAATGAAATGCCCTCCCCTGGCTTTTTTTTTTTCCCCACTACTGATTTTTGCTTTCATTTTTCTTCTTCCTTTATTGACCTTTAGAATCCAATCGCTACAGTGTTTTGTTTTAAATCTCTGGTAAAGATCATGTATTTGGGTGAAGGAACAAAAGTTATATAGCACATCCCATAAAATGGTCTATAGTCTCTGAAAATGGTATTAACCTTATAAATCCATTTCAGTTTATCACGCTGGATTCAGTAGCCTCTAATCATCAGCTTAAATATATTAATGTCCCTCTTTATATACATTATTCCCTTCTTTGGTAGCAGGGGAAAGCTATTCCATTGCTCTCTCGCACCTAGACATGTTTTAAAAGTTAAATGTTAATGTTATGCAATATTTTGAACAAACAGCCTGGTCTAAATAGCATGGAGCAAATGTTCCAGAGTCTGTAGATGCTGCTGTGCCACTGCTCTTAGACACCAGCAGGTTTGGCAATGAATCCCACGCGTCCCTGTGGGGTGGTTTAACACCAGCTGACAGCTCAGCCCCACACACCCCTCGCCTACTTCCCCTCCATGGGTTAGGGAGAGAATCAGAACAGTGAAAATGAGAAAACTCATGGGCTGAGATGAAGACAGTTAAACAGGTAAGACAAAAGCAGAATGTGCAAAACAAAACAAGGAATTCATCCAAACCTTTCCAGGCAAGAACTTGAATATCTCCAGGAAAGCAGGGCCCACCACAAGTAATGGTGACTTGGGAATACAGATGCCAGCACTCCAAATGTTCCCCCTGCCACTTTCCTCTTCTTCCCCCAGCCTTATATACTAATCATGTTGTCACACCGTCTGGTACATCCCTTTGGCCATTTGGGGTCACCTGTCCCACCTGTGTCCCCTCCCAACTCCTTGTGCAACCCCAGCCCTGTTGCTGGTGGGATGGGGTGAGGATCAACAAAGGCCTTGGCTCTGTGGACACCCTGCTCAGGAATGACAAGAACATGTCTGTATTATCAACACTTTCCAGCACAAATCCATAACACAGCCCCATACCAGCTACACTGAAAAAATGAACGCAACCCCGAAAGAACACACACATTGTGCAATTCTTCTGCTCCTGGTGGCTACAACAGCCTTCTGTTTGTTGAACAAGGTGACAGTCTGAGCTAGGACATTTTCCACCAGTGTAGGGGAAGATAGGCCAGTGTCATAAAAAGACCCCCGACTTAAAACAGAGGAAGAGAGGGATGGTGAGTGGGAACAATCATATTAGGATATCTAAGGGGCACTGAGCAGGAAAGGCAACACCTGCCAAAAATATCAGATTCTGACATTTGTCTTCTTTGGCCAGGAGTATGTGTTTATTCTAGTAAAAACGTAATTATAACAATGTAACGCAAGGTTTTTGCTTGGCTCATATTTAAAGAAAAAAAAAAAACAACAGCAGAACCAGAGCTTTATAAGCCACATAAGGGCCAGCACGTTGTGAAATAGAAGGTACAAAAATCAGCCATGGCTTTACCTGAAGGGACAGACGGTGCAGAAATTCACTGTTTCACCCAAGGAAATTGCTGATTCCTTGCTTCCCCTCCATATTCAAGAGGGAAAGGACTGAAAGGAGTTTTATCATTGATTTTAATCAACACTTTCCTCAACGTGTTTAGTGGGTGAAGGTGTTGATGCTTCTGGCTGCAGTTTTCTGTGCATTGATATTGAGAAAAGTGAGCTCAGTATCCAATTTCAGCAGAAAGTCGGTAGGGACTGAACAAACAACTCCCCTGAACACCCTCCACTGCTATTTCCTCCTCTCTGCTCTTTAACCGGAGAATATCTATGCACTCATAAATAAATACATGCAAAACATCTGGATTTGTATTCTCTGATTCCCCAGGAAGAAAAAGAGTCAGATTTTGAAAAATAACACATGCCATGAACTTAAGTCCAATTTAGCACAGCTAAAGGGCTGCACTTGTTTAAAATGATCAACTTTAGTGTAGGAACATTGAAGGTCACCACAAACTCAGCCACTTTTCCATTTTACGATGTAGATTAAGTGTTTTGCATCTCAACTTGTATAGTAAATAAAAAATACTGTAGTTAAATATATGACTCTCATCTTTAAAATCGAAGGTCATGTAGGACTTGGAACTGAATACAGAGGAGGTGGAAGCCTGTTTTGCGCAGCACTGGGACAAAATTAGGGATTCATCTTTAATGTTCCCTTGTTCGTGCTTGTTGTATTTATTTCCCGGTTTCCCTAGGCTTTGATAATTTCTTCTGATACTGAATACTTAGAAAAAGACTTTGTTTCACACAAAGACTTTTTCGGGTTTCAGTGTCAGAAAATTAAAGTACCTACTGCATAAAGCATGATGCAGTTAAGAAAGCCGTCTTATTCCCTGAGAGCACTTTCCTCAGAAATAAAAAGGAAGCAGAAAGAAAGGCTCAAATAAATGCTTAAATTTCACTTTACAGCAGCAAAAAGGATTTTATAATCTATTAAATGATCCATGCTGTTGATACTTGGAAAAGAAAGCTGGGTTTTGAATGAAATTATTCCTCTACTGGGTACTGTGATAATTTTTTAGCAGAAAAAGGCAATGCAGTTGATTTTATTAATAGTAAAATTAGCATTAATTTTTTTTGTGTGTGTAAAGTTCTCAAATCATTTTGCAAACACTAAGACTTCAGCTGTGCCATTAAATAACAGTACTAATCACTAGTGTTTGTTAAATTAAGTCTTGGTGGGAAGCCCAGGATGAGGCATACTTCAGAAAGAACCTCCACTTCCTGAAAGATGTACACGTCTTTTAAATCCGCCCAGAGATGGGGACTCCATCTCTGCCCTAGGCAGCCTGTGCCAAGGCTTGACAGCCCTTTCAGTAAAGAATTTTTTTTCCTGATACTCTGTCTAAATCTGTCCTGGTGCAGCTTGAAACCATTTCCTTGTGCCCTATTGCTTGTTTCTAATCCTGGAAAGGCACAGGGAGAGAAGGAAACAAGGAGGAGAGCTGTGGTTACACAAGAAGCAAGTATATACATTCTCCAGACTGTAAAGTGATCTATTTAGTTTGTGTCACTTCCCATTCTCATTATGTTCTTTGTCAAGAGAATGGATTTATGTGCTGCCGTTTTCTGCACTCATTACGGTGTTTGTCAAGTTAATGAATAGTCTGAGGATTTGAATTTCCAATACTAAGAAGTGAGTTATGGATCAGGAATTAAAATAACTCTTCCTCTTGGCCAGGTCTGCACCCCAAACCAAGAGACATTTGCCATTTTTCTTGATACCAAGAGTATCAACAGGACGAGTTGCACTGAAAAGTCCTGAGCAGGTCAGAAAGCAGAAGCTCTCATTTATGTCAAATACCAGGCTTTAAATTTCCAGCATCTCATTTTTACAGCAAAACCAGGACAGAAAACGGGATAAAATTAACTGGTAACACTTTATTATAGGTGACAAATAGTTATTAATTTTTTGATATTCCTTACAAGAACATTAATCATGGCAAGGTCTTTTGGATGTAGTGTGGCTGTTACTATGTGATTCCAGTGGAATTCTGGTGTAATTTAGCATTAATTAATGTCCACTTACTGCAAAGTGCTACCCTATTAATCTATTTTCTGTGACTAAGGAAGGAAAGGAAATAAAATAGAGTTAATGAGATCCCAGTGTTTCACTCCTGCAGGCTGCAGTGACCTAGATTGCATCATACACCAAAAGTAAAAAAAAAAATTGTTTCATACTCTTCCTGGTGTCAGAGGTCAAGACCAGCTAATAAGGAGAATACCAAGAGAAAAGCAGAGACAAGGCACAGAGGCTTTTGTTTTTTGAAGGACTGGCTTGTGCAGAACTTGGATGTGCAGGAAAAAAAATCTCACAAATGATCCCAGTGATTTTTTTTTCCCCCTGTATAATGCATGGAAGCGCAGCTAGCAAGGAGCTAGAGAAATCTCCTGAAAAGACCATGATCCTTCCACAGCAGCAGCAGGGCTGTCAGTGAGACAGTAACAACTGCAGTTCATGTGCAGGCCCAGGCACAAACACAGCAATCCACAGCCGTTGGCATCAGCTATGCAAAGTACAAGACAAAACAGAACTTATTGTGTTTTCCTCTCAGTAAACTGAGGAAAAAGAGAAATGTAAATGAAGGTTTTGAAAATCTTTAAAGTTTCTTCGGGGTTTATCAGGGCAGAATTACATAGGGATTTTTTTCTGCATTCCTTGGGCGTACCCCAAAGCCAAACTGCCCATTTCTTTTGGAGGGAGCCTTGAAAAACATTCCAGTTTTCCACCCATTGCCTGCTGAATGAACAAACATGGCCTGTTTAAACTAAATAATAGTTGAGATAGCTAAAACAAAGTATGACAAACCCCAGCCTTGCCCCACTAAGTCATCTCCCTGCTGTTTATTTAAGTCTTGGCTACATATTTTAGTGGTCCTTTTCCTCCCCTTCCATCTCCCAGCAGACGAGGGAACACCTGTGCCTCAAAGTGCCTCAAAGTGCCAAGCAGCTGAAAGAGGTGTTTGTTTTCTGCTGCAGGGGAGCAGAGGCCAAAAGCCAGGTCTTCAACAGATGAATTATTCCTTCTACTTAGGAAAACAAAACAAAATCAAGTATCCACAGAAAGTCACGTGGGAAATGCCAACACCCTGAGTGTCATTTCCCCATAGGCCTGCCCATTTTTGGCTATTGTTACTGCTCTCTTCTTGCATATATATTAACGTACGTTGCCTAGAATTGTTATTATTACACCCTGTTCCTTAAGACAGCTCATCTATTAAACCAGAATAAACAATTTATTTCAGCCTTTCCTAACAAAATAACACAGAATGCATAAAAAGTATGCATCATAATTATGGGGTTTGGAGTTTTTTTCTTTGTCTTTGGTAATTCAGCTGTGTTTCCTGAGCTTCCTTTCTTCATTTTTTTTTTCCTTGATAATTAATCTTCTTTTCTTTCCCCAATTACTGACCTCCATGGGAGAGAATATTAAAATAAATAAAAAAATAAAAAGAAAGGTCAAAATTAAAACTGAGATCTGGTTACTAAAAAGGGAGGAGCTGAGACAATTTTAAGCACAAGCTGAGATGCTCAGGTCGTGAGACTCTAAAGAGCTCTATTTGCTACCACCAATTTGGTGATCTGCTGTTTTAATAGTGGGAGGTTTTTTGCAAGGAATTTCTTCTCACCTTCCTGGCCAGACACTGAATTTTGGCTGTTTCTGCTGTGGGAAAGAGTAAATTTTTTTGTGCAGCCATTTCTGCTGCCCACTCACTCAACACCCTCTTCTCCTTTAGTTCCAGCAAGGATCTATAGGCCCTTGGTTCTCCTCACCATTCCAGGTGAAATCCTTTGCCCTGACCATCAAGACACCATCTGCATTTGCCTGCGTTGCTTAGGAGTCCTGGGAGGGGCCAGCTAGTGTTTGGATTAGACCCAAGGGGAATAACTACTACATGGAAATAAATAAAACATTATTTATTAATTCTAATCTCTTTAAACATGTATTCTTTTTAATTCAGACTGAATGTCAGGATTTTTTTTCCTTGAGATGACAGTGGCAATTGCACTCCTGAGATGTGAACCACCTGACTGCAGGATTCTTATCAGAGCTAAAAGTTATTAAATAAGCTAATTCCAAGTAGATGAAGAGAAGAGAAACACACCACCATCACAGGGCTTCTGGACAATCTGCCAGCACTAGTACCTTGTCTTTTCTAGGTGCCATAGATGATAAAAAGGGGGGGAAAAAATACGTGACAGCTTTTTCACATGTTTTCCAGTGCATTAGGAACCAATCGTTCCTAAACAATCCCTATTTCTGGGAATGTGCCAACAAAAGGCAGCTCAGATTAGGGAGATGCTGTGATACTTCAGCAGTGTGGGTTCTTGTTTTAGAGAGGGACCAAAGCATCTCTCTGCTTTTTGGGTGTGGTGATTGCTCTCTGAAAATAAATGGATAAAATTCTTAAAAGCTACCTGTGCAGTGAAAATCAGAATGAGTTTAAAAATAAATTATATGGAAGGAGAGCAAAATGTGAACCCAGCCAGGGCTGGCCCTCCCATATCTTCAGCCCAAAAGTTCCACCAAGCAATACATGAAGCACTCAAGATGTGTTGGACCTGTTGATAGGCACTGGGACAGGTCCAACACATCTTGAGTGTTTCTTAATTTTCAAAAGTCTAAAGCTTAAAGAGACACACCATGTGCAAAAGAAGGTCATATGAAGCTCCATCAGAGAAGTCAGATTTTTGTCAAGCTTTCCCCATGTTTATCATTTGTTTGGGAGTACCTTTTGCTTTGTTGGGTTTTAATTTGTTTAGTGATTGGCTAGGATTTTTGGATGAGTATATTTTTAGCACCTATAGGATCCTGGACCCACATAATTTAGGAGGATATTTCTGTGTGTGTATAACCATGTATATGCAATGCATACCTTATTAATTAAGAAAAAATGAAATAATTACAAGAATTAAACCAGTCAATTCATTTTCTGTTGCTTTCCAAGTTATATTTGTGGTTTCACTCTGAAAACCCTCAAAAAGACAAGTCCAGGGCTCAAAAAATAGCAGAAACCACTGCATACTTTGAAGGTGGCTATATTACAGGAAGAATTTTTACTTTATATGAATATAGTATTATATTAATCCAAACTCCAAGGCTCTGTCATAACTCAAGGTTCTCATTGTCAACTGATGTTCCCGGATAAATTGCAGAGCATTATTTATTACCTTATAAACCAATTCAATAAATTAATAAAAAAAAATTAAAAGTAATATGAATGGGGCCGGGACTGAATTAACTTTTCAACCTCTGACTAAATTGTGTTACTATTTACTTGAAGTGCTTTATGCTTCTACAGTGCCTTGCATTTGTCAGTGGGTGCAGACTCTATAATGATATCATCATTATATTTAGACGGGTGACTGGGTTTCAAACATTTTTTTTTCCTTTGCAGAGATAGAGATAGTGTGCTTGGTTATGGATATCTATCACCCTAATTCTACCATCACATCATCTTACTGCACTTCATTCCCTCCAGACATGTGTTTTCTCGACAGATGAAAGCTTTGATTTTACACAGCCACGAACCTGAGTCTGCTGCACCAGATCTTATTTATTTATATGTCCCAACTCCTACACCACAGCTAAAAAGCTTCAATCTTCAAAACACTTGCCCTTTTAGCAACCCTGGCAAGGCAAGGAATGATATTATTTCCTTTAAACACAGGGGAAGTGGTGGCACTGAGAGATAAGTGACTTTTCTTTGAGAACACCTGCAACAAAGCAGAGACAAGAAGGAGAATTTTTCAGATAATCATAATAATCACAAGAAGTCCTGGTATTCACTGTGCAATAATAAAGGGACAGATTAAGGGTATTTGTTTGTTTCCTCCACTAAAATAACCTTCTTTCAGATAATGCTGAATATTATTCCTAAATATTTATTGTTTTCTATTTTTTAGAATAGGAAATGCAACAGAGATCTTCTTTTAAATCAAGTCAGAGGAGTCATGATTTTGAATTATCCTTTCTAAAACTAGTCTGCTAATGCAATAAAGTGATGCTTCAGAGAGAAAGTTATCAATCCTGTGGTTCTGTGATTATTGCATATTAAAATTGCATTTTCCAGACCTTTACAAAAATATTAGTGTTAATTAGGTAATAAGCTGGTAATATTCATTATGGTATATGGTATATGACTTATTTCCCTCAACTTCCAAGAACATTTTGTAAAGAAAGCGATCTAAAATACAGTTTGAGATGATAGAAAAAATTAATTCTTTCCCTCTTTCTCTTTTCTTGTCTCTCTCCTTGAAATGCCTTTATGCTGAAGTTAAATTTGAAAGGATTGAACTAAATTAATAATTTTCTTCCCAAGACCCATTCCAGAACAAAAGAGGAGAAACAAACAAACAAATAAAGTAACACAAATTATACCATACCTTAATACAAATCTAAAATCTAGTAAAATATCTAATTCTGACATTACTGATATCACTTCTTTTTGACATGGATTGAAGATATGGCCATAGTAGGTTAAGCTCTGAAGTAACTGGAAATCATAGCATAACATTTAGTATGAATTGGATCACTGCTGCCAGGATTATTTGGAATTGCAGTCTCTCCCCCAGGAGAGAGGTCCATAACTCTCCAGCATCAGTCCCTGACTTCTCATCATCATCTCCGTAGCATTACAAGCTTCTTCAGCTTTAATTTTGAGCCATAAACTTTCCAAACTCCATTTTGTGTCCAAAATTTTTCTCCGGCTCCTCCACCCGACTGAGCAACTTTCTGTAATCCTCTTGTTCCAGTAGCTAGAGAGTCTCCTCAGATATTACAATTACATATATATTTGTCTCTCATTCATTTTGCCCGTTTACTCTTGGACAAAAAAATTTCCTCTGGTTTGATTACATCTCTTCCTTTCTCGATGTTCAGCCACACGGGGTAATATTAATAACAACTGTATAGTGGGACTAAAGACAAGTGGGTTTTTTGTTCTCATGTTGGATTTCTTACCCTATTTCTGTTTTAAGCACATAGTCTAACCTTTACCTCATGTAACAATATTGCCCCTTCTCCATCTTTGACAAAAACAGTTTGTGTCACACATCCTGGAATACCATTCACCTTTTGATTAGGTTATTGTATCTGTGCTCCACAATCATTCTGTGATAGTCTAAAACATCCAAGACAGAATTTTTCCTGGCATAGATCCCTGTGTTCTCAACAGAAACTCTAATTATTCATCCCCTTGCTGTTCCCAGGTACATTCTGTTTTTCTCTCTCATCATTTGTTACAGACTTGTTTCATCTTTCTCCGTTACAGATGGCCAATCTCCACACAACTCCCATTGAGATGTCTCAGTGCCTTGTACAATGTTGTTAATATTTCTCTATCTCTACTTGCACTGACAGATCATACTGGCATTTTTCATGGTCCCTCCACATTGATGCCTAATAATCTCCCCCTTTAGTCTCCCTGGTTTTCTCCAGCTGAATCACCAGGCTGGGACAAAAACCTTTGTAGTGAATTTCCTGCACTAGCACATCAACATTACAACCACATCTTCATCCTCTCTGTTCTCCCTTGCACTGTGGCTTTTCTGTAGATTGTTTCCAACAATCTTAATTCCTAAATCAAGAAAATTCCATACTACGTAGTTTGGGTTTTTGAATTCTATGCCCCCATGAAAATTCCCTTGTCATTTTTCCCTTCCTCCCAGAGCATGAACGATTTTCTGCTGCAAGAAAGCCTCATACCCTATTCAAATCAGACCAAGTAAGCCCATTTCATGGACTACTTCCTTTGTTTCCCAAACATGTTTCATAAATCATCTTATCTTCATGCATGCAACACCACTCCCTAATTTGATAGAATTTCAAATGAGAACTTTTATGTACTTAAGATTAGTGACATTTCTAAAGGCTTTTCAATATGTTTGCCCTTTATTCTGCAGAGCACCTTTTTCTTTTGAAATTTCTAAAGTAACCTTAGAATTTTAGGTGTCCATGTTCATGACCTGCTGCCATTAAGAAGGGTTGAACTAATCAAATTGTTTCTAAGAATCTGAAAACCTAATGAAAAAATGTAGAGGCGAGGAGACGGGTCCAGAGGCCAACTGCCAAATGGCTTCCCCAATGGAGATGGGGCAGCCAGTGAATCCACCACACAGAAGGGTCAACCCCCAACTGGTCCCAGGGGTCATCAGCTTGCATGGGCTGAACTCCTGAATACCCCAGAGGAAGAGCAGGTCTGAATGGAAATACCAGAATGACTCTTGGGGGATGGTGAACTACAGAAATCAAATTTTATATGGAAATAAACTCATGATTTGTGATTCATAATGCAGATGCTCGGTGCATGTAAGGCAACCAGCCCGTTTTCTTAAGTCAGGAAGGCCTCACTGACAGGTCCACGTCCTCATCAGGACACAACTGCAGGCTGTCAGAGACTGAAATATTATATTTTTTGACTTAAACGTTTTCTTAAAGGACTTTTAAAGGTGTGTTCCAAAAGCTGCAGAGAAGACTACCACACCCTGAATGGGGCCCTGACTGAGGCTTTAGACCACTCGCTGATGAAGATAAGATAAAGTAACAACTCAGGGCTGGGGACATTCACTGAGCACAGGCTTAACACCTCCAAGATGAGGACCACAGCCCCAGGGCTATCAGCTGCCAGGCTCACACAGACCCTCAAACCAAAGGGCAGGAGGGAGGAGAGGCTCTGGGTATCTGGGAAAAGCCTCTGGTCAGAGACACAGTGACTGCTCATCCTCCACTGTGCAGAGGAGCCCAGCTGAGGGGTCCTCACTGGGGGGGGAAGCTCATCCACAGCAGGAGGGGGTGACATGGCCCATCACAGGGGCTCCCCTCAAAGGAGTCCCTGGACCCTGCACCAGAACACCAGAGATGATGCAACAGACCCTCAGTGTTGCAAGGGACACAGTGTCAAGCCAGCCCCTGCAAGAGAGGCACGTGGGCGTTCCCACCTGGCCCAAAGTGTGCATTAATCCATGGGATTCTGCACTCTTTGGCGTGTGGCAGCGTGGCGTGTGGCGGCGTGTAGCAGCGTGGCCACAGCGGCGACGGGGGACCGTCACCAGCAGCAGACCAGATGGAGGGGAACAACGAGACGTTGTTGGGATCCTTGGATGGGTGATGTGCTTCCATCCAACCCCTGTCACCTCTCCCTGGTCCCCCACCTCCCACGCACACTTCTTTTTTCCATTTCTTTCTTTCTTTTCTCTTCCCTTCTCTTTGCCTCTCTACTATTAAATAAAATACATCCATTTTTTGGCATCAACATCTAACCTCATTTGGTTTTAATCTCATTTCTGGGAATATTTTGAACCTTCTAAGTTCATTCTGGTTTATGCACAGAGACTTAGCTTGCTTTGCTTTTCTGGGTTTAAACTGGATCGTAACACAGGCATCCCCCTGAACCTGGGGAAAGGAACTGGATGAGACCCTCCTCTGTGAGCCCCTTCCCAAGGAGCTTTACATTCACTCGCCTCCTTCACCTGCAGCATAGACCATCTATTCCTCAGTTTTACCAATCCCTGGCTTTATTCTTTCCCACCTGGGGCTTGGCTGGTGTTTTTATGGGTCTGGATTCCCTGCCATAAAAGATCCAGACATGTTATGGAGATCTTATGGGAACACAGTTACTAAATAGGATGAGCAAAGCCTAATTTAAACAGATCCCATTAAAAGAAATAACATCAAAGAAAGCAAGATATATCATTCAGTGTGGCCTGGAAAACTGAGTGTAATTTTTATTCTAAACAACAGTAAACCAGAAATATTTTTGCTCTCCCAAATAATATATAGTGTGCAGTGCCAAGTACCTCTATAAAACCTCACATTACACCCTGTGAATTACTACAGACACGTTGGTATTGTTGAAACTGGATTAAACACGGTACTGTCAAAGTCTTATTTATCTCCAGATAGACCATAAATTGAATTCACATACTTTTTCTATTTTTTATCCTCTCTCCAAAACATCCTTATCTTAATTTTTGCTGTTAATATACATAGGACACTTAGAGCAGAGAGATCATAAAAAGAAAATACAGTAATTCATGGCAATGAAAAATACATAGTTATATTGAAGAAATTTTTGTTTTCTGTCTGGGAACTAGTCAATTTTAACCCTATTTGGCATCTGGAAGGAGAAAAATATTTTTTGCCTGTCACCTTTTTTGCCAGTTAAAAGTCACACACTTCCTGTCAGTGTTGGTTATCAGTCTTTTTTCCTAAAGAGAGCAGTGAACATGTTTCCTGAGGGAGCTCATGCATATTTATGGATCCAAACTCACAGGAAAGTTTCATTAAAAAGGCAAAAAACATAGATAGGTTCTAAAAAGATTCAAGAAAACAGGCACCTGCCTAGAGAAACCCCATTCATGGCCCATGAAGGTAAAAGTCTCAGCATAATTTTTCCACAGAGTAGACACCAGAGCATCTCTGCAGGCACACCCTACTGAGACAGAATATCAGACATTGGTGTTCAGCTTTTTGCTCCCCAGACTAATTACCACCCCCAAACTGAGCCCAGCCACACTAAATCTCAGCAGAAAACAAACCTCCATGAAACCCTCTTCCAGGACCCCTCAGTCTCTACTCAGACTGTTCAGAATGAAGTGTCAAACCTTTACAGGACAAAAAGATTGGGTGTTTCACCCACCCACAGCAATTCAAGATTATACTGGAGTAACCAAGGCACACTGTGTCTGGCAGGTCCATTACAGTGTGGGAAGTCATCTCTTTCTTTGAGGATTATGTCAGTTTTCATCCTTGCAGGAGGCTGCATGAATGAAAATCAAGCTCATGAGTACCAAGACATCACAGCAATGAGGGTCAGGCCAAAAAATGTGAGATAAATGCAGTACACAGAGAACGGAAATTGGACATACTTTCCCCAGAAATAACTTCTCCAATAAGAACAAAGCTCTGCCAGGATTGAGTTTGGCCAAGCATTTTGGCATGGAGAGGCACTTTACCCTGTGACAACAAGGTTTTTGGTAGATGTCCTTCCTGGCACAGCTAATCTCCATCTGGCTCAGGAGCAAATCTCAGGAGAGTCTCCTTTCAGGATAGAAAACAAACATCTGTACCTTGCAACAGCCTCTGCTTCAGACCCTGGACTGGGCTTCAGCAACACTAATCCCAGCTGTATGGCAGAGGCATGAGGCTGCATTTAAGGCTGTCTGTCACTCTGCTGACAGAGAGGGATTGAAATGTTTATTTAAGCGCTCTATTCTCTTAAGGCTTGATTTTGACAGGGATAATTTGCTGCAGTTCATAGGGACAAAAGGGAACCCCCACCACACACCCAACCAGCCCTTTCTCTGTCTCCAGAAATCAGGCAAAGTCCTAGACAACTGTAAATACTCATATATATTTATTTTCATTACTTAATGACCCACCAGTGCCTTGTGTGCAGTCATTTGGTCTCATTCTTTTTTCTAATGTGAAGATACCCGCAGGGAAATTGCTACTAACAAGTGGCAGACCCTTCATTAGTCACAGGAAAATATATATGCAGCCAACCACAGCTTTAATTAAGGATCTGATCCTGCTCCTAGCACAGACAATGGCAAAACAACTCCAGAGAACAGGAAGAGGCACTGAATGCAGCCTGCTTTAACCTAGGAGCAAGTTGCTTTCACGCATATCACAATTTCCATCAATCACTGAACACAGGGCTGCAAAGGACCTCAAAGGTCTGACTGACTGGTCAATCCTTCCACTCACAAACAGGGAAACTATTCCTAAAACCTGACTGCTGCTTGTCCAACCTGTTCTTAAACCCCACTGCAGCCCAGGAGGTTCCTCTATTTCTCCAGGCAATCTCTCACCATGTTTACCTACACAGAGCCTTAGAAGATTTGGATTTTATTTTTCCCTTGCCACTGTCTGACCTAAATCTCCTCTGTGGTGTGTCCCTGCCCAGGGTCTCAATCTCTGAAGTCCCTGCTGGTATTCAGGCTGTCAGAAAGAAGGTGGGAAGGTGTGTGTGGCACCTCTCAGATGTGGTGGCATTTCAGACCCGTGCTGGACAAACTGAGTCCATCCCATAACAGACCTTCAAGTGGGACGTGGGTCACCCTGGCTGGACTCTCACTGAACTTTGCAGGAGCCCTTGTAGTTCTCCATCTCTGACAAAACGGAGCTGTTTTGATCAAACTCACCATTTCCCAGGGCTGATAGTTGTAGCTTCAGGAGGGCTGACTTTCTGGTGTTAAACCTCCCAACGAGCTTTAAGACCAAGAAGCAGCTGGAATGATCTGCTCAAAAGAGGCACATTTTGAATTCATTATTTATGCCAGCCTGCAGGGGGGAAATTGTTGTTATTCTCTGTTAAACACCATTTGGCGACCCAGGACTCCTCCCATTACCTGCTGAGCCAAGTTAGCATGTTGCAAGATGCAAAATAAAACTTAATTTATTATGATTAAGCACCATGTGACAAGGAAACAGACCCAGCACAGCAGCGGCCAGAATGTCTTTCTTCCCAAAATCTCCTTCTTCCCTCATCTGATACTTGTTCTTGTTTGTCTCCTTGATGTTTTCCTTGATGTTTTTCTTTCCTTTTGTATTGTTTGACTCTGTGTAGGAAAGATTATATGTGTATTTGCTTTACCCTGAAGCTTTTGCTTTCCATGGTCTATGTTTCTTTTGTGTTTAAGTACTGAACATATTTTGTTGTGCAAAGAATAATGAGGAGGGAAATAAAATTTAAAAAGCAAAAGCAAAAAAAAAAATCTCCAAAACTTGATCTAAGTTTATTGCAAAACTAAGGGAGCTTCCCTTGATGGTGCTATGGCTAATCTGTAAAGAGCTCTGTCTGCTGCTGCAGGCTCTGTCAAGCTGAAATAGGGGAAATTTGGTTTAGATACACAGAGGAAATTCTTCCCTATGAGGGTGGCAAGGCCCTGGCACAGGGTGCCCAGAGAAGCTGTGGCTGCTCCATCCCTGGAAATGTCCAAGGCAAGGTTGGATGGGGCTTGGAACAACTTGGGAAAATGGAAGCTGTCCCTGCCCATGGCAGGAGGTGGAATGAGATGGTCTTGAAGGTCTGTTCCAAACCAAACGATTCTGGGATTCTCTGATTCTACCCTCTGTTTTACCAATGCTCTTTGCTTTCTCTGGACCACTCTGCTTGCTAATCAAACTCCAGTTCTCTTTCTGCTTCAACCTGTTCCACAAGTTCCTGTGAGCCCAACTAAAATATCCTTTCATGTCTGCTATTAGTACAAGATAGTCTTGAAACTGATCAGAGGCTCAGTAATGGCACCAGACCTGTTGATTTCAGGGTACTTCAAATTAAAAAGTGCCATTATTCTGGTTAAGATTTAAACATTAATCCTCACTGTTATGTTTTAACCTTGGTAGGCAGCTGAGCATCACTCATTAGGCACTAGCAAATACAAAGGGTAACAAATGGTAAGCTTTTCTTATGGAAACACAGGCAGATTTAACAGTTCCAATCATTGCAGTGTTCAGAATGGAATAAGAAATGGAATAAAATAGATATTTTAAATGAAGAAGTAGTCTTACCTAGCCTTGGACCTTCAAAGAGCTACAGAATATTGTAACTACCCTTCTCCTCTGAAATGGTAGAGCACCAGTGTACCTGTATTCCCTAAAGCCTTGAGTCCTGTATGATGAGGAGCTAGAACCAGCTGTTACACTGTTTTCCAACGTGATCTGAGAAAAGCCGATTCTATTCTATTCTATTCTATTCTATTCTATTCTATTCTATTCTATTCTATTCT
>NW_024581096.1:19169489-19170739 GCF_017639235.1 Corvus kubaryi | reverse complement strand
CTATTCTATTCTATTCTATTCTATTCTATTCTATTCTATTCTATTCTTCTCCTGTTTGTTCTTTACACTTTGATCCTGTGACTTTCCCAATACCCAGCTTCATAAAAAATTTGGCCTTTTCATTTTCTACATTTTGTTTATTTCTGTGTTTTAAGCAGAAGAAAAGGTGAAGATTGTCATAAGCACTGTTTAATGTTGAGGAAGGAATTTTATGTCTTAAATTTCCTGTACAAAAAGGAAAGATTTTTACTTGCTTGCTTGCACATTTTTGCATCTCAGTTAATTACTCTAAATTTTTAACACACTGTCAAACATCATCCACATAAGCCTACAGGGAACCCTCTAGAACTTTTAGCTAGTTCAAATGCCAACAGAAAAAAATATTTTTTCAAATCTGCCTCTGGAATTTTTCTGTGGCTTCTGCATTTGTGTGAGACAAAGAGGTAAATGTGTAACACCAACTAGATGTCTGGAGCACAGGTATTCCTTACAAAAGAACAAAGGTAGCTCCTTTTGGTGAAAATAAATGTCTACTTTTAAAGGTTAAAAAAGGGTTGGAAAGGAAAGCAAAACCTGTGGCTAAGGAAGTCCTGTTTTATTGCTGCAGGACCAAGTTTCGGCTTTGTCCCTGCTGTGCTGCTGCTCAGTCCAAACTCACACAGAAAACACATTTTTTTTCCTGCTCAAAACCTATTCAAAAGGGAAGAGGAGGCTGCAAGGGTTTAAGGGTGAAACAAGACTTTTTATGCCTCCAATTCATATCCATCAAAGACAAAAGGAAACAACTCCAATATCTTATTTTAATGCTTTCGTTTATCGTGGAGTTTAGTTGCCACAAAAAGTGTATGTTTAAAATGTCCTTCAGGAGTTACAGTCCCATAAAATCTTGTAACCAAGTGACGCGCGATAATGAAACTCCCTCCACAAACTACAGCAAAATGAGATTTTTTTTTATTATAATCATCAAATAGTTTGCCTCGAGGTATTGATGGAATTATATATAAAGCTTATGTGCTTCTGGAAGGCAAGAAAAAGAGAAGGAAAAGGGGAGAGAAGAGGAGGGGAGAGAAGGAAAAGGGGAGAGGAGGGGAGAGGAGGGGAGAGGAGGGGAGAGGAGGGGAGAGGAAGGGAAGGTGTGGGAAGGGAAGGTGTGGGAAGGGAAGGTGTGGGAAGGGAATGGAAGGTGTGGGAAGGTGTGGGAAGGTGTGGGAAGGTGTGGGAAGGTGTGGGAAGGGAAGGGAAGGTGTGGG
>NW_024581096.1:19103088-19144489 GCF_017639235.1 Corvus kubaryi | reverse complement strand
ATATTCAAGTTAAAATTGCACTTCCAGTTGTGACATATTTATCCAGGCAGAGCCATTAATCTTGTAAAAAGGGCTTTTGTAACCCTTTAGGATGAGGCTTGTAATTGTTTCAATGCTTCTAGAAAGTTCAGTGCATCCCACTTCACAGGCTTCACCGCTACCCTTACCTAAACTCCTATCCTGAATTAAAATTCAAATTTATAAGAACAAAGTTATTGAACCTTCAGCTCAGTTTTGAGCCCAGACTTTACCGAACTCCTTCATACAAATTCAATTTTGTGCAGTTTACTTTTTGTTTGAGGTTACAGCATATCTAATTTATCTGACATTCAGACACCACAATTATCTGTGGAATACAGCATTTCTGCACATAATGAGTAATGTGACATACGCAAATGTTTTCTTTCCATAAGTAGACTGAGCAGTAGTAGAGATACCACTGTAATTGCAACTGGGAAAATGAAGTGGATGACAGTGTAATATAAACAGATAACAACTTAGGCTACTTACTTAGAACTGACTTTTTGTAGAATTCAGCTATCACAGTCATGCAAAGGCAAGACCAAATGTCCTCTTCAACATTGGAGCTGTGCAGTTTTTTCATCTCCAGCCCTATATTAGAAGAGGATTTTTGCAGAATTTATTACAAGAAAACAAAATAAAATCTAGGCTAATACCTACAGGTCGTAGTCTTTAATGGAATACCTACTGGATTTGTTTTTTTCTATAAACCATAAAAATGGAAATGCCCATGGGCTCCTTCGGAAGATGAGAGAAAAATGGTCCTCTTCACATAGTGCTTTGTGTCATTGGAAAATTCCTGACATCAAATTTTTTCTTGATAATCAGCAGAATTTCCTTGCTTGCCATTCTCTTAGTATTTGTTTTCTTTTACACTGGTGAAGTACAGGATTTTTCACTAATGGGCATTTGCCTCCCAAAATTTCCAGCAGCTCATGACTTTGGGAAGGACATTGGAAAGTTCTGGTCATGGAACATTCCCACTGTTTCACAGAGGACAAACAACAGTGCCAGCCATGGGATGGAAAATGCAGAAAAATTAGACATCTGACTGTATCTTTGAACTGGGAAAGGTTTTGTTTTGCTGACTGCCTCAGGACGAAAAAAATTCTCATTTTTAGATATATTTGCACTTTCCCCATAGTTTTCCATGAACTTTCTACATAGCAAATTGCAGGTCTGACAGCCTCCAAAAGGTTAAAAGTACCTGTTGAAAGAAGGATTTTTTTTCTTCCTGCTGATATTTTGGCAATGGCATTTAGCAGCACTTCACTAGGTGCTCCATGAACCCAGGACACAGCAAAGTGACAATTGCCTCTGGCACTCAGCACCTGTCACCAGAGCCGTGATGATCAACATTTCATTTGCCCTTCATGTCAGGGAGGTTGTTACATTTTTTTGGTGATCAGATGTGAAACTTTCCTCAAGTTGATACAACAGCAGGGGCTAACAGGAGACACAGGTGGTAAGAAGAGAGGGGCAGAGGAATGGCACTCGCTTCGAAAATCAGCCAGCAGCAGGAGAAATCAGAAAAAACTTCAAGGTCCCTCCTGCCTTGCCAGCCTGCTCCAAGCACCACAGACCTAGGAGGTGATGGGGTGTTTTTTTTACTGGGTACCAGTGAGTGTGCAGCTGTGAGAGCCGTGAGCCGGGAGAAGAGAATCCTACACCAGCCTTGTGTTCATGCCCACTCCTGCTGATGTGCAGAGGTGAGTTTAATTTTTAAAATAACAGCACGTGGCCATGGTTGCAGGAGGCCTGATGGTCAGAGACCATTCCTGGCAAGTGAGTTTGGATGTGACTACCTCATTTTGAACAACGAGGTGATTCACTGAGATATTGAGGGGCTGAAGCAAGTCCAGGAAAGCGAACCAAACTGGGGAGGGGTCTGGAGCCCCAGGAGCAGCTGAGGGAGCTGGGAAAGGGGCTCAGGCTGGAGCAAAGGAGGCTCAGGGGTAACCTTCTGACTGCACAACTCCCTGACAGGAGGGGACAGCCAGGGGGGTTGGGCTCTGCTCCCAGGGAACAGGGACAGGAGGAGAGGAAATGGCCTCAGGTGTGAAAGTGGAGGTTTAGATTGGATACTGGGAAAAGTGTCTTCACCTGAAGGTTGTCAAGCACTGGAACAGCTGCCCAGGGAAGTGGTGCACTCACTATCCTGGAGGCATTTAAAAAACATGTGGATTTGGCACCTGGGGACCTGTGATTACTGGCAGTGCTGGGTTAATGGTTGAATTAAATGATCTTGGAGGTCTTTTCCAACCTAAATGATTCACTAGCATGGCTGCAAGTTGTTTTTGGCCACTGATGGCAGTGCCTGTGGGGTCTAGGTTTTTCATAGATTACTTAGGGCTCAGCTTACTGGCACTTGCCAGTTAGATGCTGTTTCATTAGAGCGTCTCAATGGGATTTATGGCAGCCATGCCTTTTGTCATGGAAGTCACTACCTATGTTTGCTGCTTTAATCACCTATGATACTCTTAGCAAAGCTGACTGAATAGCTCAAAATGAACCAGTAATGCAATGAACTGTCTCACCCAGTTGCATCTGGAATATCTTTCACATCTACCTGTTCTGCAGTGCTTTGAGGTGGATTTGTACCTAGACAAATACAGAAATACGCACAACATGTATGGCTCCTTTCATGTTTTGTAACTTTAGGTTGACTGCAAATGTTACACCACAGTTTCCAAAGATGCTTTTTCCTGATTAAAAAAAAAAAAAAAAAAGTAAAAAGTAAAAAGTAGAGTATCAAAAAGACTCAAGAACACTGATGATAATAATATAGTACCCCCCTCTTAAACTGTTACAACTCTATGTCTATAGAAATATTAATCTACAATCTGTGTAAAAGACTATATAATAACTATCAGGCAGCTCTGGATGAATTATTTTAAACTTCAAATATTGGTAGGAAAGGAAGTAAAGAAAGAAAAATAATAACCATTTTCTCTAATTGGATCCATCACTGACTTATGGTAAAAGAGAAGTTCACATCTCCCAGGATGAAAAGGAGGGGGTTTAAAAGCTTGGAAGATATAACTTGTGTTATAACAGACAGATATTTGCTGTTCTTAAACAGAAAATATTAGAGCTGTGTATTATAAACATCCCTCTCCATTTAAATGAGTGAAAAATAGCACTTCTATGAGAACTTGCTTCTTACAGCAAGGTATGCAACTAACTTCACTTCTTCCCTTCTTTCATCTAAACAAAAGTTTCTCCTTTCTGGAAAGGAGATAAAATAAGCAGCCCCTGCTCAGGACATGCACGTTGTCTCTGGATATGCCCAGAATCTGGGGGATTAAGTTCTTTCCATCCTCCCAGGCTGTGTATGGACTGAGGATGCTGTGGCTGCTGTATTCACCTGAAAGGCTGCATCCAAGCACTGAAAGTAGAATGGACATGCTGTCTGTAGAGGTCATGTTGGGATAAATTTTCCAGTGGATAGGGAAGGGTAAGCTGGATCTGGAGTATCTGGAACCCAGCTGATGGCACCTCTCACTGTAACATCAAATGACCAAAGGTGCCTCATCGTCCCCAAAGAGATGATGAGAGTAAAGCCAGTTCTGACTGGCACTCAGAAATTATGCTGACACACACCAGTTCACCTTTTACAGACATTTTCAGGACAACAGTTAACACCACACACAGAGAGAGAGACTCCTCTTTTCTTTTGTTATCAAGAGTGGAAAGGAATTCTGTGACAAAGGACAATGATCTTCAGCAAAATTGCAGACTCTTACCAAGACAAACATTCTTTATTTTTCAGAGTGTACACAAAAGCAAAAACCAGAAAAAAAAAAATACTAATTGCACTAAATATGGCATTTTCCTTTATTGCACACAAATGGTAAACCCTGAGAACATGGGCGGTTTTAAAGCAGGTAGTTATCTGCTTTTCCTATAGGGGTAACAGAAAATATCTTACTTAGTGCACAACACTCTTGAGGCAGGAATACATTTACTTGCCAAAAGAACGTAAGTTAAATATTTTTAGGAGGCCTTTTCTTCTCGCTTTGGTTCTTTAGTGCCTTTTCATTAGTCCAGGGATTTCAATGCATAAACTCTTGCAGTGGCAGAATCCAGGAGCTCCTGACTGGACTCCTATTATGTTTATTTCTGTTCGTTAAAAAGTGGATTTTCAGGCACCATAGACCTTACAGAAACTGATTTGCTAGTTTATTATTTAGACAGGTGTAGGTACTTTTATTCTCTGTCTAAAAAGCACAAAGAGTTTCTTTATTTGACAACCAGTGGAATGCTGTATCGCTCTAGAAAGGGAAGTTGGATCAGCAGCAGAAAAACATGATTTAACAGAGAAAAAAGGTGTCTGAAGTGGCCTTAGTTCTCCAAGAGCCATCACAGACTGGTATCACAGACCACTGCTTGTCCCTGCATTTGTCACTAGGGACAGGCCAGTGTGTGGCCTCCATATTTTTTTTGGAACTTGTGCCTGTCAGGGGAAGGGAAAGCAAAATTTAAAAGAGCAGTGGAGAGAAATAATACGAAAGAGCTTTGACAAACCCAAGGAGGTTAAACATTTCCCTGGGCTGAGGTGAAGGATGTTCCTCAGGCCATGGTAGGAGCCCAGATTCCACAGGGAACTGTAGGGTGCTTCCCTCCAGCCCCAATGGTTTTTTACTGGTTGGGGCTCGTCCCCAAAATACTGGTTGATCCATGTTTTTGCTTAGGAGAACCCTTGTTTCACACATCCCACAAAAATTCTGTTACCGCTGGACATTGATATACCAAAGGCAAGTGCAACCTTTCTGTCATTCTTGAAATAGAAACAGCTTTGACAGTTTTGGGGCATGTTACATATTCTTTAAAAATGCTTAACAGGTTAGGCTGGGGTCAGGTCCCCAGCGCCAGTTGCAGTTTTGTCTTCCTTGAACTTCTTTTGGTCTTGTGCAGCCTCTGGTCCTTGATGAAAGAGGGTTGAGTTTACATGGCCTCCTGTGAACCTTGCTCTGTGCAGATTAACACAGCCCATATCCCTTTTCACATGCCAGATCAGCAAAGAGAGCACTATTATTGCATGTTTTCCTGCCTAAACTACAGCTTGGGTTCCATGGCCTGGTCTAAAGTCTGTTGGACCTACTGAGGTTGCAGCTCAGCTGTGGTTCTTTCTTTCTCTCTACTGAGCAGCTCTCCATGGGTCTTTTAAAACTTGGTCTGCTCATTCTATTGTGAAGAAAGTATTTCACTCCATAAGACACCCCTGTGCAAAAGTGGTTTTGTGCTAGTACCTACATCTTACAGAAGCTGTGGACGTGGCCAGTTTTATTCAAGGGCTGTCAGACTTGAAAAGCACAGCAATGATCCAGTTTGAGCCAGGTGGCCTGAGCACTGCATCCCATTCCTCTGGGCACATCACAGAGGGACTGCAGCTGTGGTCACTGGAAATCGCCCTCCTCGGCCACTTTCAAGCCACTGATCTCATCACATATCTCATCCACTTTTTTTTTGTTTAATTCGACCCCTCTGAGTTTTTTGTCTTCCCCCCCAGTCCAAGGAGCTTCATTCACTGATGTGAAACACGAGCAGGTGTGGGAGATACTCATTACCGAAGCAGACTCCAGGTGAAGTGACCATATGCTGGTTTGTTAGCAGTGACCCACACAAACTGGAAAAATGGATATGTAGCTACTGTGCAAAGGCAATGACATATGGAGTTCAGCATGGCTTTGTACCCAAAATGGTATTTAAACTTTCAGCCTTCAAGCAGAGACTGCAGGCTGCATCTCATTTTGCTTCTTTCTTTCCTAATTTGTAACCAGAACCTGATTTAGTAAATGCCAGAATTCAGCTTTGAGGATGAATGAAAAAGCCTCAGGAAACTAATGACCTCCTTAATAAAAGAATACGGTAACTTCACTAGATTTAATATTTCAAGTTTCTATAAGGATTGAACTGGAAAGATTTTTTTTTCTTTCTTTCTTCAGGGGGAAAATGAAAGCACCTGGACTTCACAGCTGGTTTCTAGATATTATGTACCGTGGTAGAAACAGAAAGTATTGACTTTCATTACAAGTCGGAAATAGGCAGGTTACACAAAGAAGAATTTTGAAATATCTGCCACAGAAGGCCAAAGGAATATGTGCCTTTCCAGAGATTGTTCTTATTTAAATGGAGCTCAGAATTTAAAAGCAAATATAAAATCCATCCCAGATGTATTTACACTCACTTTCTGGTCCCCCATACAGGAAGTTTTAAAGAATTACTAGTTTCAGCCATCTTCTCAAACTTTTTTTGTGAAGCTGACATTGCTCCCTTCCAAACAACAAGTGAGGCTGACTCTTCAGGCACAAATCCCGATCTGTTGAAGCCCTTGGGGACTCACAGGCTAAAAGTTGCTGAAAGACCAAAACTTGTCATTATCTGATGAGGAATTTTTACAAAACTTCGTATCTACTGGATCATTCAGCTGGCTAAATTACCCATGTTCAGTGCTCAGACAGGACATAAAAATGGCTAATGTCAAAGCCAAGGAATCTCTCAAAATCTTCAGCAAAAGGGTTTTCCAGCCCTGGCACAGCTGCCCAGGGCAGTGGTGGAGTCTCCATCCCTGGGGGAATTTAAAAGCTGTGAGGATGTAGCACATGGTTCATGGCTTAGTGGTGGGCTTGGCAGCGCTGTGCTAATGGTTGTACTCAATGATCTTAGAGGTTTTTACAACCTAAATGATTCTACAGGTCTATGAAAAAGGCTTTTGTCACATACTTGCCTCACCAAAGTAGACCTGGGGTGTGTCTCACCTGGGTTTGACCACACAGAAGTACAGCATCTTGCTTGGGCAGCCACTTTGGTTTCCCCTGATTAAGAACAACACATACAGATTACAAGAACTCCTGTGGATAATTAATTCTGACCTAGAGTAGTTCTGAAATAGGTGTAAATAGTTCGTCTCCAGAGGCAGCTGTCTCCATGTATTGTCAATAAATGGAATATGCATCATTAGCTTTAACTAGTTGTTGTTACTTTTTAACAAGGTTGTTAAGTGAAGCAGCTGTTTCCTTTTAAGGTTTTACTTAATATACACTTTAAATGCAGGATAAGTGAAAATGTTTTTTGAGAAACTTACTGGAACCACATAGGAAGAATTCTGACTTGGAGTTTTCCCAGTGATTTTCTACCCTGGGTCATAAGGTGAACATAAACTTAAAACCATGGACTGACTTTGTCCACCTTAAGTCGAAGCATCTGAAGAGACATTTTCCTTTTTTTTTTCCAGACTTAGGGATGGTTTATTTTGCTTTGATTTTGTAATGTAAAGTCAGAGCAACAAAGGTGAAAATTTATGTATTTTATTTTTTTTAATTCTTCCAGAAATATAGTATTTCAATAATTTTAAAAAATCTAAACAATAATATACATCAGTCAAACCAGAGAAATATTATCAATTTAAATTTCCTAGAATTCTCTGGTGATAATGCTTTACTACAAAACTCCCAAATAGACCTACTGAATGTAGAAATATAAGAAGTATTACAGAGCATATGTAAGGAGTGTGAAACAAATGAGATCTCATCCTTCTATTGAGGCTGACTGCTATTTGTAAGATAGCTTTAAAAATTGATGATGAGAAGTTTTTGTTTATCAAAAGAGAGCCAGAGGGGACTGTTGATAATCAGTCCTGACTTTAAACAGCCCATTATCCTTGATCCAAAATGCAGACCTCGTTGCACGACACAGGCAATATCAGGCAGAGCTCCACAAGAAGTGCTATGAATGCTTCCAGGCATTTTCTTCACTGAAAGACCGCTTCTAAGACCCAGGGACTAATGAAAGGGCTTTTGAAAAAGTATCAGGTAAAGTTATAGTTCACAAACCAAGTTCACATCAGCAAGTTCACTGATGACACAAAGCTGGGAGGAGTGGCGGACACCTCAGAGGGTTGTGCAGCCCCTCGAAGGACCTGGACAGGCTGGAGAGGTGGGCAGAGAAGAACCTGCTGAAATTCAACAGAGCAAATGCAGGGTCCTGCACCTGGGCAGGAACAACCCCAGGCACCAGCGCCGGCTGGGGGTGACCTGCTCGGGCAGCTCTGAGGAGGAAGGACTGGGGATCCTGGTGGACAACAGGCTGTCCTTGAGCCAGCAGTGCTCTGGGGACCAAGAAGAACAATGGGATCCTGGGTGCCAGCAGGTCAGGGAGTGATCCTGCCCCTCTGCTCAGCACATCTGGAGTGCTGTGTCCAGGTCTGGGCTCCTCAGAACGAGAGAGACATGGAGCTCCTGGGGTGGATCCAGAGGGCAACAAAGATGATGAAGGACCTGGAGCATCTCCCTGATGACGAGAGGCTGAGGGGGCTGGGGCTGTTCAGCTTTGAGAGGAGACAAAGCTTGCAGAGACACAGCCCATCCCTGTGTGTCCTTGTCTGCAGGGAGGGCTCAGAGCAGGGCCCAGGCTCTGCTCCAGGGGCCCAGAAATGGCACCAGATGAATGGGCAGGGACTGATCCCAGGAAGTTCCACCTGGACATGAGGCAGAACTTCTGTCCTGGGCAGTGACTGAGCTCTGAACAGATTGTACAGAGAGGGTGTGGAGTCTCCCTCACTGGGGATATTCCAGAGCCCTCTGGACACAATCCTGCGCCCTATGCTCTGGGATGGCCCTGCTGGAGCAGGGAGGTGGGATCAGATGACCCCACTGTGGTCCCTTCCAGACTTAACCCATTCTGGGATTTTGTGAAATGGATATTATACAGGAAATATTCCCACTAATGACAATGGAAAAGCAGATGCAGGAACACCAGTTCAGGCTCTAAGGTAAGGCTATTTTTCAGTACAGCTGCACAGGTGAACTTATTTAGATGCAATAAGGATCTGCAAGGTTGGCTCTTTTACACAATTATCATTTAATATTCAAAGAAAAAGAAATTTCTCTGGGGTGAAAAAACAATCATAGAACAACTAAATAGAGAGAAGGGGGAGAAAACACCCCTCATAAATGTATCAAAGAAAAGACTTGAGGGAGAGCAAGAATTCACACTGTTGTGAGAAAAAGTTGGAATAAAGCCAGGCTGCCAGATCTGGTCGCCCAAAGTGACCTGGAAAGAAATTACATAAAGTGCAATTTATGTTAATACTACACAAAAAAATATGTGAAAACATAGTGTTTCTGTTTTAATAGTACCTTGAACTGCATTTTTAATAGTGCCCTGTGTATGTCCATGAGGGGAATTAACAATAGATAAATAACCTGAATTTAACTAAGTCAAAGCTTTAAATTCTCTTGGGATTGTTACGACCTGTCCCTGAAGGTGAGGCTAACTCAGGTTCTTTTGCATAGATCGCTTGGAGTGGGTTAGGGTGAAAAGGCACTGAATGAACAGTGTTTGTAAATATATACAGGCAGGGTTTACTTTAGAACAATTTGGTTGCAATGGAAAGCAGGTATGTAGCCATTTTGGTTGTTATTATCTATAGAGATGGAACTACATAAAAGCATAAAAACAACACCTAGGAAATGGTATAAGGGAAAAGGAAGAACAAGAAAGAAAGGACAAGAGTAAAAAGATCTTCCCAGCTACAAGACTTGATTGCTGTTATTTCAATGCCTGTTGGTCATAGTGATGGTCACTGCCTTGATGGGTCAGGGTGGAGGAAAGCCTGTGGAGTACAAAGTTTGGTGGGTAAATGTAAGCTCAAATTTATGTGGGAATGCCCAGGTACATCCCCTGGGGAGGCAGTTTTACACTGTCCTGTGGTGGAAGGCCCCAGAGATGAGTCTGGGGGCGCCTCAGGGCTCTTTGATTGTTTATGAGCCCTTCAGATACATGACCTCTCTTTCTCACACCAACATAGTCAAGCCAGTTATGGCCCATAAGAAGTCATGAAAACCTTCAGGCTTACATGGGAACATCCTGATTCCTCCCCTGGAAGGGAGTTTGACACCTGAGAAAGTTGTGTAATGGAGGACATTGCCAGGACAAAAAACACTACCTCACCTTGCAGGATCTGCTTCTTCTCGTCTTCCTCCCTTATCTGGCTCTAAACTCAGCTTCCTCCTAAACAAAGGTTGGTTTTTGCAGTCATCCTCTGTTGTTCATACACTCAGCCCTGAGCTGTTACCTTGACATAGTCAGCAAAGCAAACACTGCTTTTGCAAGTCGCCGATTACTCGAGCCATTAACCATTAACAGTTCAGTCTCTCACAGGGACCTTGGGAACTTGCCAGACAAGAGATTATCTGCTGGGGACAGGAGGAAAAAGCTGTGTCTCTTGAGTTCACTTGAGACTGTGAAACTGTTTTGCTACTGGTCCAAGACAGAGCCTGAAAGTTCATGACTCTGAAGTGCAGCCTTACAAGTCTTTTGAGTCAATGAAGTGTTCCTCTCCCAAACCAGAAAAGCAATTGCATCTATTTAAGGAAGGACCAACCATATTTACACTCCTACCCCACGCATCCACACATATTACAAGGAAATTTATGAGGAATGACACCTAGTACTCTCTTCAAAACAAAACACTTGGCAGAAGAGGTTGGTAATATTTGCACTTTACCAACAGGAAGAACAGGGCACAGGCAAGTTCAGATTGCACACGTGTGTGATGATTCTCAAATCAATGCCTTAATGCTATGATACAGTGCTTGCTCCTCAGCCTTCCCTTCTCTTTCTCTGCTTCCCCAAATCACTTTTCCATACCTGCAATCACCATTAAGTCTCCCATACCTGTATTTCATATGCATCCACTCTGATTCATGTCCTTCTTTTAACTTGCATTTTGACCAAAGCATTTGCAAATGCAGTGAAAACACATTGAGACTGAGGCCGTTCTTCTGTGTTGCGTATTTACTGTGCACAGACACTGCGTCCTGGCTCAGAGCTGCAGTAAGTGCTGTACAATTCATTGTTCTGCACTCATTCTTTCTGATTTTACATAACTGGGTAATTCGCAGCATCAGTTTTAGTAAGGCATAAAATTTCCCTTCATTGATGTTGTGTTAGGATGGCTCTACTGTGCCTTTTCATTACAGTTGTTCCGCAGATCTGAACTTCCTTTGGATCAATAACTCATCTTATGACAAGCAAGTGTTGAATTTATAGCAGGAATTTGCTAGAAAATAAAAGGAAAAAAAAAAAAAAAGAAAAAAAGAAAAAAGGAGAAGATTTAGAAATACGAATGAACCAAAACACCTACTTCTGATGCTATTAGAATTTTTTTTTCGGCCATTCAACAGAGACAAGATTTTGCAATTTCGAAATTAAATAAAGTTCTCCCTGTATATTCTTCAAGTAGTGTGTCACCTGTCACACCCCATAGAGGCTGGCATCCTTACCACCTCTCTGCTTACAAACACCTTTTCTTACTGTGAGTAGATCACTTCCCTATTTCCCAGGCTGTCTGATTGCCCTATAAAGTCATAGGGCAATTGCTCTTAACCCATGTGTACCTTTCACATCTGCTGCTTTCAGTCCGGATGAAAGGCTTGGTGGCCTATTTTGCTGGGGTTTGTTTTTTGTTTTGCCTGTCTCCAACACAGCTTTTTGCCTTAATAAGACTTTTTCAGTGCTACCAACTCAGACCAGCACAGTCAGGCTTGGAGAACCGCTTTGCTTGGGGTGCTCAGGGAGGAATTTTTGGTTGCACGTGCCAACTCATAGACAGACTGACACCACTCTGGTGCAGCAGAGAAGATGTCATATAGCCTCACAGCCTCTATAAAATGTGGCTTTCCAGTTTCTACTGCCACCATGAAACTGCTGAGAGGAGGGCAGTGAGCCTCATATGCTCAGCCTCTCTCGCTGGTGGTGGTAGTGGCAGAAGGGATGTGCAGAGCCTCCCTAGACAGAAGCAGAAACTTCAGGAATGCAGCATATTTTGTCAAGGACACCACTATTTACTGTGCTTGCCTATTTAACCATATGGCATTGGGTGAATTCACATCTTCTTGGGATACAACTCTTAAGGAAAGCCCTGATACTGCTGCGTGTAAAGATGCAGGCAGAGTCCCCGTTGTGAGACTTTGGAAACAGAGCATACTTCTATCTAGAAATTAATACAGCAATTGGTAGTTATAAACATATAAAGGGAGTAGTTTCTACGGACGGTGAATATTTGACAACCCCCCAGAAAACATATAGCTCCTGGTTTGTCAAAATACAGACTGATTAGCATCCAGCTGTGAATATTTAAAACTTTCTTTTCGTACACAAAATACCCTTTTAATTAAAGCAATTTAGTTGGTGGGTTTTTTTAACTGACCAACATTCTGGTTATAATAGTCTGGTTGATTCAAAATTTCATCTATAAATCCTACCTCTAAAGAGAGTTGTTTTATTACTTTTTAATAGAATTTGTCATTATAAATCATCTATAGTACCATTGTGCCTAAAGCTGTAAATGAAAATGATAATTGCATTGACTGCTATACAATTTTTTATGGGTTTTACCCCTAACTTGAAGGGGTTTCCAAAGGAGACACTTAATTCTTTACATTCATTTATTGTTTTGTCTCTAACTTTTATCCTAAGTTCGTGAGAATTGCACTGAGACTTTCCAGCTCAGTGCACGAATGGGAATGAAAGTCTTTGCTAGGGGAACAGGCTGGGAGAGCTCAGCCTGGAGAATAGATGGCTTCAGGAGGACCTCAGAGCACCTTCCACTAGGTAAAGGGGCTACAAGAGAGCGGAAGAGGAACTTTTGACAAGGGCCTGTGTTGGGGTCCCTCCCGCTGCCGTGTAGCCCTGGGAGAGGGGCCCTGAGGGCACAGACACGGGGATTCCCTGCCCCTGCTCAGCCTCGTTCCCATTGGTTGGTTTGTGTTCCCTGCGCGGGCAGAAGGACCCTTGGTCCCGTGACTGGAACAGTTCCTCCGCTGAGCCCCGGCCATGCGGCTGGAGAAATAAACACCTCTGAAACATCTAGCAAGAATCTGTCTGTCCATATATATTTCCTTTCCACGGGACTCCTGGTGTGATATATGCGTGTTGCAGTATCCCCACTGCAACAAATGGTGGAGATTCGTGAGCAGAACGATCCCCGATCCCTAAGCGACTGATTTGTGTGAGTAAACCCTGGAAACTTTGGATTCCTCTTCTTGGTTTTGCTTTGCTATTCCGTATCTAAACTATGGAGGAACAGTGGGAAGACTCTTGGCTCTCAGAGCCGCCTATGGACATTTATCTTAAACTTAAAATGATTCTTGAACAACGATTTGTGAATTTTACCTTGATTCAAGCTCAAAAAGAACTGAAACACTTCCTGGCATGGTTGTTTAAGAACTTTTTCTATGTTTCTTGGGATTTAATTCTTACCAAGGACTTTTGGAAAACCGTTTGGACACAGTTAATACTGGAGTCAAAATATATGCCGATGGAAGAATATTTTCGTGAATATTATTTAGTTACCGAGACTATTGAGCAATGTCAGCTGTGTCCTGACGAAGGGAAGCCTGGCGCAGGGACCGTGCGGCCCAGGCCACGTGCACCGAGCGCTCTGCAAGCAGCAGCGAGGCAGTTCCCGCGCGCGGGCGGAGCCACGCGAGCCGCAGTGTCGGTGGTGGAGCGGGGAGCGGCGGGAGCGGCGGGACCCAGCGGTGCCCACCTGGCCCAGCGCAGCGCGTGGTGGAGCGAGCCCCATGAACGCCCGGCCGAGAGAGGTGGCGCGCGGGCGGCGGCTGGCGGCGGTAGAACGGAGCCGCGCCCAGCCGGAACGCACGCTGGAGCAGGGCGCGGGGGAGTCGTCGCTCGGGGGCCCGGCCGAGATGTGGGTACAGCGCCTGGCATCAGCAGCGAAACTGCGACCAGAGGAGGCGACGCACGGAGAACTGAGCGGTGCGGCCCGGCCCAGCCCGCACAGCCCCGAACGCAACCCCGGGAAGAGTGCGCAGGCACCAGCAGCCCCGACAATTCCAACACGGGAGCGACCGAAGGAGAGAGCAAAGACGCAGCGAGACAGAAAACAGCAGCCACTCGGAAAAAGGAAAAGATAGTAGTACCTAAGATCTTAGGGATAGTAAAATGGTATAATGTTAAGCAAAATTATGGTTTTATAACAAGGTGTGACAACCAGCAAGACATATTCGTTCATAGAACTGCTATTAAAAAGAATAACCCTGAAAAATGCATCCCAAGCTTGGGAGATGGAGAGGTGGTAGAATTCAAAATTATACGAGGTAGAAAAGGGTTACAAGCATCGCAGGTCACTGGGCCTGATGGTGTTCCTGTAAAAGGCAGTATATATGCAAAAAATCGTAGTCATGTTAGACAATATCTCCATTGTAAGTCCCCCCTACAGTTTCCCTTTCCTAATCCCACCTTTCCCTTTTACCCTATGTCCTATTACCCCCAGTGTATTCCCAATCCGTTTTTTCACCCATGGTTTCCCTCACAAAACCATGCTTTTGCCAATTGTTTCCCCAAAAATCCCTTTCCAATGCCGAGTGGGGGATGAAAAGGGGGAGGGAAGAAGTTAAACCCTCTCCTGCCTCAGTTTCCCCACAAAGCATGCTCAGAGAGTTCTGTCTCCCTTCTGTCAGCCCTAAGATGTTCCACAGAATCTGATTGGACATTTAAAGACTCAGGAGGGTGGCTTGTTTTGTTTTGAAACTGTTCTTGTTATGTTTATCCAGTTGTTTTCATTCTCCTTTTATTAAAATAAAACGGGTGAGGTGTTGGGGTCCCTCCCCTGCCGTGTAGCCCTGGGAGAGGGGCCCTGAGGGCACAGACACGGGGATTCCCTGCCCCTGCTCAGCCTCGTTCCCATTGGTTGGTTTGTGTTCCCTGCGCGGGCAGAAGGACCCTTGGTCCCGTGACTGGAACAGTTCCTCCGCTGAGCCCCGGCCATGCGGCTGGAGAAATAAACACCTCTGAAACATCTAGCAAGAATCTGTCTGTCCATATATATTTCCTTTCCACGGGACTCCTGGTTTGATATATGCGCGTTGCAGTATCCCCACTGCAACAGGCTTGGAGTGAGAGAACAAGGGGGAATGTCTTCACAATGAAAGATGGTAGATTTAGATTAAATATTAGGAAAAAAATTCCTTACTGTGAGGGTGGTGAGGCTCTGGCACAGGCTGGATCTCACTAACACTCAGGTGATGCTTTCTGTTGCCTGAATCATATTTCTCAGCAAGTGTTGTTACAGAAAATGAGAGGTGGTTTCAGTTGCAACCACTTCAAAACCTACCCAAAGGCAGGGTGATTATGGAAAAGGAAGCAAGCACCAGGAGATTTCTAGCTGCCACTGATTTCACTGCAGGATGGTGTCTGTGCTACTAAAGCCCTGTGACTCTGCTTCCCCATGCATGAAACTGGAATACATATCTTCTGAGAACACTGATTTCAGCTTCTAAGTGATAGTTTAGAGTCGAGATTGCTTTCTGGGCTCTGCCACCAATCCTTCGTGTGCTCCAACAAATTATTCAGGCTGCCTGCAACAAGGAGCTCTGCAGCAGTGCTTCACAGGAAGAAATGCCAGTGTCTAATGGCCTCTGTTTATCTGCTAGATAAACCAGCTCTGCATCCTGCAGTTCCTCTCCTGGGACATGATGCCATTGAAGAAATGAGGTAGATGAGCAACGGGGTGGCCGAGCCAGCCACTTCTAGGTAAAGTAAAAGGAATGGTTTTCATGTAGTGCACGGGGAAATTAAATCCATTCCCAATTCCCAGCTGATCTGCCAGCTGTGTTGTGCATCCTTGCACATGTTTGCAGAGCAGGGCAGCCAGAGAGGCAGAAGAGCAGGCCGAGAATCCTGACAAAGCTTCTTCTCCAGTTCATGGCAGAGTAGAACAGCAAGAACCAAGCCACAGAAAGCTGTTATCCAGACAGTCCTTACCTTCTTCTAATCATGCCATATTCAAGGTATGATGTCGTAGACGTGTGTCTTAATGGAATGAAGTTGTGTCAGGGGAGGCTTAGGCTGGATGTTAGTAAAGGATTCTTCCCCCAAAGTGTTGCTGGGCTCTGGAACAGGTTCCCCAGGGAAGTGGTCATAGCACTAACCTCAAGAAGAGTTTGAACAACAGTGTCAGCCACATGGTGTGATTCTTGCGACTGTTGTGTGTAGGGCCAGGAACTGGATCCTTGTTGGTCCCTTCCAATTCAGGATGTTCTACGATTCCAAGGTATTTTTATAATCTCTGCCCTGTGCAGAAAGATGTTCTCTCTGACAGCATTAGCAGGAAAATCTCTTTGTTATACAACACCAGCAGGGAAATGAGACCTGTGTTTCCAGACTTACAGGAATGTTGTGCACTGAGTTCCAGCTCCTGTCTTCAGGATTTACGGTCACCTTTCTAGAAAAGTCATACAGGGAATATCAGCAGTTGAAAGGAGCTCAGAATACTAAAAATCTGTCCCCAGAGAACAGACATAGGCAAGCTGAGTCAGAGGACAAGATAGATTTTAGCTATCCATCTTGTCCATCTACCTTAGGAAGGAAATTCATCTCATCACAGGATATGTAATACTAATTGGGCTAAATCATCCCAAACTAATAGGTGCCTACCATATTCTTCATTCAGAGTAATTTTTAATAGTCTATCTTCAGCATCTGATAGTTCAACAGATAAACAGCTGGTAATAATCAAATGGTGAGAACTGTAGTCTAAAAAAGTCTGACAGCTAAGGCAGTGTCCTTATTTCCCCTGGCTGGTGGGGAATTGAGGAACTGATGCTGAAGGCTGGATCCATCCAAGACTGAGTGTGGGACTGGGTTTCCCACTGAGGTCGATGCAAGGATCCAAACAGTGCAGCCAAGGGAGGACAGCTGGGCACTGCATTCAGAGCCTCTTCTGCTTGATTTTTAAGGTGGGGACAGGGTGGTTACACAGACTGTTTGAGACTTGCAGATGGTGGATATTACTATGAGAGAGGAGTCAAGATTTGTAACCCTCCAGCTGGGAAAAAGAAATTGAGAAAAGACTGCTTTGTTTTGCAGCATTTTGCAGATTTGAATATTGTCTCCTAGTCCAGAATAAGGAGTCATAGAACATCCTTCAGGAAAACTGGCATTTAAGACTCCTGCCAACTGTGAGCCCTTGCATTTGATGATGACAGAACAGTGATTGCTGCACTCTCCTAACTCGCAAACCCTTCCTCTTGTAGTGTTTGTTCTTACACGTCAACACCTCTAGGCCATATAGATGTGACATATGGATGCACAGACATGCCACAGACAGACTGCTATCCTTGGATCCTCTTCCTGTTTCCACAGTAACCTTACAGAAACAGCCAGCAGTCAATAGAGAAAATCAAAAGCAGGGATAAGTCATAATTTTAGGTTACCAAGGAACAGATCTTGAATGCTGAGCGACTGATACGCAGCATAATGTGATTTAGGGTGTTTATTATGCTAACCCAGGGCAGGAGCGTGCAGGCATACGATGTGGCAATTACAGCACACATTTGCTGCTGGTTAAGCAGGAGTGCAGAGGAGAGAGCAGGTACAGAGAACTTCATGCTCACACACTGTTTAATGGCTTAATCCTCCTGCCAAGCCGAGCTAAGCTTTGCTTTGTACCTGACGCTTCCACGCACTCATTCAAGAGGCAACACTGAGACATTTATAAACAGGTGCCCCATGACTGCAGGCACACTTTGTATGCTAAGCTTTGTTTGGGGAAAATAACAAGAAAAGACCAATCAAATACTTTAGCTAGGAAGTGTCAAACTCTTAATATGAATTGTGCTCATTAATGTGACAAGTGTCAAATGCATTGAGTCCCTTTTTTTTGGTGGCTGTCAGTATATTGATGTGTGTTTCACAAACAGTTTTACTACCAAAACTGTTTCTCTCTAGGGAGCAGTTTAGGCAACAGTCAGATGAATTACCTAATGAAAATTGAAAGCTGTTTTTTCTATTAGTCACTCAAGGGGTAGTACTCCAAGTAAGGAGCCATGACAGCTTTATTCCATTCTCCTCCAGGCCATGAAATCCCTTCAGATTCACATGGTACCGAGCGCAGGGTCTGTGGGTATCCCAGGCTTGATTTAAAGCATATAATTCTCAAATTAAGCACTAAAATAGTATCTATTGTAGCATGGTGAATCGTGTTTACAGGACCTACACTTTGAATATTTATTTAGTATTGCTCAGTCTGGTTTTGAAACAAGATCAGGTTTCATGCTGTTTGTATTAACCTAAAGATTGCACTGTTGGCTTGTGGACATCTCCAAAAAATAAAGGGAACCATAACACTAACATAAGCTCCACTCTGTAAGAAAACTGGTGCTTTGTTAGAACATTAAAAAAGTCACATTTGGGGGATCAAAGCCTATCTAACTTCATTCAGAGTGACATGTCAAATTGGAAACATAAGACTAAATATATATTCCCACTGTTTGTCATTTTAAAATCTTATTTGTCTCTCTAATACTTTTTCTCCCTGACACCAAACAAGATAATGTTGTTTTAAGATGGATGTTGATCACTACATCAGTGCTCTCCCTGGAAGGAATGCATGTGCCTAAAGCCCGGCAGGACACAATGTCACTCAGCTGGACTCATTAGCATGGCAAGCAGTTTGGCATTTACATCTCTGCACAGCTCCCAGGGAAAGGCAGCTCCAGTTCAGAGCACAGCATGTCTGTCTGCAGCTGACAATGTAGACATGCCCTTAAAAGCCAGGCCATCCTTCAAGGAGCAAGTGAAACTGGCAGCTGTGGAGAGGCAGTGGCAGCTTTTGTCGGGCAAAGGACAAGGGCAGAGTGTGTCATTCCGGATGAAATCTCTTGATCCTTTGCAGATAGTGCTTATGGCCTTGAAAAGAGTATGTATCAGCACCTGATGCACAGAAGCACAAAGGTGTCTGGGGTTCAACTTTACAAAGAATTTAATTGCCTTAGTACACAAGGACTGAAGTCATTTAATTTCTCCCTGTCATGACAAACCAAAGTAGAAAAAACATCAGCAGGAGACTCAAAATAGAATTCCTTCATCTTTTCATGCTTAAATCTTCTGAAAAGCCTTGCCCTGCAGATGTACTCAGAACACACCTGCAGCATGCAACAAGCACTGAGCTGAGCAACCACAGCAATTTCCATTGGTAATGAGGCTGATGGGAGCACCACATCCCACTCCCAGCCAGCTCTGTGCTCTGCATGCTCAGACGGAACAGAAATGATCTTCCACACCTCTCTTTGCAAAAGGGCTTTAAACCTCGAACTCCTGTTTCCTAGAGAATGCCTAGCTTTTGGCAAGAAGAGGAAAAACAGATGGCCCATCCCTGGGAATGTTCAGGGCCAGGTTGGATGGGACTTGGGGCAACCTGGGATAGTGGAAGGTGTCTCTGCTCATGGCAGGGGGATGGAACACGATGATCCTTTAAGATGCCTTAAAAACCAAGCCATTCTGTGACTCTATGATTCTACGAAAAAAAGAGAGGTGTGTGCCTCTGTTCTTCCTGCACAAGTGTGTAATAAAGGAAGCAAGATTTCAGGTGTCAGTGAGCAAATAAATAAATATATGTAGGGATGATTTGTTTAAAAAAGCCCCAAAAACAAGAAACATGAGCTCCCAATCAGGGATGGAATTGGAGTTGGGATATTTCAAGAAAGCCTGTCTTGACCTTATTCAGGTCTCCAGGCTTTGTCATCCAAATCCAGCAGTGGGAGGGAATCACAAATATATTTTTGTGGTGGTTGAGGTGTTCTTTCTGTCTTCAGTATCTGCCCTGACTGCCTGGAAACCCAGCTGTAGGTGCCTAACCCTTCCCACCATCCCCACAGGAACACGGAACTCTGCTAGGAACTCTGCTGGGCACAGAATGCCTAGGTGTCCTTGTGGGCTTTGCCCAGTGTCTTCTCTTGGTTCCCACGTGGGATTTGGGTTTTTTTTTCTTTATTTTACCTCCAGGGTCTGTAGTACTAGTATGTTAACAACTACAGATTCTTTGCAGTGACAGCAAGGCAGAAAGGGAAATGTGAAAATTGAGGAGTCCTTCAGCATAGGCCAAAAGGCTTTTGTGTGAGCCAATGCCAAATTCCTTAGCCTGGAAAAGAAGTTTCACATGAATTTTGTCAACACAGGAAAAGTGAGAACTTGTAATTTTAGCAGCATTTTGCAGGTTTCCCCTTTCTTGGAAATCTTTCTAGGAAATCATGTGAAGGAATAACTTCACAACTAACGGGGACTGTCCAACAGAATATGCAGTGGTGGGTGATGTTGCTAAATGAACAGTAGTGCTTCTGCTTTTTCCAACAAGGCTTAGTGAGGACACAATTGAAAGACTGGCCACTTTGCAATAAAAGGCTTGAATGAGCTATTATTCTTTTCAGTCAATCCAAGGTTGCTCTTCATGAAGGAATAAACATTCCCTCTTTGACCTTAATAAAAGCAAGGAGGTCATTGTGAAAAAAAAAAAAATCCAGGGTTTTTATCTGAAAAAAAATGTTAAAGGAAGTGCCCGAAGTGGGCAATTAGCAAACATTAAAGCAATAAAATATTGACCCTCTTTTTTCCCATCTATCTTTTCCCTCCCATTTCCAAGATTTGAAGAAATAGTAATGGTTAACAATCAATGGGTTCCTAATGAGAGCAGCTCACACAACACCCACAAAAATTATCTTTTGAAAAATCAATTAGGAAAGAAATGTGAAGAAAAAAAATATAAAAGGTGCAAATTCCTGTATTTCTGTTCATATTCCCACTCCTCACAACTTCCCCCACCTTAGAGGCAGGGAAGATATCTTCATCTTGGACAATAATCAAATAATTAAGATGTATGAGGTGTGCATGCCTGTGACACGTGAAATGAAGTATAATGAAGGAAACAATAGAAGCATGTATAAAGGGCCTTCTCACCCTTAGCAATGGCATTTGCTGCCATGAACAATATTCTTAATCGGAAAAAATACTCCTTCATAACAGTCATGTTGCATACAGTGATATTCACAACACACCCAGGACGGCGTGGCTGAGGAGGTATAAAAATACAGAAGTAATTCTGCTATGAAATACCTAGGAGATTACATACTGCTGTGGATGTTTCTGTTGGGACTGGGTCATCGCTGTTGATCCAGTTTTCGCTGGAAAATAACATAATAAAAGTGGAATGAACACAGAATTTCAGCCTAGTTCCATAAATATAAATTATATCCTAGGACTCCTGGGTAATACTGTGTAAATTTTGAGAATTTATGAGTCTATTTCAATAAATATCACAAACTGGTCAGGAAACAGAATACTTCCATGGCTGCAATGAAGGACAAATTTTTTTATACCACCTCTGCCTTACCCATCCTGGTGACCTTTACCCATCCACCACCTCAGCAAAAGAGTCTGTCCGTTTAATTTGAGGTTGATAGCATAAAAAGATTGGCTGCAATGAACACCTAGAACAAGGTATAAAGATTTTGAACTGAATGAGATTGGGAAATGCAGGGACTGCATTTTCATCTACAAACTACCAGGCTTGATGTGAGGGTTGTGGGGATAACCAAAGAAATCTTCACAACATGCTACATAAATAATGATGGCTATGATGCCATCTGAAGCTAGCTCAGATTAGTCCTCTTTAACATTGCCAGGCAACAACTAACATAGGCAGAGTGTCATTGGAAAAGAATTAAATCTGAGATTTCCATCTGGCTAAAATACAGGATGATGGTGGGCAATTAGACCTTATCCACCACCCAGACAAGCAGGGCAGGAACAGAAACATCCATCCAGAAAAACTGAACGCCCTCCTACTCTTACCACTCATGCTCTGCTTTAGCATCAGGGTGTCTCAGGCTTTAAATGAAATGTCAGATTTAATTTGGCTCTGGATGCACAAGATATATGATTGCCCTTGGAGAAAGTTGATAACTCAGCGCACTCTGTGTCAAATGTGAATCTACCCAATAGCTCACTCTATAAAAAGCACTACCCTGCTTTCCCTCAACTGTGCAAGCCAGGCCTGCCTGCAATTTACACAAATAGGTCCATTTTGAAAGAAAACCTTCCTATCAGAAAGCAGAAATGACTTATTGAAAGTTGACTCCCAGTTAAATTTCCAAATGGCAGGGCTGTACATTACATTAGAATTCCGTGGCGGGGAGGCCGTTACCGCGCCCACCGCGGATGGCTCAGCAGCGGGCGAGGAATTATATTAAATGGCACATTTGGATCTCTGCGAGGCTCACTTTGGAAGCTCTCATTTGGAAGCATGGTGTACTTTCAGAGAGTTTTTAACTGCTTGGAATCCGAGCAGGGCAGAAAATACGGAGGAGATGTTTGTGATTATTGACAGCCTTAGCATTCTTTACAACATCTCCTGCATCTAAATCTGTGCTGAGAGAATGGAAAGAATAGCTGAAACCATTTGCAAACCTTCTGGATAGGATTATCTTTTAAAATCAGTTATTTTCCATGTACACAAGCAAACTAATGGGCCTGGTTTTAAAAATCTATTTAGAAGAAAATAATCAGAGTATAACTTTGTTATGTGTCTGTACTTGCTGTATTCACATGACACTGGAAAGATTTTTTGCCACTGAATCTTTTCTGCACTTATACCTGTTGTTTTGCAGTCATCACTCAGAAAATATTACTTCGGTTTAAGTATTTTGCATTTTTTTGGTGTGCTTTTGACCTCTTATGAAGCCTTTATTCGGAGCTGAAATGCATCATGTCTGTTCCTCTACTGGCATGCAAAATGCACCAGGAAAAAAATTCAAAACTTTCTACCTTGCCATTTAGACTTTGCCATTTTTGAAAGCCATGGTGTTTAAATGTAGAGTCAGTGACAGATACTGTGCAGAAAGACATAAATAGATAGGCAATATCCTTGTCACTCACAGAACATGAGAATTGCCTCATAAGCCCAAATAAAAGCTTGCAGTCTAGGCTCTGCAGAGATAAGGTTACATATGTGACATTTTGTCATTTTTTTCCAAGAGCAGTGGATATCAAGTTTTACTCCTATATCTAAAAAAATCCCTTCTTTCTTAGTTAATTTAGTGAAGCTCGTGCTTGAAACTGACAAGATATTCAATTAAAACAGCAGTCTATCCTCATTTTCTTCTCTTTCTTGAACAAAGTATTAGGCCCCTTTCTGGCATTTCTCCTTTGCTTCATCTTCTTTTCTGCAGATGGATATTTTTTTTTTCCCACATCATCTCAGTGGTCTTTTGTGTCCTGAGCTCTCCATTTCCCCATTCTTTCTGTCCCACCTTTCCAGTCAAGCCCTCCATGAGCAGCTTAACTTTTCACACTTGAAGAAGACAACAACAATTTTCTTCTCAAATTTCCATTTTCTGATCTACCTGTGTAATTCATGGCCTTCTAGAGCCTCTGTATTCTTCAAAGTAAGAGCTCCCCGGGGTTGAAGAACTTCCAACAGTAGCTTTTAATCTCTGTTTGACTCTGAATTTAAGGATGACATGTACTGTTTAACTAGGTTGTTAGGTCTTAAAATACCTCAGGAAAATTCAATTCACTTAAGGGTAGAGGAAAGGATCGAAAACAAAAGAGAAATGTTTATAAATATCATTAATTATGTTGAATTTCATAGAAAAATAAGAAGTTAAAATCATACTGAATCTAGGTCTCCCTTTTTTCTACAAATGCTGCCATGTATATAAAATCCATGGCAAGTCTCTGTGCAACTCTCAGGAACATTTGAAGTTGTCATTTCCACTGGCCTGCACTTTTAATTATGTGGTCCTTTTATACCAGTTCATTTATTTCTGCAAAAACAATGCTCTGTACTCCTTGTTCCTCTGCAGTCCTTCCTGCGTACTTATTCCTATGAAATAATTTCATTACTTTGAAATAATAGCATCAGTGCAGAGACAAACAATAATAGGTCATCACTGCAGCATAGGAAGCTCAATCTACACCCTCCTCAAAATCTTTAACAAAATAGAAGAAAAACAGATGGCTTTGCAGCATGACCAGAAGGTGAACAAAGCTATGCCTTTTCCAAAGAGCTATAAGATTACTGTTTTTTTTCTCGCTAGGCCGATATTCATTGTATGTTCCAATTTCATTTGGATATTGAATTTGTTTTATTGGGCAAACAGCTGCAGTCTCTGTTCTCCATCCCTTACCAAATATTATTTCAAACTTCCTTTGAACTCACATTGCGTGAGTGTGACTCTGCTGTACTCACAAGAGATTTTCCATCATGTGGCCCTGGTCTGGGATCATGTATCTGGTCCAAACACAAGTCAACACATGGATTTTACTGAAATAAGCCTCTCCTGTGTCTTCCTTGCTCTGTTAAAGAGTCACACAGTGGTTCTCCTCCCATCTGCTTCACAGCACCAGTGGACTGCCATGCAAGAGAGCTGGATTGCTGTCACTAGATGAGAAAACATGCTGCCTTAATATTCTTGTCATAACAGTTGGAAACTAAAGTTTGTGTTGTACCTAAAACCAAAGGAAAGTAATCATTAAAATTAGAGGGCTAATAGTTTTCTGTCACCTCTTTGAAAAATATTGGAGTTGATCATTCTTCTTCAATCACAGATTTAATCAGCCTTTTTTTTTTTTGTTTAATTATTAATTATTCAGAAATAAATGGTGTATTTAGACAGACCTTTTGAGCACCAGTTCACCTGACTTGCTTTAGTTAATAATCTCTAATCTATTCCCTGTGGTGTTTCCTCAATTTTGTTTGACACAGCAATACAGAGCAGATGTGGAACACAACGGGCATGGAGTCAGAACAGGTACGGTTCTAGACAAACTAATGTCACAGAACTGAAGAGATATAACTCCAGCCATTTCCATTTCCATACAGAAGTGCACAGGAAGAAAGACTGCTAGGATGTGCAGTGTGGTTGTTTGAGTATTTTTGGGTTTGAAGATCAATCACGGCCATGAAGCAGCTGGGAAGTGACACTATGGAGAAGTAACACAATACTGCTCTCTGGATTTCAGTCTGTTTTCTTAAAATTATAACAAATCTGAAGCATTAGTATGATGTCTTCAAAATCATATTTTTTAATGTTTTGAAATGTTTAGATTTCAGCCTTTGTTTAAAAATTATGATATAGAGGAAGAAGCATGGCTTTGAACAGTTTCTTCAAAAACAAGTTCAAAATATTTTACTCCAAAATGTCCCAAGAGGATGCCAAAATATTGTCAGAGCTTCATCCCTTTGCCTGACTACTCTTTCCTTGCAGTTTCTCTGAAACACTGTTGTCATAATGTAAAGACACATTTTGATTACAGTGGGATTTCAATTTTTTGCTCATGATTTCCAGGAACATTATTTCAGGAAGTTTTATTATCCCAGTCAAATGAAAAATCTTTTGAGGATGGTTGATAAAAGTTATTCCAGATCCTGTGCAAAGCTAATTCTGTGAAATACCAAGAGTGTATCAGAAACATAATAAGGTAAAAGTATTTATTTTACAACCTATTCCATTTATTTTTAATTTCATTTATATGTCTTGTTTTTCTCTCTAAATATGGATTTATATCAATAGATGTTTAGGATATGTTAGAAAATATCTATGTTTTTAGAAAATATGGAAGGGTATTTTGGAATTAGAACTATTTTTTGTCTTTTATAAATCGGAACCTCTTGTTTTTAAAATTTAAAACAATGTATAGCTGAATTTCATTTTTGGTATAGTATACATTATATCAAAATTTTCCATTGATATTAATTAATTAATAAGAATAATTTCCCATCCTGCCTCAGGTCCATATGTGTGTGTTTTTGTTTCCAGGAATGATGTAGCAAAACTCCACAATCACCCTAGAGATCATGTTATTTTGAGGAGAGGCTGAGCCTTGAGCAGAGAGCTCTGAGAGGGAACCCAATCCCTGTGTGTCCCTGTCTGCAGGGAGGGCTCAGAGCAGGGCCCAGGCTCTGCTCCAGGGGCCCAGCAGTGACACCAGATGAATGGGCAGGGACTGATCCCAGGAAGTTCCACCTGGACATGAGGCAGAACTTCTGTCCTGGGCAGTGACTGAGCCCTGAACAGATTGTCCAGAGAGGGTGTGGAGTCTCCCTCACTGGGGATATTCCAGAACCCTCTGGACACAATCCTGTGCCCTATGCTCTAGGATGGCCCGGCTGGAGCAGGGAGGTGGGACCAGATGACCCCACTGTGGTGCCTTCTGTGGGGACCCATTCTGTGAGTCTGTAAATAATATTTGGATCCTCATAGCTACATATAGGAACCCTACAAATTCTTTCTTAGTCTCACTTGTGAGGTTTCTCCAAACACATCTCAATTTTACCTTTTTCAGTATTTCTGTGTGACATTTCATTAAGTAGACTTTAAGTAAAGGATATTCTCTAGCAAAACCAACAACCAACCTAACTAACTAACTAACTGCTTTTCTTGTCTTCTTGCCCTGATTTCTGCTGTTAATATTTTACTTTCTGTAAGAAGACTCAAACTTTAAGAGGCCATCAAAAAGAATTCTTAAAAGGTCTATAGCAGAAACTGAAAGTGTTATTAGGCTATATATTAGGCTGTATAACACAGGAAAAATCCTGTATTTGAAAGGCTTTCAGTCACTAGAATACTGACAGAAAGCTAGTATACTTGCAAAATGAAACTAATTACTATGGAAATAATCAGCCAGGACAAGCATTTATAAATTACTTGCAGATGTATAGCAAAACTGCAAATCTTTGCCTCTCAGTATGAAAGGGGACAGACTTAAAGTGATCTCTGTTTCCCATCACTCCCCCAGGATCTTTGTGTCTGTGGAAAAAGCACATAGAGGTGAGCAAACCTTTCATATTCAGAGCCACCCACGGAATATGAGAGTCATAAAATTTGACAGATATAAAAATGGAGGAAATAACCACTACGTTCTGATACATTACTGAAGACACGCAAACAGGGAACAGACCAACTAGGTTAAGTATTGGTATAAATTAAACAGAAAGCACATTTGTTCTAGCACTGGCCTTTCAAATTGAGAGTGATGGCATGATTAAATAATTGAACCATCTCACCTTGCACAGTCAGACAGAATTCCAATAAGAACAGTTATCCCAAAATGGATGCAGAAGAGCAAATCAAGCTCTTCTCCAGCTAATACAGCAATCTGCAGCTTGACTTTCTTGCTGCCTTGTGGATGTAAGTGGGATGAGGATCAATGGGTTGTTTTTCTTCAATTTTGCAAATGTGTCAATTACTCCATTAGGGCTGATCCCTTCAGCAGTAATTTTCTTTCTGAAGAAAAGGTTTCCTGATTGCTCATGTCATGCAGTGCTGCAATAAGGTGCTCCTAAATATTCCTAAAAATTAATTCCCATGTTCACCCAACAAATAATTTAAAAACCAAGCATCACGTCCGTTGCCTTGAAGGCTTGTTTTTTTTCTCAAGAGCCTGTCATGAGCTCTGGGCATCGTACATGCTGTGTAAGCAGCAGCAGCCACACCAGCCAAAGGTGTCCTGTCACTGAGATGGGAACATCCCCTTTGCAGCACAAGGCTAAGGATGATCATGTGAGAGCTCATACACAGTCCTCTGAGCCACAGCACAGGTCCCTGTGAAAGTGCACAACTGAATTCTCACTTCATATAACTTATCCTTAAAAACCTCCAATGAAAAGAATTGTTTCAAGGGTAGTCTGCCTAAGTTACATCCCTTGAGTTCTGAAATGCTAGTTTTTTCCTTTTTTTTTTTTCTAAAATTTAACCTAACACACTCTTCTCCTATAGTACTTTTGTAAAAACAAGTACACTTAGGAGGGGTTTTCTCTATGTACCTGTGATTACGGGTATGTACCTGTGATGGTGAGGATAAAAAAGAGGAAAGGAAGGCGCTCTGTACCTGTAATTACAATCACACAAGACCTTCTGTTCCTCCTCTTTTACCATCACCACTGCTTCTTGACTTTCACTGACTTCACAAAGCTCAATTCATATAGTTTAATGGATTTTATGGGCTGTAGTTGCAACCTTTCCTTGTAATTTTCTATTTTACCTGCTGTATTGTGTCAGGCTGGAGTGAAGTTAATTTTCCCCACAGCAGCACTCCCAGTGCTGTGCTGTGCACTGGGAGCCAGAAAGGTGTTGATGACACCCCAGTGTTTTGGCTACTCTGAGCAGCGCTGGCACAGCACCAGTGACATCTCTCCAACATCCCCCTGAACCACTATCCTGGAGATGAGCAAGATCTTGGGAGGGGACACAGCCAGGAACACAGACCCAAACTGACCCAAGGGACATTCCATACCATCTGACATCTGTTCAGCAATAAAAGTGAGGAGAAAGGAGACAAGGGGGTTCTTCATTACTACATTTGTCTTACGTGTACTGAAGCATAACTTCCCATGAAAGACAGGTTGGACAGTTAAAAATGTCAAAAAGATCCCTGGTCAATGCAGGGGGTTGGACAAGACGACCATTAGAGGTCCCTTACAACCCAAACTTTTCTGTGCTTCTCTGATTCTGTCTCTGGACATCACCTTGCCGATGGGAAGTAAAGGATAAATTTTCTGCTTTCCCATGCTTCTGTGTAATGCTTTTTGCTTTTGCTGTACTAAAATACCTTGAACCATGATGATTTTTTGTTACAGTGTGGGTACTGCAACACGTGTATCAGACAACGAGGCCCGTGGAAAGAATATGTATAGACTGATTCTTGGTAGATATTTTCAGAGATGTTTATTTTCCCAGCTCCATGGCTGAGGATGCTGAGGAAACTGCTGCAATAACGGGACCCGAGGGTCCCTGCCCGCGCAGGGGAACACAAAACAACCCATGGGGAACGAGGCTGACCAGGGGCAGGGAAACCCCGTGTCTCCCCCCCAGGGCCCCTCTTCCAGGGGTACATGGCAGGGGGGGAGGAACCCCAACAATTTTTATCATCTTATTTTCTTCCCTTCTGTCCAGCTGAGGAGGGGACTGTTTGAGCAGTTTGATGGGCACCTGGCATCCAGTCAGGATCAACCCACCATAGATATTTTTTCATAGTAAATACAGATATATTTAGTTATTCTTTCCTCATGGAAAACTAATGAATCATTATCCTTTTCTAGCTATATGCCTACTTTTGTCCTCTTTAAGCTCATGAAAAAGACTATCATTGAAGTTCTCTGCATCAAGGAGATCTTCTGATCCTGTTGCTGCTGTTCTTTCTCTGCTCTAAATCTTTCTACATTGTTGTTTTAATGACCAGTGCATGAAGAAATATTATTAACTCTTCTCCCTCTTCAGTCTCTTTTTTCAGTTCTGCAGCTGTTACTCATTCAGGGTTGTTGTTTGGTTTTTGGGTCTTTTTTGTCTCTGCTTTGGAGTTTTATGGTAGTTTTTCTTTTAATCAATCTGTACAAAGTTCTTTCTCATCCTTTCCTCTCTCCTGGTGGTCCAACAGAAGTCTGAATTTGATCTTTCCTTGTTCCTGGTTAACCATCATCTTAGTATTCATATTTCTATATCCATCTGCACCAAGCTCAGAGAGTCAGAGAGAATTGAAGTATTTGTAAATTAATTGTGGAAAAGAAGTGGCCAGTGCTACTGGGTGGATTTTTTTTTTTTTATTTCCACAAGTAGGGAGTATGGACGGTGTGTTTTAGACCAGAAAAGAGGCTGAGGAGGGACCTTATTGCTCTCTACAACTCCCTGAAAGGAGATTGCAGAAAGCTGTGGGTCAGTCTTTCCCGGGTAACAAATGACACAAGAGGAAACAGCCTCAGCTGTGGCAGGGGATGATTAGGTTGGATATTAGCAAAATTTCTTCACTGAAAGGGTGGTCAGGCACTGGAACAAGCTGTCCAGGGAAGTGGTGGAATTGCCATCCCTGGAAATGTTCAAAAGCCATGTGTTTGTGGCACCTGGGGACACGGCTTAGTGGTGAATATGGCAGTGCTGGGCTAGTGGTTGGACTTGATGATCCTAAAGGGCTTTTCTGACCTTAAAGGTTCTATGATTCTTTGAGGACAGCCAAAACGTCTACTTTCTTTAAACCACTTATAAATATTGCCAAGATAGTTGAGTACCCTGAAAAAGTAAAACAGTGTGGAATTTTTTCCTTTCTTCCTTGTTTCCCATCATTCCAAACTGAAATTATATCTTCACTCAGTGTTCCAACAGTGTGGCCTGTGCAGCAGCAGCCCCCTGAGAAGAGGTGAGGACCTAAGGCTCACACCTTTCTAATTAGTTTGGAGACTATATGACCGGAAGTAAACCTGCAAGAATAGAGGGATGGGGAGAGGTAACCTTATTGTTCTCTCTTCTTCTTAAGCATTTAGGACTTTGGGATGCACTGCGCATTCCTCCTCTCTTTGTGACGCCTGTGACAGTTCCCTGGGGACACAGCTGTCACCGTGCCAGGCCTGCAGCACTGCAAAGCAGGAACATCTCCTGCTAAGGGAGTGCCTTGGCAACAAATCGGCATGAACAGAGACTGAGCTTATTGGAGCAGTGGACTAACATGGCAAATACTCAGCTGGCTTTAAAGAAAAGGTATTTAAACTCCACAGAGGTGTTCATACTTGACACTGAAATTGCCCAGGGAACCACTGATGCATCATGGCCTTCTCTTCATAAAAGCCAATTATTTCCAAGGTTTGACACAAAGCAGTGAATAAGCTTTTGACATTTTGATCAGAATTATTGTTAAACAGAGAATTCTTTACGCTTTTGTGTCATCTTTTGTAAGCACGAACTACTCATTTGTGTCGAGCAGTGACAGTGAATAGCCTATGAAAAGAAAATGTGCATAGTAAGGGCTGCTCTTTACCTTACAGTTCACTTATGGATCTGTTCAGGGTTAGAAGAAAGGAATAAGAAGAGGTCTGAGATCAAGAATTATGTCCTTTCCCTCCATCAACTAGTCAGCTGGTAAGGGAATAAAGCATCAACTGTGGGCATTTAGAGAAGTAGCAGGTTTTGACAAACTATATCTTAGGTTCTGAAGCTCCATTTATGTTGCACCAGAGAGCAGTTCAACTCAGCAGGCAAATTAAAGGTTTTCCCTCTTCTTGCACCAGGTGGTCATCTGAAACCTAACTACTAGCCCCACATGACAGTAGACATTGAGGACAGCTGGCAAATTAGGCCTTAGGGCTGCTTTTGAAACAGTGTGGGTGTAATCTTATTCCATAAAATTATTAAGACAACAAAAGGAGTTCCCTATAGAGAAGAATTACTGTCAGGATATGTACAGAAATGATTCTTAGAGGCTGAGCTCCAAGTGAGTAATTAAGTGCAACTTGTTTTATGAAACAGTAAAAAGTAACTGTATTTTTCAAAATCCTTTGAATTTAACACGCAGAAGATAATGAGTTCACAACCTACCTATTGTTTTCAAAGACTGACTCTAACCTGCATGAGATTTATTTCAAGATTAAGACACCTGAATGAGGATGTTCACAGGTCAGTGGGGATCTGCTTCATATATTCAGTGGAGATTGAGCCATTCACCAAACTAGTGATGGTGTCAGGCTTTAGTTACCTACATGCAGGTCTCTGGGGACAGGAAACCTTTGTGGAGGATGGCATCTGCTATATGGGAACAATTCTGAAAGTCAGTTAGTCCATGCCTGAGGACATCTCAGATGGTTCTGGGTATCTCTGTGTGAACAGCTGAGTTCTAAACCACCACTGATCGCAACAGGAGGTGCACCTGGACACCTCCATGTTCATTGGCTGTTTTAATCTGGAGCTAACTCTCATGCTATTTGGCTCAACCCCAGTGTCAGTCCAGACTGGTGGATGAACAGACCTAGAGCAGCCCTGCCAACGATTTGAGGGTGCTGGTGAGTGAGAGGCTGGACATGCCCTGGCCATGGCACTCACAGCCCAGAGAGCTAAATGTGTCCTGGGCTGCATCCAGAGCCCCATGGGCAGCAGGGGAGGGAGGGGATTCTTTCCCTCTGCTCCGCTCTGGTGAGACCCACCTGGAGCACTGCATCCAGCTCTGGGGTCCCAGCACAGGAAGGATATGGAGCTGCTGGAGCGAGTGCAGAGGAGACCACCAAGTTGATCAGAGGGATGGAGAAGCTCTGCTTTGAGGAAAGGCTGGGAGACTTGGGATTGTTCATCCTGGATAAGAGAAGGCTTTGGGGTAACCCAGTTGCAGCCTTCCAGTACCTTAAGGGGGCTTACAAGTTAGATGGGAAGGGACATTTTACAAGAGCCTGGAGTGACAGAACAAGGGGGAAAGACTTCAGACTGTAAGAGGACAGGGTTAGATTAAATATTAGGAATAAAATTCTTGACTATGAGGGTGGGGAAGCATGCAACAGAGAAACTGTGGCTGCCACATCCCTGGAAGTGTTCCAGGCCAGTATGGATGGAGCTTTGAGCAACCTGGTCTAGTGAAAGGTGTCGCTTTCCCTGTCAGGGGAACGGGAATTGGAATTTGATGGTCTTTAAGGTCCTTTCCAACCCAAATCATTCTATGATTCTCTGATTCTATGAATTAAGAAAATAGTTAATATCACAGTTAAAAGAGCCCTTAGTTTCCAAGTCAAGAGGGTGTAGGGTATGCCCAGCCACTGCCCTGGAGGGATGTCTGCTGAGATAAGGAGATGGAGCAATCTCCCAGCAGAATTCCCCTGGAAAGGCAACCGCTTTTCAGTTATGGTGAGAAGACAGACCCCGAATCCTCTGGGAGACCCTATGCAGATCCTTTGTAGCCCATTGGCCTTTACCCTCTGACACCCACCCCCTCTATCCCTATAAAAGATAGCCCCCCACATCTGCAAGGGCAGAGAAATGCTCATCCCTGGCTCCCCTTCGCCAGAGTACGGACCAATAAAGCTACTTCGTACAGAACAGCTACATGAGCCTCTCGTCTCTCTCTGGTCTGGTCTGGAGGCTGCCCTGCAGAGCTGAGCTGAAATCACAAGCTGACAATCACTAAAGAGCTGACAGCTTCTGCACGGGCCCTCCTAGTCAGCAGCTGAGGGAAGACACCGGACCTTGGGAAGGCCATTCCTTTCGGGACCATCTCTCTGGACCGGTCACCTCTTCCTTGGTCAGAGCTACTGACCCCTCACCAGCTGTCATAAGAGGGTGTCTTCTGAAATGTAAAATTCCCAGTGATTTAGGTTTTTATGGCTATTTCTGTGCTCTTTTAGGAGCATACAGCTCAAGTACGGTGAGATTGGATCAATCACCTCAAAGTTCACTGGCTCAAGCTCATTGCACCTCTATTGTGTGCAGAGGCAGAGCAAGAGCAGGGTTTGACCTTCAACTTTTTCTTCTGCCTTTCTACTTGCCCTCTATACAGTGCAGAATATGAATAAAGTTTAGGTAGCTCAGACTCTCTGAGCATTCATGTTGGAATCAGGACCAAGAAAACACAGGAGTTTGGTGTCACGACTATTTTTCAGTTCCTCATCCACAAAGAAGAAATTCTGAGGGTTTTTACTTTCAATAATAATCTTTTTGAGTCTGCATCATCTACACATTATGTTTTTGTGCAACATCCAGTGAGAAGAGCCCCAAGCACTTTTATAAACCTTCCTCCCCATTCCACAGATGAGTCAGACACATAAATTCTCCTGGCTCCACACTGAGCTGGTCTTTGTGCTTTGAGCAGTATCATTAAATCCCATATTAGGACTTAGCTGATTCCTCCATGGTGACTGCTGCCTCTTCTCAGGCCAAAGAGCAAACAGCCAAACCCAGTATATGTGTCCAAATGACTGGAACTTATTTCCACATGACTTTCCCTTTAAACAGATCTATTTGCTCATTGCCTCTTCTGATTCACTTTTGCCAGCTGACCACATGGAGCTGAAGGTAACATTTCATTTCAAAGGGCAGATGTCTTTGTGTGCTAGTTTATTCTAATGTCTGTGTCTTTACCACATGCAACAGAATGAAGTACAAACATGTTTCAAACTGTTTTGTATTTTTATGTGTGTCTACAGAAAGAGCACCTGTCCTCTGCATTGCTGTAATGCAACAAATAAATAACAGAATACAGAGATGGGAAGAGAAGTGAAAAGTTTATTCAAATTGCAGGCTTGTTATACAAAAAGAGTTCTAAATTACATTTCTTAAAATTAGGGATGAGTAGTATGATGGCATAGTATTTTCACACTTACCTGGATCTCAGCTAGTTAGTAATGCCTCAGTTATTGGATTCCATTCAGTGCATAATCAGGTCCTAAGCTATATCTCCCAGTCAGTGCTGGGGCATCAGACACAGCTGATTAATCATGCCTTCTAGCCCTATCTAAAATCACACAAGGTGTTTCTATTAGCTTGTATTAGCACATCAATGAACTGGCAGTTGTTCTTTGAACAGTTCTACAGACATTAGAAAGAGCTATCAGCACTTTAATAGGTTAATGGAAGATGACTGTCTTTCCTCCCTAAAAAAGAGCCAGAGTAGTATTTTTGCTCTTAGTAGCTTATGCACATAACAGAAATGAAATAACTGGACACATCAATTTGCCTGCACACTTCTGAACACACAGTAATGATATCCTGTATTGAAAAAAATAAAAAAGCCAATTATTTTTTTCATCTGGGTTAACCTTAAAAGTATTCCAATATTATCACAGAGTCACAGAATGGCTTTGGTTGGAAGCTCATCTCATTCTACTCCCCACCATGGGCAGGGACACCTTCCACTATCCTAGGTTGCTCCAAGCCCAGTCCAACTTGTCCTGGAACACTTCCAGGGATGGGGCAGCCCCAGATTCTCTGGGCAGCCTGTGCCAGGACCTCACCACTCTCACAGTAAAGGATTTCTTCCTTATATCTAACCTAAGTTGCCCTCTTTTAGTTTAAACACATGGTTTCTACTGCTACAGGCCCCACTAGAAAGTTCCAATGACCATCTTTCTTATTAGCCCCATTTAGGCACTGGAAGGGGTTCTAAGACCTCCCTGGACTTTTCTCCAGGCTGAATACCCCAGCTCTCTCAGCCTGTACCCAGAGGCGCTCCAGCCCTTGTGGTGTTTTATAGTCTCCTCTGGACTCGCTCCAACAGGTCCTTGGGGACCACAGAGCTGGATGCAGCACTAGAGGTGGGGCCTCACAAGAGTAGGGCAGAGGGGCAGAATCCCCTCCCTCAATCTGCTGCCCATGGTGCTTCAGATGAAGCCCAGGACATGGTTGGGGCTTTCTGGGCTGCCAGTGCACATGGCTGGGTCATGTGGAGTTCTCATCCACCAATACCCCCAAGTTCTCCCCAGGGCTGCTCTCCTATTCTCTGCCCAGCCTTTACTTCTGATTGGGATGGCCCTGACCCAGCTGCAGGACCTGGCACTTGGCTGTCTTGGGGTGACTTTATGATGTGTATCCCCTATCACTGCCCAATGCCCAAAATTAATTTTGTGTCTTTCTGTGCCTTTAAACTGATCCTGAGGGGGGAGAGGAAAAAAACTGAGCAAAACTTTTCAAAGCAGTTGTTCAAGGACACAGAGATATGCACACAGACTCCTCTGCATTCTTCTAACAGCAGCAAGAGCGGAGGAAGCAGCTTGCTTGCTTTTCAGCCAGCTTTCAGCCTCTTTTCTCTGGAGAGAGAGATGGAGAGTTGAACTTTGTTTTTCCTGGGACTTTGGTTTTTTCCCTTCTTTTTTTCTGGACTGTTTCAACATCAGAAGACATTGGGAGGATTTTTTTCATCAAGGCCCCGGAGGAGGGCCCACCCCATCTCAGCTCCGAGGAGGAGGAGAGAGACTACCTAAGGAGGGACTCTGAAATTTTCCCAGGTTTTCTCTCCACAGCAAGAAGTTTTATTTTTTAGCATTTTTATCCTTTTCCTGTGTGTTTGTTAAATAAATAGTTTTTATCTCTTTCACTTTCCTTCGAGGAAAATTGTTTTTTCCTGAACCTGGTGGGGGAGGGCTGGTTGTAACCTGCCTTCTATCAGAGGATATTTTCCTCCAAATTTGTCCAAACCGGACAAAAACACCAATGAAGTGTAGTGGTTTGGATCAAAATATCCATTACTTACTTATTTTCCTTCTGTGAGATAAGAATTAGGAGAAAGCAAAGCAGGCACAAAACTTAAAAGAATATAAAGTCTATTAACAGACCGAAAAGAAAGGGAAAAAAGTCAGACTAAACCTCCGGAAGACTTCTCCTCCCCCCACCTTTCTCCCTTCTCCCACTGACAACGTAAAAAAACAACCCTTGAGATTTTTTCAGTCAGTTTACCACCTCTATAATAATCTTTTTCAGTTCACTTAGGGAGAGGAGAGTGCTCATGCTATGGAAACATCTCCACAAGAAACAGTTGTCTCATGGCTTTGGTATCACAGCAAGACAGCTGCGTGGGTTGGTTCTCTGCTCATATGTGAAAGTCCCTTCCCTTACAGCTTTCCCCACAACTGCTTTCGAGGGTCCAATCTTGAGATACTGGGGTACCATTTTAAGGATGACCTGTTCAGAAGCAAACGTTCTCTTCACCCATCTCTGGGAGCATCTTCATCTCTAGGAACAGAGGTCTTCTTCTTCCCTGGAAGCAACGGTCTTCATCACTTTCATCTCTCTCAGTTCAAGCTTCTCATCAAATCACAGCTACTTCAACATTTCCATATTTCAGCACAGGTACTTTTGCTCACAAGTACAGTTTGAACGCTCCACCTCCCATGCTTTCACGAAATTACAATGGGTGCTCTGATGTCTCACAGTCCATCACCGCCATAGCTTTACAACAGAATTTCAGCTTCTAGGCTTGAAGTACCTCCTCTTTCTCCTCCCTCAGGGTTTCAGCTCTTCCTTCTTCCCTGACTTTGGTGTTTTTATGGTGTTTCCTTCACGTGCCTTCACTTTTCCTCTTCCTCTGACTCGGGAGAGGATTGATGTCTGCAGGCTTCATCTGCTCTGGAGGAATCTTACAGCACTAAAAGGGTTGATCTCACCCAGGCCTTGCAGCTGGAATTCACCTCTCGCTGTTGCTCACACGATCTTTGCCGGGCAGCGGCCTCAGATGAATTTCGGCTGCACTGGGTGAGGGCTGGCCTGGCCTGGCCACACTGCGGGGCCACCCGCACGGAGCAGGGCCGCGGGGGCTCCAGGGTGGCTGTCTCCTGGCTGGCCCGGCCCAGACTGAGGGGGCTGCTCCGGGTGTCCAGCGAGCAGAAGCGGCTGAGATCTCAGCCAAGCCACCCCATGGCCGACCTGGCTGGGCCGCCTCGAGCAGGGCCCGGCCCGGCCCTGCTGGGCCTCGCCTCGGGCCCCCAGTTACCTGGAGAGAGCCTTCCTGGGCTTTGTTCGTTCTTAAATGTAGATCACAGAGGCGTGTCAAGCTTCTTAAATGGCTTTAAAAAGTTTTAATATTCAGACTAGCCATTGTTCGGTTCTATTGGGTCTGGAGGAAGCTGTAAGCACCTCTTTGCAAAGAATCACTTCCGTGGCTGATGGAGCCCTCTTTAACCAAAAACCCAAACTATGCTAAACCATGACATTGGCCTTGCTGAACTTCATGAGGTTCGCACAGTTCCACCCCTCCAGCCTGTCCAGGCGCCTCTGGATGGCATTCCTACCTTCCAGCATGTGACTGCACCACACAGTTCAGTGCTGTCACCAAACTTTCTGAGTGCCCTCGCTCCCACTGTCCATGTCCCTGACAAAGGTGTTGGACAGTACCGGTCCCAGTACTGACCCCTGGGGAACAGCACTCATCACAGGTTGACACTTGAACCACAACTTGGACACTTGGACAAAAACAGTCATTGACCGCAGCTCTTTGAGTGTGGCCATCCAGCCAATTCCTTATCCACTGAGTGGTCTATCCATCAAATCAATGTCTGTCCAGTTTAGAGACAAGCATATTGTTCAGCACACTACCAAATTCTCTGCACAAATCCAATCACGTCATGTCAGTTTCTCTTCCCTCATCCACCACAGCTGTAACCCCATCACAGAAGGCCACCAGATTGGTCAGGTGTGATTTGCTTTTAGTGAAGCCATGTTGTCTGTCACCAATTCCCTCCTTATTTTCCATGTGCCTTAATACAGTTTCCAGGATAATCTGCTCCATGATCTTGCCTGGCACTGAGGTAAGACTGCACTTCCCTGGGTCTTTCTTATTTCTCTTTTTAAAAACAGGTGTTATGCAGCCCCTTCTTCAGTCAGTGGGGGCTTCATTCGAGTGCCATGCCTTCACAAATATGATGGACAGTGGCTTAGTGATTAATTTCACCACTTCTTTCAGGATCTGCAGTTGTATCTCATCAGGCCCCATGGACCTTCTGTTTTCTCAGATGGTCTCAAACCTAATCTTTGACGATGGGTAGTTCTTCATTCTCTCAGTTCCTCCCTTTGCTTTCTGCAACTTGGGCAGTGTGTCTGGAGCACAGGCAATGAGACCTCCTATTTCTGGAGCCCTCTGGAGCACATTTTCCCTTATCTCTCTCTAATCACCAACATACCTATAGAATCTTTCCAAGTTGCCCTTTATGCCCCTGGCCAGGTTTAATTCTTCCAGGATTTATCTTTCCTAGCCTGATCCCCAGCTCCTCAGACAATCTCTCTGTATTCCTTCCAGGCTACCTGTCCCTTCTTCCATCCTCTGTAGGCTTCCTTTTTTGTGTCTGAGTTTGTCCATGAGCTCCTTGTTCATCCACACAGGGCTCCCGGCATTTTTGCCTGATTTCCTCTTTGATATTCCCAACTGAAACATCAGGGGAAAAAAAAAATCAAAACCCAAGGAACAGAAAAAAAGAGTGCAAGATCATTACAAAAAGAACAACATGACCGGTTACAGGAGTGGAAAAAGCCTAAGGCATTAAAAACAAGCTTAGTCCTTTGTACTTGTGGTACAATGGGACTTTTTGACGGGTTATCACTATGATACCAAGTATATAGGAAATTGGTTCTATTGTAAAACTCTGAGCCTTCAGAAAACAACCCTTACAGGCACCTTTAATCTACTGAGGCACACAAAGCCTTCTTAACTCACCCGTGCAGTGGTTTGAGTAAAACATGCACCTGCAGCTGTGTTTCCTCTGAGGTCCTAGGTAAGGGTCAGGCTTTTGCTTTTGCTTTGTGACTCTGACTTTTTTGCACTTGATTTTCAAAATAAGAAAGAATTCTCAATTCACTTCATTATCCACTAACTTGGGGCATTTAAAAATAACCTGGTTAACTGACATCCAAGATAAAACTATGAAAGCTGGCAACAAGTTATTTACCTATATCACAGTTCAGAGCTTCAGTCTGATATATAAGGGGTTTTACTCATGAAGGTGTCCTTGCACATGTCAGTGTAGTGGGTTGTCTTGTATAAGTGTTACCAAGCCACCAGTGAAAAGCCATTCATTTGGAGAGTAGAAAGAAATATTTATTCTACTTTGTAATATTAGGATTCTTTTTGGGGTTGTTTTTTATTAGCTGCAATTGAAATGGTAGTAGTTAATGCAGAAATCAACAGAAGTCCAACAAATTCTTGGGCTTCCACATAACATTGTTCAATGTTAATGTAAATAGGCACAAATTCCAAGATTTTTTAAAGCCTACGTAGCTCCACTGAGTACAGTAAAAAGTAAGTTTGAGCCAAATAAGGACGTAAACTATGACAAGAAATACCCAAGTTGCTTCACATTAGTGCTGTTGCAAAGCACCTGTTATAAATGAGAGTCTGTTTCTGGAGATCCAACCCCCAAACTCACGTTCGCCTCATTCACCCTTTCATTTTATACTGCCATAAGGAGAACAAACCTCAGCCAGGACTTTCTGACATCAAAACAATGATGTGAAACTATCCTAAACTATTCTGGGGTTTTTTGTTTCATGGTTTTGGGTTTTCACTGTTTGGGGATTTTTTGCAATTAAATTAACTGGGTTTAATGTAGAGTCTTTTTGCTGTGATAGGACTAGAAGAAAGGAAACCAGCATGACTAAAGGCAACTCAATGTAAAAAGGTTGAATTCTGGCTGGGTGGAGTCGAAAGGAAACCTTCCATTGGCTTCAGAAAGGGTGGGATTTCACCCTGGAACACTGTGAGAGAATGAGAAAAGAGAGATAGAAAACATATCATGACTTCTGAGACAGGGGAGACCCTCACAGGTAATTTCTTCTCTCCTTCATGCACAGAAATCTGCTCACTTAGGATCCTTGCTTTATTTGAAAGCTGCATTTAGCTGCAGTTGCCGGCTGAGAATGCTTCAGAAGATGACAAGGTAAAAAGCTCAAAACCAGAGTTTAGCATGTGGAAGATGTGCCTGAACAGACACAAAGACACAATGAGATGTGATGTGGACTTCCCAAGGGACTGAAGGGCCACCAAGTCAAGAATGCCTTTTATGCAAAATCCCTAAAGACCTATTTGCCCCTTAATCTGCTGAAAGCCCTCAACCTTCTGTCCCACACACTCCTAGAGTTTCTTCTGCACCTGGACACCTTCAATTCCTGCTCTTACTCCAAGGAACTTTTTCAGTGAAATTCCTTAATTCTTTAGCTTAACTCCACCTTCCTCTCATCAAAATTCCTTGTCCTGCTAGGGGTGGTAGAACACCTCCTCCTGCCTTCTGGCAACCACCTGCATCCCCCCCAGTGTCTGTAGCCACCAATCTTGGTCAAGAGCCATTTCCCCTGAATTTATCAAGACTGCAAAAAGATTGCATAGTACGCATCCCATTACACTTGTGTCTCGGTTTTGAAAGACAGGTGTCTGCTAAGGAAGGCAGAGGCCCCCCTTGAAGTGGCAGATATAACCCCTTTTCCCTCCAAGTTATTATATTTTGAAATCAAGGGCCTTTAGGTAAAGATGTGGGAAATAGGAATAACAGTTCTTTATATATATATGTATATAACCAGTCAAACAAAACAACAACAACTATGGCAGTAACAGCAAACACAAACCCAGTCCCCGCCTTCTCGGCTGTCAGGCCCTTTCCCCTCGGGTGCAGTTCTGCTCGCAGCCGACAGGGGCGCTGGCGGCTCCCGGTGAGCAGGGCAGGTGCGATGGTTCCCCCACGGCTGCAGGGGGCGCTCCGGAGCGAGCTCGGGAAACACGCGGCACTGGTGCCCTGGGATCCCGGGAAGGGATGGAACAAAGGCTTCACAAACCCCTGGGCAGTTGATCCCGGGCTCTCAGGAACAGCAGGCTGGAATGGCAGGGACGAACGCAAATCCCGGGTGGCAGACGAGATGTATCCAGATGGGAAAAACCCACAGAGGCCCAGGCAGGCAGGGCGAGCAGGGCTACAGCGTAGCGAGAGCTCGAAGCAGCAGCGGAGCAGGGCAGCCACAGCTCGGTCTCCAGCAGGGCAGGGAAAGAGGCTTTTGGGGTCCCGGCATTGTTTCCAGCAGGAAGAAAGAACGGCCAAAAAGAAAGAAGCAGCAGCTCCTTTCTCTGCAGCTTCTCTCTCCGGACGCTCAGAGCGAACTGCCCCCACACCCAGGTGTAGACAAAGGAGTAGCCAGGCCCGCCCCACTCCCCTTTTTGTCTTTCTTAAGTACAGCTATTTGTCCCCTAGCAACATGCATATGGGAGAAAATTCCTTTAACAGGAAAACCTAAGACTAAACTGAAACCCCAACATTATCCACCCCGAATTTTTTCCCATACTAACATGTTACATGAAACTTAACTTTTTT
>NW_024581096.1:19072840-19103078 GCF_017639235.1 Corvus kubaryi | reverse complement strand
AAAATTCCTTTAACAGGAAAACCTAAGACTAAACTGAAACCCCAACAACTTGTAAGACTCCAGCCACCAGCACTTGAGAAATCAGTAGCTCCTGTCCTACACAGAAAGTCAGAAGGCGCTGTATGGTTAATCAGCTCTCTGTTAAAACATGTTAAAGATATTTGAACAGTTAATTTAAAGTGGTTATTGGAGAGCCTGATAGTCAGATGGTGAGCTGGTGTGGCTTAATATCACTCTGGTCTCTCCAAAATGTGTTTTAATTTGTCAGTGAAACGACCATATTACATTGACTTTTTGAGTATTGAAAATCATTAGAAGTTTACATACTGACTCTTAACAGTGGAATGTAACCTTAGAAATAGTCAAGTTTATTACAATTATTTATTTAAATAATAGTCAATATTACAACCTTCTGATACAGCCTGCAGAAAGATAACAGTTATCAAATGCACCTTATTTTCTTGAAAAAAATCTGGTTTACTCATGAGACTTTTTAAGATCAATCTTTATATTCTTCATCTTAAATTTTGTAATCAGCAGCTGGGGTATCCAATATTGTAATTACATGAATGAATATTTTTGCCATTTTTTCATTACTCTAAAAGAAATATTGTAAAACACACATCATGGAAGTGGTAAGGTCTATCATGAAAGTTTGTGGAAACAAAAGTAGTGGTTGAGCTGTTGCAGTTCATGTCTTAATCATCATGTCACAGAATGGGTTGGGTTGGAAGGGACTTTAAAGATCACCTTGTTCCAACCCCTCTGACCTGGACACCCCTCACTAACCCAGCTTGCTCAGGGCAGCCTGCCCTTGTCAGAACACTTGACAAAGCCTGGCCTTGAGCACTAAACACCAGGAGGTTTTAGGACTCACCTGCCTTTCTTCCATGTCAGCTGTATCCCAATTCAATCACAGTGTTTCACTATTCATTATTTACTTTCCTCAGACCTTCATAGACATATTCTTACCCCAGAGTACTTTATCTCTTAACTGCTTCAGTATGAATGATACTTTGTCCTTACGGGTCATTTTCCCTCTTCTTTTTGTCCTTGAAATGGCAGCAAATGTATTCACTTCTCCTCTGCAAATACTCACACCCACTCTTGAAAGTCCATTATTGAAATCAGCAGTACCATCAGCTACAAACTTTTCTTTTCATATTCACAGTTCTGAGAGCTTCAGCTTGCAAAACAAACCAGAGACCCACCATGGCAGTCACTTATTTTATTTTTGTCTTGCAAAGTTCAACTGTTGTGAGGAAAATATCTGCTGGATCCATCACAGCAAAAATGAATTTTTTCTAGTGATTGCAGATGCATTGAACTTAATGTGAAAGAAACTGATAATCATGAGACAAAGGAAATAATATGCAGAAGAAAAACTTTCCTAGTGAGCTGAAATTCATACTGATATCAGCAGAGGTGGGTAAGGATTATGATTGCAGTACTTTTATAAGTAATTACCCTCTCTAGATAATTGAAAAACTCAGCCTAAATGGTTAACAAGCTGCAATGCCAGTCTGCATTTCTCTAGCACATTACAGCTCAGAAGTACACAATTAAACTTCATAATATCTTGAAGAAAAATATGTGTTTGGATTAATGAAAAGATTATTAGCTCCTCAAAAGTAAACAACTTCCGGTTTTAATTTTGAAGTATGAGACATCATCCTTCATTTCACAAAGATTCTTTCCTTCCTGCTGTTTTGAGCTTAGGTCTATTTGAATTCTCTGCTAGAAGCCCTAAATGAGAGACACTTTACTTGGGCTTCCTACAACATTTTTTTTTTTTTTTTAAGTGACAAGCTTGGAATTGGAATTAGAAGATCCTTTAAGGAAAGTATTGGAAACACACAGAGTGTTTGCTTATAAATTCCTCTGAATTAAGGAGGATTTTATTACTGATGGCAATGAAAACATCCTGTCATTAGAGAGTGATTTTGAAGTTATTTAATAGAAGAAAAATATTTCACAATTTATTTTATGCAGTAAATCAGGAAAGGTAGACCCCAGAGCTGAGTATCAATAAAAAATTCAGGCAATTAACAAAATAAATACAGTAAATCTTTTCTGAAATTTCTCCTTTTAAAAAAATGAACCAAAACTGGTTAAGGGCAAATAATGTAAGGGGTGTTTATGACATTCAAAGCATGTTGCCTGAGGTTACCTTCCTTTCAAGCTGGCAGCTTGCAATTTCCCAACCTGTTGGTGCAGCCCTTAAGGAGGTTGTTCTGGGAGTTTCCAAAAGAGCTGCCAAACTCTCTGGGAGCTTGACGCTGTGCCCAGAACCTCTGGCCTTGCTGCTGGGCACTTTTTACAATGGCAGGGCTGTCTTTCAGTGTTGTGGATACAGCTGCCAAGCCTGATGGAGTGGTAGATGCCTGGTGCAGATCTGGGTCCCTCCTGGCATCCCCTGAAGCTTGGCCTCCACCTCATGGCAGTGCTGCTCTCAAATGCCCTAAGAATCGTGATCTGGTTCACCCTGATTTGAGGATTAATTAGTGCTACTACACTTTGCTCTTGTAACTCCTATGGGCTAATTAGTATTTGCAATTTTTTGTTTTGGAACTGACTGGAGCCACCCGGGTGACTTGGAGGTTAGAGGAGAGTGAGACTGCTTCGTGGGCTGGTAGGTTTGTCTCTTTTGGCTTTGGCTTTTATCAGATCTTTCCACCTATCTGAGACCCTGAGTTTTGCAGTGGATAAAAAAAGTAAAATAAATAAATCAATAAATCATTTAGAATTATGCTATGTTTTGATTAATATATTTTGAGGGTTTGCTTTTTTTTATATGTTTGTTTTCTATTAACTGAAAAAAAATTCATTTTACAGTGTTGAGAGTCTTTCTGAAGAATGGCTAAAAAGCAAAGGTCATGATGACATAGCGGGCTAAGTAAAGATGCAGACTTGGCAAGGATACTAAATCCTTGTGCAAGGAGTTGTATAAACAACAGGATGTGAGTCCAGATAAGTAAGCTGAAAGAAACCATATGGAAGAGAAAAAGATAAGACCACAGTGATCTCATGGAATAGCTCCCACCAATAAGGAGCTCAGCTTTTGCAATATGTATGAGCTAATTAGTAGTACTATAAGTATGTGTAGATTATTACAATAAACGAGACTTGCTGACCACAATGCCGTGAGGCTTGTCTCCCGCGACTCCACCCAACATTACAGCATATGCCTTGTGAAATAACTACCAGTTTTTTGCAAACACCTGTTAATATTCACATTTGTGCACTCAGTGCTTATCTCCATCCTGAGATACATTGATTACTGTGCTAACTCATGTTTCATTTTTCTGCTCTCTTCATTTCAGAACTGGTTGTAGTGGGAGATTCAGTAACAGAGTGAAAATTAGAGTTTCTTAAGCTTTAACTTTTCACTGTTAATAAATAAGGTTTCAGAGAAGGTTATCCCTGCTATCCTGTTCCACATTTGGGTGCAGCTTAAGGCTTGGTACCTGGGGCACCATGTGACAGGACACAGGTAGATTTCATGTGGCTCAAAGCAACTCATATTCAGCTAGCTTAAATATCTCTAAGCTACACTGGGAACAACATAATTAGGATTTTTAGCCTGGTTCTTCTCCACCATAAAGCAGAAAGTGGTGCAGGAGGTCAGTACTTGTGATGTTATAGTGAGGGTAAAAGATTTACACACCGTAATCAAGGTTTTCCTGTGATTAGTGATTGTAAAAGGAACAGAGGAAAATGAAAAGTGCTTCCAAGATTTTTAAAGGAGCCAGCCATCAAATTCAGGACTGTGTTACCTGAGGTACTTCTGCTAGAGGAAAACTGGAAGAAGAAATAAACTGTCTTGTTATCTTTTTGGACAAACCCACATGGAAGGGAGACTTTCTGACAGCAAATGACAAGACTTCAGAACTTGACTTCACCTTGAAGACTCTGGAAATCTTCATCGTCTGGAGGACTCCCCATATTTTACTTCTTTATTTCCAAATCTGATGTTTAATCTCATTCCACCCAAGCATCCTTTCTCTGCCATTCATCTTGGATAGCTGATCTAAGACAAGCTGATCTGAAATGTGGTGAGATAGAAGCACAGTAGTTTCCATCCCATCTCTGTATCTTTGTACAACTAGTCCCAGTTCTCCCTTAAAAGCACTCTTGGGAGAGATGTCCCGCATCTTTTCCCACATCTCCTATTCCAATTCTCTAAAGGCAAGTGACCCAATACAGGAACAACCATGGGGATGTTTCAGTCCAGTGTTGTGCTGTTAAGTTTCTCTGTCTGTACTCATTTTGAAGCAGATGTGAGTCCAGGTCTTTGTATCTAGAAGCACAGGCACCAAGATGAAGTCACCAATGTGATTAGTTGTTTCACCAGGCCGTGGCTGCAAAGTGGGGATTAAACTCTTTTTGCATCAGCAAAATTATATGAGGTGACATGGAGAAATGTGCATTATGGCTGGCTGTGAGAAGCTTAAACTGAGGGATAAAGAGCTGCAGAGGGCAGCTGAGTCCAGTCTTCCAGAAAGACTGTCAACCACAGAGATGCTAAATCACTGAAGGATGCTTAGTCTTGCTCCTGACACTCTCGACTGAATTTAATAATGGCCTCCCTCTATATATTTCTCAAAGAACAAAACAAGATCTGAATAGCAGAGTCCATTGTCACTCCATATGGTGAAGCAAGGCAAGATGGACAGGATCCAAAACACAGAGCAGATGATTTGCTTTGTTCTTCTTCCACCAGCTGCAACAAGGAAAGCAAGAGGAAGTAAAAATATGCGCAGAAGAGAAAAAATATTTGTCAGAAGACAAAGGAAAGTTTTTAGCCAAGCCTGTATTATGACCTGACTTTCTGATAGTGAAGGCCTGGTTTTATTGCAACTTCCACTGCATAGGTCATAGAATCATTAATGTTGGAAAAGCCCACTAAAGTCATCAAGTCCAACCATTCCCTCAGCACTGCCAAGCCCACCACTAAATCTTATCCCCAAGTGCCACATCTACACGACTTTTAAATCCTTCCAAGGCTGGTGTCTCCACCATCCTCCTGAGCACTCTGGTCCAACACTTAACCACCCTCTCAGTGACAAAATTTTCCCACTGTCCAATCTAATCTTTCCCTGGTGCAACTTTAGGCCGTTTCCTCTCCTCCTGTTCCTGTTCCCTGGGAGCAGAGCCCGACCCCTCCCCTGGCTGCCCCCTCCTGTCAGGGAGTTGTTCAGAGCCACAAGGTCCCCCCTGAGTCTCCTCTTCTCCAAGCTGAGCCCCTTTCCCAGCTCCCTCAGCTGCTCCTGGGGCTCCAGCCCCTTCCCAGCTCCATTCCCTTCCCTGGACATGCTCCAGCCCCTCAGTGTGTCTGTTTTCCTGAGGGGCCTAAAACTGAACCTTCCAACCAGATAACACTAACTCTACTGCCTGGTGAAAGCATGGCAGTAGAACAATTTCTCTTTCTCATGTGATAATGAGCCTTTTAATGGCAACTGGAATGCCCTATCTGCCATCATGCAAGTTCAGAGATTTTTAATACTTCTTGCAAAAACCTATTTCCCCACATCCATCCCCTTTAAGTTTTATTTCTTGGGGGCAATATGTTTGCATAGTCAGTTTTCCAATGGAAATATTATGAAGCCATAAATGGTCAAAGACATTTTGATTTCTAGACATGATCGAAAAGAAGTCTAGAAAACCTTCTCTATCAGTCTAGAGAAGCAATCAGTCCCAGGGGGCATTCTGTGACTGTATGCTTTTCCCTTGTCTTTTAATCAATAAGTAGAAATTTATGTTATCTATTGCACTAATACATGCAAAAAAATCCCCAGCCTAACCCAACCCAACCCAACCCAACCCAAAAAACAACAAAAAAAGAACCTTACTGAAGAACGGCAAACTGTTCAAGCAGTCAGAAGCCAACAAAATGTCATATTGAAAGTTAGAGAGCAGCACTTTCTGTCTGTCAGCTGGAGCACTGCAATTCAGGGCAGCAATGGCAGAGGGCTGCATGTTCCATGAGCAGTGTCTCAGAGATGTTACCAAGCAGGTTATATCTCTTTAGGATAAAATCTGTGCAGCAGCTGGGGAAGATGCTGTAAAATTCTTTAGCACATTGTGTATAATCCCCGTGTTTGTGGGTAATGCTTCGTTTTGTGCCACACAGTGCTTAGTGCAAATGCCAGAGATTAATGTGGCCTTGTATTAACTCCCTACATCATGACTAATAAGTCTTGTGCCAGCTACTCCTTCCTTGTTTACGTGTATCAGTGACTAATATGTTCTCACTGATATCTTAGTTTTGAGAACAGAGATAAAGTGTTGGAGTAAAGAGTGATGAGAAGTGCCTCATAACCTGACCACATAATAGAGATACTCCCAAGGAAAAAGATTCATCAGAAGGTCCAGGGTAATAAGGGGGAATTTTGAGGAATGGGATATTCCCAAACAAGTACCAAAGACCCTCAAAAGACCCTTACTCATATCCAAATAAGTTCATGGAAATAATTAGCATGTATGTAGGTATCCAAGAAACGTAATATATAAGTAATAGAAATGTGATGAACAGGTTCTAGTTTCATGAGTATAACCTGGTCTGTTAGATTGCTGTCCATGCTTTGAGGAGAATTCCCCATGCATCCAGCACTGTCAGATTTCTAACACAGCAAATTGGTTGGAAGAGTTTATTTCCCAGTTTTCAGTGCCAGACACAGTGAAGCTGTCACCTTTTCCAGATTCACTAGTCAGAGAACAGAAATATTACCCATTAAATTTTTCAGTGAAACTGGCAGTGGGTATTGACAGAGTATCACCTCTGCTCTAGTGTTGCTGTGTTATTTGGTTGGGGTTTTGTTGGCTGGTTTTTTAATGCAAACATTAGGGGGAAAAAATTAGTAAAATTAGGTGAATGGAACGGCTTCACAAATTTAATTTCTATCTGTGTTTGGTTTGTGTGGCTAGATTTTGGAAGTGGGGGGGGGACTACAGGGGTGGCTTCTTCAAGAAGCTGCCAGAAGCTTCTGCCACATCCGAGGCCAAGACAAGCCGGTTGTAGTCAAGCCTCTGAGATAATATGTTTAAGAAGGAAAAAAGGTTATTGCATGGATATAATTGCAGACAGAGAAGAGTGGAGTGAGAACACATGAGAGGAACAGCCCTACAGACGCCCAGGGCAGTGCAGAAGGAGGGGCAGGAGCTGCTCCAGGCTCTGGAGCTCAGATTCCCCTGCAACCCCTGGAGGAGCCTGTGTTGAAGCAGGGAGACCACAAAGCCACAAAAGAAGTTGTGAACCCATAAGAAGCCTGTGCTGGAGCAGGGTCCTGGTAGGAGTTGTGACCCTGTAAGGGACCCACTATAGAGGCTTAAAAATCACAGTTCCCTGTTTCAAACAGTGTTAAGACCACAGAAGGGCTTTGCCATGAGATAAGCACAGAAAATAGCAGTGGAATGGTGATGGCTCCAGGCCTGGCACATCCTGAGTAATATACCCAGAGAATGGTCCCCACTGCAGCAAACTGTGTGGAGAGGCAGCTGCTTGCACACATTTTATTGGCCAGGCAGGGATCACCCTGAGTTATGGGACAGATGTCACCTGCAACCACCAATAAAAACAGAAGCACAACCCCTCATCCCAAATATGCCCTGAATATGGATTCCTGGAACTTGGACTGTAAGTTAAGTCAAGAAGTATTAATTCCTTTGTTTGCTAAAATGTATAAATAATGAAAAGCTCTGGACCCCCACCACTGAGAATCCCGAGGTGAAGAAGGACCAATGGAACACTGCTGGATCCATGGGTGGCGATATCTTTTCTATTTAATCGTCTCTCTCTCACCCTCTCTGTCCCCGCCACCCCACTTCTTTTTTATTTCTCTCTCTCTCTCTCTCTTTCTACCTCATATTTGCTGTTAAATAAAATCCATACTATTGTCTTTGGGATAAGGTCTTGTTTGCACCTTAATGTGGGTAGAGGTGTCTCCGTAAAAATCAGGTCATAACATCCATGCTGGAGCAGATTGGGCATGAAGGATCAGACCCTATGGAAAAGTGACCCACTTTGGAGCAGCTTGTGGATAACTGCTGCTGGTGGGATGGACTCACTCTGGAAAAGTTCATGGGGAACTGTCTGCTGTGGGAAGGACCTCGCACTGGAGCAGGGGAAGGACTCCAGCTCCTCTCCTTGAGCAGCAGCAGGAACAACGTGTGATGAGCTGATCATAACTCCTATTCCCATCTCCCTGCGCTACTGGGAGAGGAGGGAGAGCCCGGGAAGGAGGGGGGGTGGGGGAAAGATGTTTTTTATGATTTGTTTTCCTTCTCATTATCCTATTCTGATTTTGATTGGTAGTACATTCAGTTAATATCCCCAAGCTGAGTCTTTTTTTTACTGTGACAATAATTGGCTTGTCGTCTCTTCTGGTCCTTAACTCATGAACCTTTTTTTATACTTTCTCTGCCCTGTCCTCATGTGAAGGGGAGTGAGAGAGTGGCTTTGATGGATGCCTGGCACCCAGCCAGGGTCAACCCACCACACTATGAAAAATAAAATCTGTGCTTCTTGGACCACATTGCCATGTTGTTGAAGCAATGGGCAAGGCCATCATTACAGCGTTTTCCTTTATTTTAATGTGTGAAGAAACAAGTAGTTTTCTATCATTTCTATCATTCTAATTAATTAACATTTTCTAAGGCAATAACCAAACATTTTGTAAGCCTTTGTACATGCTGTGAGACAAGTCACACATGTCTCTAAGGTCATGCCTGAAATCCTACAGAAACATGTCCAACACAGCGCAGCATCATGGAGTCATAGAGTATCTCATCATGAGGGTACAGATTTAATTGCATGATTGGATCCAAAATAATGCCCCAGGATTTCTTACAAAGCTCCCCCAGCATTCTCTAAGGCAGGCACTTTGCCATCGAGACTCATCTAGGCTCATCCAGGCCTGTGGTGTAGCTCTGCAGCTGTGACTGGCTGAAGCTTTTATGCACTGGCTGAGTCCTACCTGTTGAAACTTGGTTTGCAGAGGGGTAAGCAAAAAGTAAATAATCCATGTGTAACATTCCAGTTCTGCGGGAAATGCAGCCCCTTTAATGATCCAGCAGCTGGAACAAATGACTGCTCACTCATAACATACGCATTGCAGTTGTCATAGAAACGCACTTAGCAACAAAGAATCCTTGACCTTTTCCCCATCTGTTTTGAATCTTCACAAAGGCACATTAATTTCTATATATTGATTTTTCCTGGTTTTTTTTTTCTCCCCACCCAAATGCCACATTTTGTGTGGCTCCCAGCCAAAGTCTTCCATAACTTCAGGGGCAGTACTGCAGAGGTCCTGTCTCTTCTTACCCCTGTTCGGTGTGGAGCACCAGCTAGTTCCTCACAAAAAGTGTAGACTGGATGTTAGAAAAAATTTCTTCATGGAAAGTGTGGTCAAGCCCTGGCAAAGGCTGCCCATGGCAGTGGTGGAGTCCCCATCCCTGGGCTAGTGGTGGGCTTGTCAATGCTGGGGAATGGTTGGACTTGATGGTCTGAGAGGTCGTTTACAACATAAACAATGCTATGATTCTAGATAAAGATAACTGCAAATTAGGCTGTACAACTGGCTACTCCACCTCAGTTTGAAATCAACTCAGAAACTTGAAAAACAATCTGTTTCAGTTCAGGAAGAGTGAGGGAAGCTCAGGGCTCTGTGGTTTTGGGTTAACCTGTGCAGTAAGAGTCTGTAATTAGATCAGAGCATCCCCTTCAAATGGATGCAGACCATCCAGGAAACAAGACTATATTATCAAAGGCCAACGTGTATATAGCAACACCACCGTAATGAGAACAGCCTTGCTACAAAGGGCATCACTAAATTCCAGGAAGAAACAGAGATGGATGAAATTAATCCAGACTCTGAGTAATGGTGAAATCACTGCATGTTCTGAAGGCACAGAGATTTTAGATAAAGCTTGTCCAATGTGATCACATTAGCCAACAAATTAGATCCCCAGAGTTTGGGTGTTTTTCAGCATGTATCATCCCCATGTTTGCCATTTGAGATAAATAGAATAAAACTAATCACAAATTATCTTAAAATAATAAAGGAGAAAATAAGTATTTTTCCTATTTAAGTAATTTTGGAAAGATTCTGGTGCTTAGTTTACATTTTTTTAAAAAATTTTACAGCTTCTCTCAAATTGATGATGTTTATAGTAGGATATTTTCTTTTCTCCTTGTCTTTCCTCTCCCCAAAAAATTATGTAATGAGGAAAAGAAAATGATTCTGCACAGATATGCATAAACAGACACACAGAACTTGAATATCTGCAAAGAAAAAAAATAAGAACTTTGAAACACCTAGTGCTGTTATGATCCAGTTTAAACCCAGAAAAGAAAAGCAAGCTGAGTCTCTGTGCATAAACTGGAATGAACTTAGAAGGTTCAAAATATTCCCAGAAATGAGATCAAAACCAAACGAGGTTAGATGTTGATGCCAAAAAATGGATGTATTTTATTTAATAGTAAAAGCAGCAAAGAGAAGGGAAGAGAAAAGAAAGAGAGAAAGAAATGGAAAAAAGAAGTGTGCGTGGGAGGTGGGGGAACAGGGAGAGGTGGCAGTGGTTGGATGGAAGCACATCACCCATCCGAGGGTCCCAATGACGTCTCGTTGTTCCCCTCCATCTGGTCTGCTGGAGGTGAGGGTCCCCCGTCACCGCTGTGGCCACGCTGCCACATGCCATGCCACGCTGCCACACCACACGCCAAAGAGTGCAGAATTCTGTGGGTTAATGCACACTTTGGGCCAGGTGGGAACGCCCACGTCCTTGCAGGGGCTGGCTTGACACTGTGTCCCTTGCAACACTGAGGGTCTGTTGCATCATCTCTGGTGTTCTGGTGCAGGGTCCAGGGACTCCTTTGAGGGGAGCCCCTGTGATGGGCCATGTCACCCCTTCTGCTGTGGATGAGCTTCCCCCCCCCAGTGAGGACCCCTCAGCTGGGCTCCTCTGCACAGTGGAGGATGAGCAGTCACTGTGTCTCTGACCAGAGGCTTTTCCCAGATACCCAGAGCCTCTCCTCCCTCCACTCCTTGGTGAGAGGTCTGTTCGAGCCTGGCAGCTGATAGCCCTGGGGCTGTGGTCTCCACCTTGGAGGTGTTAAGCCTGTGCTCAGTGAATGTCCCCAGCCCTGAGTTGTTACTTTATTTTATCTTCATCAGCGAGTGATGTAAGGCCTCAGTCAGGGCCCCATTCAGGGTGTGGTAGTCTGGGTTTGAAAGACAGAAGTGTGCCAAGGAAGGCAGGAGTCTCCCTTGAAATGAAAAATTGCAACCCCCCTTCCCTCCAAGTTATTATAATTTTGAAATCAAGGGGCTTTTAGGCAAAGATATGGGAAATAGGAATAACAGTTCTTTACTGTTATACAAATATCTATATGTGTATAACCAGTCAAACAAACAGCAATAACTATGGCAGTAACAGCAAACACAAACCCAGTGCCAGCCTTCTCGGCTGTCGGGCCCTTTCCCCTCGGGTGCAGTTCCGCTCGCAGCCGGCAGGGGCGCTGGCGGCTCCCGGTGAGCAGGGCAGGTGCGATGGTTCCCCCGCGGCTGCAGGGGGCGCTCCGGAGCGAGCTCGGGGAGCACGCGGCACCGGTGCCCTGGGATCCCGGGAAGGGATGGAACAAAGGCTTCACAAACCCCTGTGCAGCTGATCCTGGTGTCCGGCCGGACCCTCAGGAATAGCAGGCTGGAATGGCGGGCTGGAACGTCAGGGACAAGCACAAATCCCGGGTGGCAGACGAGATGTATTGAACTGCGGAGCTGCGGTGGGAACCCCCAGAGGTCTGGGCAGGCAGGGTGAGTGGGGCTACAACGTAGCGAAGGCTCGAAGCAATGGCAGGGGCAGGGCGGCCATGGCCCGGCTCCCAGCGGGGCAGGGAAGGCGGGCTTGGGATCCCAGAGTTTCTCCGGTAGAAGGAAGGCAGCTGAAAAGAAACAGAAACCTGCCGTGCTGATGAATTCCTTCCAGCCTCTCTCTCCATCCACACGCCAAGAACTAACAGCCCACAAGCCCAGGTGACAAAGAGTAGCCCGTTGGACCCCTCCATCAGTGGCCAGGTCTCTTGTTTCTCCTAAGCACCCAGCAGTTTGTTGCCCTGGCAATATATATGGGGAAAATTCCTCAAGAGAAAAAAGAAAACTGAAGGGGATCTCCCAAAACCCCAACAGCTGCAGTCTTCTCTGCAGCTTTTGTAACACAGTTCTAAAAGTCCTTCAAGAAAATGTTTAAGTCATAAATTATAATATCTCAGTCTCTGACAAGTGCCTCTTAAGAAAAATTATTAAATAGATAATTTTCCCATTAAAACAGATTTTTGAAATATTTTCAAATGACAATTATTACCCATCTTAAATGTGTTCTGAATTACACAACAGAGAAAGAATTGTGTAACAGCAATGACAAGCCACTGGCAGCTTTATCAAATCTCCCAAAGCAGTGGATAACTGTCAATATTCAACACTTTTCCTGCACCACCACACTTTCTTAGTGTCAGAATTTTTATCTGGAAAGGAACAGCACGGGTTGCTGTGATCTTGGAAGTTGGTTAGGAATCACCTCCTGGGTTGTTTGAAGACCTCAGCTTAAGTAATGCTGATGAAGGAAACTTTTGTCTTGGTTGGAGAAAAATAACATGGCTAGAAGTCACCTTCCATTTTATCTGCTCTGAGAGTACTAAAAGGTAAATAAGGGAGATACAGAGGAGGAAGCTTGTGGAGAAAAAAAAAAATTCATTTTTAGAATTGAGAAGTCCTGGGTTCTAAGCTCTAAGTGGTTTGTCTGCAGTTCAGCTAAAAACAGATGGTGCATGTCTAGGTCTACTGTATTTTTTAATGCATTAATAAATTGCATTAACAAATGCAATGAAAAACAAGCAGAGCAGGTAAAAGAAGACAATGGCAGTGTAGAGAGAGAAGAGGTGGATTTTCAGAGCTGATGATTGCTGATTTTTACATGAGCTGGCTCGTGTTCAACTTTTTTTAAAATGTTTGTGTACGTATCTAAATGGAGAAATCAAAATGATGGCTTGGGTTCCCATTTGAAATTTATCATAGTGGTGTATCTGCAAATCAGTTCCTGAACGTTGATTTTGGGCAGCTCTTTCTGAAGAACTCACAATCAGAATCTCAAAATTGATTGTTTTGGCCTCAACCCTAATTCCATTTGTTAATACAGGTCAGAAACCCCTGAAATCCTTTGACAAGTTGGATGAGGTTCTGAACAGCCGGGTCTAGTGGAAGGTGTCCCTGTCCATGGCAGGGGTTGGAATGAGAAGATCTTTCAGGTCCCTCCTGACCCAAATTCTATGATTCTGTGATTCTGTTATTCTGTGATTCTGTGATTCTATGATTCTGTGATTCTGTGATTCTGTGATCTAGCCCACTTTTACATCATCAGAGGCCGAAGGTGAGTTTTCCATGTGCTTTCATGGAGCTTGGCCCAGCCCTCTGCTCAGACAGCTGAACAATCCCATGTGATCCAGTTCAATGATCCACTATCTTCAGTTCTACAGCACTTTTAATCTTGCTGGTATTTAAACTGCGAGTGTGAAAAAGCTACAGCAATTGCAGATACCCCTGTTTATAGGGATTTAATGGAAAACTTCAGCATAAAATTCACCAAGCAGCATCTTGCTATTGGAGCAGTTACATATTAAACACCGTTAAACGTGATGGATATCACAGCACACAACCTCACATAAACCTTTTGGCAAACTTAAACAGGGAGACAAACTCCTCTCCAGAATGGGTGGGACATTGTGGCACAGTTTCTCCACCTGTTGTCCTTCCCCATAACACCAAATTGCTTAATCATGCTCACAATACCCTTAAAATATACCACCAAAAATTCTACTCAGTTCCCCAACTCTCTTTCCCCCACACCCTATGATAGGTCCTGTATTCATGCAGGCAACACAATGCCACACAGAACCCTGTAATATTTAGTCTGAAATGGTTTTGGGGACAATTTATTTGGTTGTTTAGCTTTGGTGAGGTTCAGAGGAGGGACAATGGGATGACCCATTGATGGTCTCAGGAGAAACCAATTGTGTGTCCTTCTTCACCTCAGCCTCCGCAGAGCTCTGCTTACCATCATTTGCCCTTAATGAAGAAAAACCTATCAAAAAGGCAACATAAAAATTCCCTTCTTACTGCAAATAACACATAGAGAATCTGTGCTAGAAAGAGAATATTTGCAATGGACAGTGAGCTCATTCTCTGTACAAACTGGAAAGGCCAGGCCAGTCCTGACATGAGATGAGTCACATCTATTGCCTGCATCCCCCCAGGCAATATTTACCTGTTCAGCCTCAGAGACCCCCGTTCCAGCACTCCCAAAGGGGTCAGCAGAGCCACCTTGAAACAAAGTTCTTTGTTCCCTTCATCAAGATTTCATGCTGGACTGAAACAGGGAAAGGTAATTTATTAATTTGAAATCACTGTATAAAATAATTGCATTTAAAATGCTTGCCATAATTCTCAGAGCATGAAACATGGGCCTCGGAAGAACAGCTCTAGAGCTCCTTTGTGTTTTTAGGGTCTAGTGAGGGCTCAGGGAATGGTAATATCTGCTATGTGTGGAGAAATAGCCAAGCTTGCTGACACACAAGCTCTTCTCTGAGCCTGAAAGAGAAGCAGCAACCATCAGTGTTAAATTCGGGTGGAGAACAACTGTTCTGTGTTACACTTGATATTGTAAGCAGTTAAATCATCTGGGGGAAAACGTTGCTGGTATCTGTACAGCAAAAATTAGTGTTCACAGGGAAAAAGGTGATAATCCTCTACAGGGAAAAGCAGAGCCAGTGACTCATCACCTTTAGGAAATGTGGGAGGTGGAAAAGGGAGAAGTAAAACAAAGCACATGTCAAGCCAGTGTTTCTCCTGAATCCAGGATTTTTAGTGTTTAGTGAAGTTCTGAATTCCAGTTCAGACATTTGTTTTTTGAACAATTTTGTGTGGGCTTGTTTGCAATGAGTGGGGTGTAGAGCAGATTTCCCTTGAGATTCAGGACTGGGAGGCCGGAGGTTATGCAGTGAGAAACCCACTCTCCCTGAGAGCCTGGTGCTTCTGTCCCTCACTGATTTCCTTTAGAAGCCTGTGCCTCTGCACAAAGCTTCCAGGAGAACACATTTTGCATGGGAGGACATACCTTCCATTCAGGTATTACCCAGGTGTCTTACAGGAAAAATTTACAAGTTTTGAAGGCTGCATCATGAAAGTAATTTATTGTGATGGCTGTGAAAATATGTTTTCAAACATATCCACTCTTCCAGGACAGCCTGGCTTCATCCAGAGTGTTGGCTTTTGGGGGGAGAGTTTCCAGGAGCTGGGGAATGCTTTGAAATTTACAGAAATATAGGAAAATACATGGAAAATCATTGTGTATAAAAGACAGCACACAAAGCACAGTGGAGCAGAGAATGGTAGGATCCTGTTGACCCTAGGAAATGATTCCTACTACCTATGTATATTAAAAACACAAGCAAATATACAAATAATTGTGTACACAGAGTTTTGTTACACCAGTGGATGATATCAAATGGCTCCAAGACTAAGCACAACTGAGCCAAAACCCACCTGCAAGAACCTTTCCTGCCCAGACAAGTGAGGTGAGGAAACAGCTAAATCAAATGAAGCTGGACACAGATAGTGGTGCAACTTCCCAGGGCAAAAATTCCACAGAGCTGGAGGCCCCCTTCTTGCTTGAGAACATGGAGAGGAGTATCCATGACCAGCTCCATCATTCACACTACTTTTGTTCCTGCTTATTCCTCCAGGGATTATTGGAGTGACTGACTCTCATATGTTGGGATATGACCCTCCTGACAAAGTACAGCAGCATGTGATAAGCTATTGACGCAGCACATCTCATTCCATCTCCTCAGGAACAACCTGACTGACTTGTGTGAGAGGAAAACAGCCTTGGCAGGTCCTTCCCACCCTCTTGGTCACACCAAAACCAAAACAAAACCACGAAAGAAGATCAATGTGAGTGGTTTTCTGTCCTGAAAGACTTTGAATAGTGCAAGTCCACTATAAACCTGCTCTATAGTAGAAAATTGAGAGAAGCTCTATAAAGTTGAAACTTAAAAACAACATGTTTTTATGAATGGGCTAGAAATCCACAGGGTTTGAAGTTCCACAGAGTTTTTCTAGGCTCTTTTTTTCCTTCATGATGCAAGAAATTAAAAATACATTGGTCATAATTCTGATTTCACCTTATCAGCACCATGGACTGTTGCAATTACTCCTGTTGACACTAGTACAAAAGGATATTCTGACAGATCCAAGAAAGCTCAGACTTATTAAAAGCAATAAATAATTGTTATGATCCCAGAGAAGCAAAATCTACTACTCTACTTGTTTTGTGTATGACTTCAGAGATTAGGGGACCCTGCTACTTAATTGCTCAGAGGGACACTAATCTTATAAAGCTCTTTTCCTAGCAGAAGTTATCAAATAGAAGCAGGACTCCATAACAAAATTACAGTTATTAAATTCTCCCTTTTGTTGGGAAGTTACTTGGTCTGGAAACACTTGCCAAAAACACTCCTAGAATAAAAAATCGGGCTGCAGTATCAAGATCTGGAAAATTCAGATAAGTTAGAACTGAGGATTTATTTCACAGTCTGTTCTGTATGTGTATGTTATTTGGTCATATATATTTTTTCTTTCCCACAAATTAAATTTTCACACCACGCAACAGTTGAGAAAGGAAACCTTACTAAAGGGGCATGTTCTAACCAAATGGTGGTGTCAAAAATATGGTTCCCAAAATTGCTTTTGCACCTGTGGCATTTTTCAGACCCAACATAATACAATTTCTGATACTGCAGTTAGTTCCCCAGTGGCACTTCAGCCTCTCCTGGAGAAATTCTGAGTAATTGCATGTTTTTAGTAAAACAGTGGTAAGAATGGGGTTTGTCTTTTTAAAAAAAGAAATATTTATAAATAGTTCTCCCTGAGTTTGTTGTGAGACATGGCTGTAGATAGCTGGGCTGGAAACCTTCAGGCTGAATAAATTTAGGGCAGGTCATTGGTACCTTGAAATATGGTGCTGTAATAGGAGCACCTATCATAGAATCACTGAGCTTGGAAAAGACATCCAATATCATCAAGTCCAACCTTCAACATATCATCCACCCCCAGGACTGCCTGTTGGCAGATGACTGGGGAGTAACAGGACCAGCACTTACGATACACCCCCAAAATGTTCCCCCTCTGCTTTCACTGAAAGGCAGGGAAGGTAGCTTTAAATGCTGGAGACACCATCTGTGCTGCTAATAACAGCTACAGAAATTAAGGAAGGAAGCTCCTTGATCAGGCTGTGGGTTGTGTTCTACTTCCTCTGAACCTGTCTGTGCAGTTGCCAGGACTGGTGCTGTTGGTGCCACCATGTCCCAGGGGATGCACCAGGCAGAGGTGCCTGCCCAGGCTCTGTTCAGTTCAGCACAGCTCATACTGCCTTGGATCCATCTCTCAAACCCAGACCAGAACAAACCATCCGACTGCTGGATGGAATGGGATTTGCTGTGGAAAACGTGGCTCCTGTAGGCTGCTCATTAATAATTATAGCATAATAGAAAGCACACAGCTAATTGCTGATCCCCTGCTATAACCTGATAGATTAATAGAAGCAGTACTTTCTTCTCAGGAGAGAAGGCTCACTTTCGCATTACAAAAATAATTAAAGTGTAATCAAGTACTGAGAAGTCACCCAGGAGGTCTGGGCATAATAGCCCACACACATGTTTTGTCTTTTGTGCCCAAAACTGCTCACAAAGCACCAAATCTGTCCTGCTTTCAGGTCCTGATCCCACCCTTGCACAGGAGAAAGGGGAAGAGTGACTTCGACAGGAGAGATCTGCACTTTTCACGTTTCACACAGAAAAGCAGGCTGCAGTTCCCCTCAGCATATTTTTCCCTCTCCTGGATCACTTCAGCACTAAATTCTGTTTGGTGCAGGTGTTAAAGATTTAGGTGCCTTCCTAGAACCTAAAATAAACCCTAAGATTGCTGCAGCTCCAAAAAAAGCAGCACAAACCCCAAGGTCTAGACTAACATACCAATAAATCTACTTGTGGCTTTTTTTTCCCCCACTCTAATTACTCTTTAAACTCATAAATAATTTTAAGAGGGAAGATCAGTGGAAAATTTCCTCTCACACACTTATTTCTCTCTATATAACCAATTTTCAGCTTCTTGGCACTCCAGGGTGAAAATTACTGCAATTCTCATTGGTTTTCTTCCCTGTGCCTGTGCATGGAGGCAAAACTCCCCTGCAATGACCATGTTGTTACTCACAGGGCTTCAGACTGGATAACCTCGTCTTAAGCAAGAGGCAAAAACCACTTATTCATATATCAGTCCTCTTTTTGAAAAAAAAAAAAAAAGAAAAAAGAAAGCAGAATGCATATCTAAAAGTTAATTAAGGTCATAACAATTAGGAATAGAAGACAATTTTCATGCTCTTCATTTTGGATGTTCTGTTTGGATTTTTGGACAGAGAGGAACATATTACAAAAATATTAACTCACTAAAACACCAAAGTACACAGGTTGAATTTCACAGATTTTAAAGGGGAAAGAAAAGGAATAATTACTTTATCCCATCTGAGTTTTGGCATTCTACAGACCATTGCCTGTGTCTTCCATATTTTACCCTGATCCCACACCTCAGTTAAAGGTAGGCATTTCAGTCATTGAGAGTCTAAACTATTCTTTCACAGAGGTAAAAGGAAAAATAAGATATCGCTAATGCCAAAGGCTCTTCAGTTACCATACCAAGATCTGTTCAGAATGGGAGTCACAAAATAAAGGAAAAAAAAAAATTAAAGACTCATACTTCCTCCAAAATCTGAACCAAAATGGCAATTCCCAGAAAAAACGTCTAGGGAAAGCATCTTTCAGGACCTGAACCCAGCAGACATTTGGCTCTGGGTGCATGGACAAGAAACAGTCCAGGACTCTGGCAAAAGAGGTTTCACCTTAGAATTCTTCAATACTATCCAATTTGGCCAATGCCCTTGGGTTCCAGCTATGCTGAGGTGGTCTTCATATTCTGAACCATTTCTATACTTGCTGTTGAGGCTCCTGGTTGATCTGATTTCTTTGGCTTTATGTCTTTAAGATCCTTTATCTTTGAGATTTTTAAGAATATTGTTATATGGAAAAGTATTGAAAAGGCATTTTGAAATGCAATGCATTCAGTATCTCACAGAATTCCAGAATGGGTTAAGGCTGGAAGGGACAACAGTGGGGTTATCTGGTCCCACCTCCCCTCTCCAGCAGGGCCATCCCAGAGCACAGGGCGCAGGATTGTGTCCAGAGGGCTCTGGAATATCCCCAGTGAGCGAGACTCCACACCCTCTCTGGACAATCTGTTCAGGGCTCAGTCACTGCCCAGGACAGAAGTTCTGCCTCATGTCCAGGTGGAACTTCCTGGGATCAGTCCCTGCCCATTCCTCTGGTGCCACTGCTGGGCCCCTGGAGCAGAGCCTGGGCCCTGCTCTGAGCCCTCCCTGCAGACAGGGACAGACAGGGATTGGGTCCCCTCTCAGCTGGGGCTCCTCTTGAGGCTGAACAGCCCCAGTTCCCTCAGCCTCTCGTCATCAGGAAGATGTTCCAGTCCCTTTGTCGTCTTTGTAGCCCTTTGGATCCACTCCAGGAGCTCCATGTCTCTCTTGTCCTGAAGAGCCCAGACCTGGACACAGCACTCCAGATAAATGTTTTCCAAGGTAGCTCATAGTCCTCCCAAGAGCAGGAAACTTGTCCTCACTGTAACTTGTCTCAAGGAAGTATTTTAAAAATACAAGAACATGACCACAGGTCAGGAGAAAGGGGTTGAAGAGTGGTCTCTGGTATAAGAATCCCATTTTGATGTCATCAGGAATTTCTTGTCAGAGCTCTGAACAGGATATTGATTCTGATTTGGGCCAAGAGTAGAATACTTTTTTCCAGTCCCACAAATGAGAATTAATACATCCAGGGGAACTCCTTCTGAAGTCTCTGCATGAAGAATGCAAATCCCAAATTTCCGGGATTTTCAGTGGGGTCTAGAGAGTGGGTATAGAGGATGGAAGAGGCAGAAAAGCACCTGAATACTTCTTAAAAAATTGTGCCTATTTGACTTCAATTTCACAAAAATTATAACAAATTTTCACCTCCTACTCTTCTGGAGTAGAGTGGTGGTGTAACACTTCTGCAAAACTAATAGGACAAGAATTGTGTACAATATGGGGATATTCTGTAATCTTTCTCAATATGAATAACATGATTTCACATCCTATTTTGGTTTTTTTTAAATTACTGTTTGGTTGGTGATTATTTGCATGAGATAAAGAATGTTTGAAGGCTTCTACATTAATTAAGTTTCATCTTTTTAGACTGTTCTTTACATGTAAAGGTAATTGGTTTTAGTTGTTATAAATCTTGTGTAAAATTCCTCAAGCAATAAACACAAGCTGTATCTCAGTAATTGTCTATTGACTACACTTTCCAGTATGAATTAATTTTCAATTACAAACTTCCTTTCTTACAGTATCAGGTTGAAAGTCTGCATTTTGAACACGTAGATATTCTCATCTTGTGCAAATTTGTCTCACATTATACTGGAAGAAGAAGAGATTCATTGAGCAACCATCAGTCTGAATATTAATACAGCATGAAAATAACAGCGTATGTCAAAACTCAGGTTTCTTCCGCAAATTCCCAGACAGCAACAAAGACTCATTTCCAACCCTAATTATTTTTATTGCTGTTACATTGTGCTCCTCTCTGCTGCATCTTAAAAGTTAATGGCTTGATTAGGAAGTGGATCCTAAACCTGGCTAAACTTCCACAGCGACCACAAATGAAATCTATCCCTACTTAACTGGGAATATATTGGGGGAGGAGTATGGAAGTAAGAGGGGTAGGAAAGGATGAGCTATCACATCTCTTTCTGAACAGGACTTTCACAAGTGTTCATCTGGTGTTGGGTGCTCAGTCTGCTGATGCTTTCAGAAACGTCCCAACGTACCTACTTGCAATTTTACTTGTGTGATACTTTTCACATAAAAGCAGCTGAACCCCATTTTTAAAATCCACATGACTCACCCAGCACCACAAAGCTTGGTGCGTAGGTCCACAGGGTGTGTAAGCCATGATGAGGGAGACGCCAAATATCCTCCCACATCACATCTGGGGGAGAGATGCTGGCTTGGGGCCCGAAAACAGCCAGTTGGCCTGCTGGAGAGTGAACCAAAGCCCTCTGGGGAAAACAAAAGAGGTGCTGATTCAAATGGACAAAATGCCATAATGGACTTCTGATGCCAGAAGTGGAGGTCTCCATCCTTCTTTCTTGTCCCTTCCTCACAGCCATGAGGTCCCACCCTCCCCTGAGCTGGTACTGGACCTTTGCTGTACCAATTTTATTAAATAAAAGAGCAGAAAACTCCTACCACTCTTTCCTGCCCTGAGACAGGGGTCCTAAGAATGCCAAAGGCAGCACCAAACAAATGACAGGAGGATACACCCAGGAGGGAAACCTGGAAGGAGCTCCTACCCCACTGCCACACTGATGTGAGCAGCCTTTGAACCCTTTCCCTCGAAGGCTGATGCATCCTGACTTTACAAAGGTCTTGTAACACTCAGAGAGAGATAATCCCATGTGGTTTCCCACTGCAGTGCCCATAGGCTTTCCAGCAGGACCCTGGGTGCCCCAGATTTCCTGTGTCTGACCCACGGGAGTGTCTTGGATGCTCCATGGCATCCAAAATGGCTCTGGACATGTATCTTTAGGCACCTGAATCTTTCCATCATCTACCTCAAGTGATACCACTAAATTTCAGTAATATCAGTGACTTTAAAGGGCTGCATTTCATCCAAGAAAAAGGGGATATAGTAACTCTTTAATAATTGCATAAATTGTGAGAGAGCAAAAGTGTCTTGACAAGCAGTTCCAAGTAGGAACATATTGAGTGCTTTTTAAGGTAAAAAATAGAAACTAATAAACAAGAAATTTCAAGATATGTGTTCAGCACATCTGCATTTCAAATTTCTGAGCTCCTATTTAGGAATGTTAATAAGTTTAACAGCCTGAGTGTTACCATATTTCTGATAGGGAAAAAAAAAGAGATGCAATATATACACATAATATCTGTAGATTTTCACACACTTGGCCATTTATTTAAAAATAGATATTTTTCTGTTCTCTAGTATTTGTTGTAACTTGAAAAAGAAAAAAAAAGGAGAAAGAAAAAGATCAGTATTCCCTGTGCAGGAATCCTGAGAATGGGACTGAAAAAAACATGATGGTACAGGCACATAAAGTGAGGCTTGACCGTGTCACTTGACCACTGCAACATGAAAAGCTCCATTAGCGAGATTTGTCCTTTTCCTTCTCTTTTCCTTGTGTAGGATTTGTCCTTCTGTCTGTGAAATAAAGACTTCAGCAAACAGTGCCACCAGATGGGCCCTCGGTGGAACTGTACTCACTCAGTGATATCCTAACAGGAAAGGGAAGAAAAAGAAAACCCCAAACTTCAGTGTTTCTATTAATTTCATCCTATCTTTTAATCTCTGCTCTGGAATTCTCTCTCTCTAGCAAGAAACTGAAGGTTTTATAGTGTCTTACATAATGAGGTGAAAAAATCTTGGTTTTACTTTTCAGTGCAATAACTTAGAGCTTGCAAATTTCTCACTTGAGGTTAATTGTCTCTTCAGAACGCGTGACCTACATTGCAGGCAGGCAGAATAAAACAGTTCTGTGTACTTCTAATGGATTTATTTAAAAGGATGAGCAAGCAAATGTTCACTTAAGAGCACCTATTAGTGAGCTAATATACAACATTTTTACTGGGAAAATTAAAGACTGAACAACGTAATGGTCAAATTGAGGTCACAATTAAAATTAAATCAGTAAATCACTAGACTCAGAATGATCAAATCACTGCATGAATACAATACATAATGAAATCAAATTATGGGCTTGATAGCAGATTAAATTACTAGTCTTTGGCTTCTCCTGAATTGAAGAGAGGTGTTCTCCATCCAGGAAGGCCCCATTGGTGTTGATACCAAGAGTGTTGGCCCAACAGGTAAAGAAAGCAAATATCCTCATCTATGGCTCTGCTAATCTCCCGGTAGATTTCCCTGGGAGAAATCTAACAGACAATAATGGACACTTCGATTAAAATAATACAGGTCTTGTTGTTTGATTTTAACAGTCCCTCCTCAATTCTCACTTTTCTGCAGTTGTTCTTAATTACCACCCTCCATTTTTGCAGTGTAACACAGAGTCTCCCTTAGGAATCCACCAGAATTGATGATTTAGACATAGGTAAGTGGAGCTTTTGGGTAACAGTCTTTCTCTAACACAGAAGAATCCACTCAATAAACCACTAAAAGCTTCTGTTTATTTAGAGAATTATTGAGGTGACATCAATACTATCCTCACAGTGTTATTTTAAACACCTGTCAGTACAGCCCTTCTTTAAATGAATTAAAAACATGGAATTTGCTTTCAGTCGTTTGCAATATGAAATAACACAAGAAACATGCTGCTTCTGCAAAACACTAGATTTCATAAGGGCTATTTTTCTTGCTTTGCCTTTGGAGTCAACAAGTACGTGAACTCAAGTGCTCTGAATATTCAATATGGTCCAGGACTTCAGTCAATGCGTTTTAATTTTAAAGGTTTTGTGCCATTGAAGAAAACTCAAGAATCAATTTGTGCATTTCTGTTTGCCACAGAAGCTGCAGCAAAGGTAATGTCCTGAAGAAGTTAAAGGTGTTTGATAGAAAGGTTTGGTGACAATATTTCAGCCAACAAAGCAGGCGTGAGAACTTGGAAATTAAGTAAATAAATATACACTACTGAGACCTTTATATTATTTTTTTCTTAGATAAAAATCCAGGAGCAGAAATTAATGACTGATTCTAATGGCATTTACTCTCAAAAAACTTACAAAAGTTTTTATATTTTTACCAGCATATGCTCTGTATATGATTACAACATTTGAGATGTTTTCCTCCCCCGCTCAATGGACTCTTTGCAATATTAATGAAAAAAGACAGGGTGTTCCAAACTCAGCACTACTCACCCCATTCTTCCTCTGAGGGCACCTATCTCCACGGACTACAGAAAGATGACTACAATCTAACTTGGCTTTCCCCATCAGTAACCCAAAGTTACCACTTAAAATGACACAGCCAAACTGAATCAAAGATGAGAGGTGTGGTGGCCTGTTCCCTCCCTAGCCTTGGCCACTGCCTCGGTTTCTCCCTATTTGCTCCTGTACCCCAACCCCGCCCAGGGACCGCCCCTGGGCCCCTGACAAAACCACCCCGCACCCAGACCACGCTGTCTCTCTGCCTCTGAACATTTTGGGGATGAGGTGTGATTAAAGCCATCTCAAACCTTCATGGGAGACCCTTCTCTACCTTCTTTGCCATCCACTGCGTTGTAACGCTGCTGGCTGCCAGAGCCAGATCACAGGGCTGTCCGAAATGGACTCTGGGATGTGATTAATGGCATGGCCCTAGGAAACCCTCGCTGAGCTCTCAGGCAGCAGCAGCCTGCTAGGCAGAGTCCAGCGGTTAAAACGGAGAGGTTTGATCCTTCAAACACCATCTTCATTCTCTTAGAAAATATGCCACTCTTTCCATCTTTCATCACTGCAGAGCTGTGGTCCTAACTTCCAAAACTCCTTGACCAGGTAGTCCTCTCTCTTTAACAAGTGACAAAGCTTTCACAAAGAATTAAATAGTGCCAAACTGCCATTCCACCGTCTGACTGAAGAGATTTACCCTGTTTTTAAGAGCACTTATGAAAATCTTGTGGTAAAAACACTTATAAGTATTTTAAATATTATTTTTCCCAGTTATTTATGCCATTAATTACCCGCTTCATCTGGTCTCATAGGTATTTCCTCTTAAAACACTTTCAGAAAATGAAGTAAATGTAATGCATTTTTATAAAAACCAAATAATGGAATAATAAATATAAAAATGAAACAATAAAAATAACTAGTGTCTCAATACCGCAGGATTAGTGCTCAGATATTATTTCATCAGTTAAGATACAGGTTTGGGAGCCAACTGCTTAAAGAGAGGAAACACACACATTTCTTTGCCTTGTGGTATTACTGAATGGAGCAGATGACTGTGGTCTAGAAATGGGAGAACTGGTTTGGTGCTTTGTTCTGTCTCCAGCAGCAACACATCCCTTTGCTATATTCATGCAAGAAAAGAAAACAAGATTACCAAGTTTTGTTTGGCAGTGACTACAAGTATTTGTTTTGGAGCTGTGGCATGATTTTGGGACAAATTCCCAGACAGTCTCCATTTACTGGTCACTTGTTCAGTTATGAGAGCAGTTTGAGATCCCACTGATTTCACTGGGATGGGGAAGGAGGCAATGACTTTCTTAGTCAGGCACTGGCAAGGATCTTCAGGCTTCTCCCAGATACAAGAGACTTAACTCTATGAATTTGGACCACCTCCCACTAGACCAGGCTGCTCTGGGCCCTATCTAATACCAAGCTCCAAGACACTCAAACAGGCCCCTTGTGCTCCTGTCTGGCATCTGTTTAGGACCACAGATCTGCTTCCCCATTAAATGACTGACTTTGAATAAATTTCTACCTTTTAAAGTAGGTAGTGTGCACCTGGCTCCCTACCTGAAAAGCAGGCCTGCCTTTTCACAGAGAGTTACACTCCAGACTTGCTCTGGGTCAAAAAACTCTAGGAGTTTTGCTCCAGGGAGATCACAGCCTAGCAGACACACAGAGGAGAGAACCATTCCCAGACCCAAATATGCATCCCATGACAGAATTGCTACGGTCCTGGTCTGTCTCACAGGCTCTGTGCAACCCTGTCAAAGAGATTCCCTTTTATCTCTGCCAGGAGATAAAAAAGGCAGCAAACTGGGCTTAAGGAGGAAGTTTAATTTAGTTAACAAGCTTAGTTTAATTCCAAAGACAAGCACTTTGGATGTCCACCACGGCTGTGACTGTGCAATTCCAACCTGCAGTTCCTAAGCTCTGCATAGCTTCATCGGGTGCCAGGAGGGAGATAATAACTCATGAACTTCCTAAACAAACATCAAAACAGATTTGAATGCAAGAAGGTTTTGTACTATTATATTAAATAAACTCCATGATAGATAGCTAAGTCACAGGAGGCCAGTTGCAAGCCTTTGCTGCTGTCAAGTGATTAATTTCAGTAAGAACATCAAAGAGAGGAAACAAGGAAAATGGATGAGATGCTTGCTGCCGTGGCAGAGAGAGCAGTGGGGGATTTTGCCCACATTAGAACTGCAGCCCTGTGCTCAGAGCTGCCATAACGCATTGTAATTGCCATTGTATTGGATCCACATAATCTTGACAAGTAGTAAAACTCACTTTTCTCTGGAACAGCAGTGAATAGCAGGAGGTAGAGGCATTTGAGAGAGGCTGGATAACAGTACTGGTCTACCCTTTACCACCCCAAAAATTGTGAAATCAAGTTTAATAATCACAACATTTAAAAAAGAAAATCCTTGTGTCGCAATTTGGAGGCTCCAGCTTCCTCTCAGGTGGAAATTGTGAACTCTTCTTTGCACTTGAGAAGGAGAGATTTTCATCTTTAAAAAAGAAACCAAGTATTGTTACATGAATTAGCTAACTCCTGATGTCAAGGATTAGGTACAAAGGGATCAAAGGGCATGGGAGCTCATAACACTTCTCTCACATTCCTGTGGGTCCTCCAGTGTCATTAATGCTCAGAGGAAGTTGTCAGAGAGAGACAGAAAGAGGAATGCACTCACTCGGTTGGTATTTCTTTCCATGTGAAACCTTGTGGCAACAGAAGAAGACCAGCTTTGCAGACAGAAGAACACTTCAATTCTAATTCTAGCTTCATACTGAACTTGGAGAGGCTTCAGAAAGAGCAGAGACTTCACTGAAGACTGAAGATAGAGGGAGTGTTTAATTTTAAAATGGAGAGCATAGGTGTATTGACTTTGGGGGTTTTTTGTGTGTTTGTGTTTTTTGGTTTGGTTGGTTGGTTGGATTTGTGGCGGGGGATGTTTTTTTTTTTGTCTGGGGTGGTTTTTTGCGGGGGGAGAGAGGGGGTACATCATTGTCAGCTGGACAAGGGAGGGGATTGTTCCGCTCTGCTCTGGCCTGGGTGGCCTCACCCTGAGTGCTGGGGGCAGCTTTGGGTGTTACAACATAAGAAGGATTTAAAGCTGTTAGAGAGTGTCTGAAGGAGGACAATGAGGATGGTGAAGGGCCTTGAGGGGAAGCTGTGTGAGGAGCAGCTGAGGGCACTTGGTCTTGCTCAGCTGGAGAAGAGGAGACTGAGGGGAGACCTCATTGCAGTTACAACTTCCTTGTGAGGGGCAGAGGAGGGGCAGGCACTGATCTCTACTCTGTGTGACCAAGGACAGAACACCAGGGAATGATCTGAAGTTGTGTCAGGGGAGGTGTAGGTTGGATATCAGGAAAAGGTTCTTCACCCAGAGGGTGGTTTATCAATGGAACAGACTCCCCAGAGAATGATCACAGCACCAAGCCTGACGGAGTTCAAGAAGTGTTTGGACAATGCTCTCAGGCACATGGTGGAATTCTTGGGGATGGCTCTGTTCAGGGCCAGGAGTTAGACTCAGTGATCCAGTTGGTCTCTTCTAGCTCAGGATATTGTGTGATCCTATGATGCCTAATCCTGTGGATAAACTCCACCAGCTCAGCCAGGTGGAGTCTGAACTCTCATTCCTGAGTGACATAACACAGAGTATCAGGTAGAAGAACAGAAACTGTCACTTCATGAGGTTAAAAAAAAAGAAAAATTAGTCCCAGAGTTGGCCTTTCCATGGATGGACATGCCCACTGCTTTTGACACATCTCACCTGCTATGGGTTCTCTGCTGCACTTGTTCAGTCATTGGATTCTCCCAGGTGTGAATCCAGGCTGCCTAATACTGAGGGTCCAAAACTCATTTGGAGGATGGGATACGGAAGTCTAAATTTGAAAGAGCCTCTGTCCAAATCTCCACTTCCTTCTCAGAAACAGGATTTAAACTTTTAATACTGTAACACAAGTTCTAGGGCTTTAGCAACCTAGGAGTGCCTAGATGACACTGCAGTCTGTCACTATTTGAATTGAGGTGTATGTTTTCAAAGGCCAGAGAGCTTTTGAGAGATTAATACAGCCGCAACCAATTTCACATACAGAGGTCTGGGATTTCCCTTCACATATTTGGTAAAACACAGAGCAAATGGAAACCTGAAACACCTACCAGAGAGATTCATAGATCTCGAAGGTGAATTGATCATAGCCCTCTGCAAGCATGACCTTCTATTTAACACAGGCCATAGGATTTCACCTACTGTGGCGGAGGGAATTATTCTTTCTTTCTCCCTAACTGAACACAATCTAGCCCAATAACTTGCTGGTGGCTGAACTATAGCTTATCATTAAGTAAGACATCCAGTCTTGGTGTAAACGCTCCATTGTGAATTTACCACCTTCTTTGCCAAGCATACAAAGTGCTTAAACACCTTGACTGAATTCATTCTTTTCCATTTGAATTTATTTGACCTAACCTTCCTGCTATCCAATTTTATTATGCTTTAGTGCACTGCACTGAATACTCCTTCATATCATTTCCCTGGTTAAGACTGTTAAACAATCACACAGCAGACACCAGGGACCAAAATGGGCACTTTCAGGACTAAAATCTGCTGTACCAAGAGTCTGAGGTTTTTCAAAGGTTCTGCTCCATGGCCAGATAGTTAAACTGGAACTGACACAGAGAGACACCCTGACCCACTTGCACCACCCCTGGTGTTCTTGAGCTCGCTGAGTAAATCAGTTCAGTGAGGTCAGCCATAAGAAGTCCAATACTATAAAAGTGATGGATCAGGATTTTCTTGGCTTGCTGCCTGAACTGGGTAGGCACAGGCCTTACCCAGTGCTGGAACAGGAAGAGGCAGCTCTGACAGACTGAGTTAGGCTGTGAGGAATCTGCAGTTTTGGGGAACCACAGTAGAATTGTACCATCTGTGCAGAATGGTCACAAAACACACAGTAGCCAGTAGGTTAAAGCTGATCTCAAGATCTGAAAATGCAATCCTGAACTTGCTTCAAAGCAAACAAATCAAACCAAACCAACCCAAACCTCCTTGCTTCAACTAGTGATTCCTGAATTAATCTTCACTGTTGGTCAGGGCATTGATCACCATGCGTGGACTTCTGGTAACAAAAGAGCATGGGAGGAGTGACAATTTATAAATAGAGTTTGAAAACCAAGATGGATGATCAATCCCAGAATGCATCTTTCAGACACTATATCCTGAACAACACCAAAAAGAGCTGCTGTGTCTGAAGTGAACTAATGCAAGGCAGATTAATGAACCGACCTGAATAAAGGCGATCCATTTTTCATATTCTTCTAAAATATTATCTTTTCCCCCTTTCTAAATAAATGGCTGGAATGTTAAATCAGTTAAGTGCATCAATTTGATAAAAACTATGCAAATCTTTAAATATATAAAGGCACCATCTATAACATTGACAGTTCAGATAAAGGGTTTAGTTTTAGCTGAAAATAAAAGTTCCCAGTATGGAATGTAAATGCAAACATTTGTTTTATTTTTTTTTAAGTACTTTGTATTTTGTACTCTGACAGTTACAAATTGCATGGTTAATTTATTGAAGTTTTCTCTCACCACAAACACAGTTCTCCCTTCATGAAAAGGCTTGCTAATATTGTAGGAGGCTGGATAGAAAAGCAAAACTTAAGGGACAGTGGGAAGGAAGATAATAAACGCAGAGAAATGACACAGATTAAGTAAAAAGAAATAGCAGGCAGTAGTTCAAATTACAAAATGCTGGGAGTATTAAAAACAAATCTGCCATATGTGCCAGGAAAATGCATGCACTACACAGCATTCCTGTGCTTCCCTCCTAACTTGGGGGTCACTGTTTGTCTTTTTTCCCTTTGAAAGGGAACTGGCTATTAATTTTGTGCCCAGCTCAAACCCTTGTCTATCAAGAAAGAAAAGAGCACAGCATAAATGGACAGAGGTACAAACACCCCTTCCCCTTCCCTTTCCCTTTCCCCTTCCCCTTCCCTTTCCCCTTCCCTTTCCCCTTCCCCTTCCCTCTCCCTTTCCCCTTCCCTTTCCCCTTCCCCTTCCCCTTCCCCTTCTCTTTCCCCTTCCCCTTCCCTCTTCCCCTTTCCTTTTCCCCTTCTCCT
>NW_024581096.1:18997975-19072740 GCF_017639235.1 Corvus kubaryi | reverse complement strand
TGGCAGATTTGTTTTTCATGCTTGCTGCCTTTCCTTTCTCCACTTCCTCTTCCCTTTCCCCTTCCCTTTCCTCTTCCCCTTCCCTTTCCCCTTCTCCTTCCCCTTCCCCTTCCCCCTCCTCTTCCCCTTCCCCTTCCCAATAGAGTCTACAGTGATATTGAACAAGGCAAAAACATAAAAATGATGCAGTAAATAAGGTTTTGCTGTTTGTTTTAACCCAAATAATTTCAGAGACCTGGTTTAAACTGCAGCTGGATCAACAGTGCTGAAGGGATGGCAGGGAACTTCGTGTGCTGCAGAAAAAATGTAGGATATAACTACTCCCAGGGGAGCCATTCAGACAAATGGTTTGCTGTGCCCATTCTGCCTGGGGAGAACAAACTTTAGGACAGATTCAGCTCAATGTGATTGTACAGCAGTTAGGACCTTGCTCAGTGCCAAAGTGTTGTGTGGTGGGGTTTTATTTCCCTGAGTTAATGTACATAAATGGTGTTTTAAAACTAGAGTCTGTAATCTGATTTTGACTTTGCAGAATCTAAATGAGGATAAGAAGAAATTATACAGGCGAAGTGGAAATCCGAGGAGTCACTTAAAGACCCAAGACAAGGTGTCATGAAAATTACTGTGAATTAGATAAATGCTCAATTTATTACTGGAAACACTTTTGTGCCTCCGCAAACAACAAAGTAGAAGGCAGGCTAGAAATCCTACCCTCTGAAGTCCACTCCTGTATAAAACAGCACAAACTTCACCTTTACAGGGTCTTCTGTAAACTAAAAATACGGAGCCCAGAGCACTTCACAGATCTGCAATAAAGTGAGCACCACCAGGTGCCTATGATGAATGAGAAGCTGAATGTATTTCTTGATATTTAGGTGTCAGAAATCAGGTAAAAGGTCCAATTTAAAAAGACAGTGCCATCATATCCTCTGCAGAACCTTTTTTCTTTTTTTCAAGCAACCACTGTTCAGAGAAATAAACGACTCCTCTCCCTGCCTTTTGTGTATATTTTGTTTTGAACCTTCTCCTTTAAAGATAGAGACATACAAGACCCAGTGCACTGAGGTCTAAACCAGTTAATTAACTTTTTTTAGGGCATTACAGAGTAGTTATTACTTAGAATTACAGAATCATTAAGGTTGGAAAGACCTCTAAGACCATCAAATCCAACCATTAACCTGCCATTGGCAGGTTCATAATGAGAACACATCCCCAGGTGCCACATCTAAACAATTTTTAAACATTTCCCAAGACAGTGATTCCACCACTGCCCCAGGACAGCCAGTTCCTGTGCCTGACCACCTTTTTGGAGAAGAATTTTTTCCTAATATACAGTCTAAACCCCACTTGTCTCAGCTTGATTTCTTTAGGGCTGACTCTCTGCTTCTAAGACAAGACTAGGATTCAACACACGTTTTCATCAGTCTGCCAGAAAAAAGCTGAACATCAGAAAGGTGGCTTGATAAACTATCAGTCTTTATCTCACAGCCTACAGTTTTGAAAGTCAGTAATGCAGACAGATGGTGGAAAAACAAGCCAAATTCCATGGGAAACTCAGAACTGACACAATTTTCACATCATTGTTAAGTTACCTCAGAAAGCAGAAGCAGTAAAACAGCTTAATATGCACAAAGCATTTGCTCAGTCTGCAAACAGCTCAAAGATTATAGTGGGTAACTCCACGGACCAAACAAACTCTCCAGGCAGATGTTGCAACATCCTACAGCAACAGGAGCATGATGCAGCAGAGCTTTTGGGTGGCTAAACTTATTTGATTAGAAACAGATACTACCCCTGGGTGGGATGTAGCTTAAGTTGGCATCGGGGGTTGGAAGGACCCAGCCCTTGTTGTGCCCAGCTCTCTACACTTTCCAATGGAGGGCAGGTCTCTTCTCCAGAAGCAGCTCAGAACAGCCTTCAGACTGCCTTTAAAATGGAGGAAATGTTAAAATGCCTCAAAATGGGGGTGAAACGAGTGCTTTAGACACTTGCCTCTATCAGAAAGGCAGGACTGATATCCTCTCTTCTCAAGGAAGGTTTCAGCTCAGTGCTGGGTCAGTGCTTGGATTCGATGATCTGGGAGTTCTTTCCCAACCTCAATGAGTGAACAATGGGGATTGAGGAGCACATACATCCCTGGAGCTCCCCAGTCCATTCCTCCCATCCCAGACTGCACACTTGGCTCTCATGGAAGGAAGCAAATGCTGCTGCCAAGCACCTGCCAAAGCAGAACCAGCAGCAGCAGCAGCAGGAGGGAGCCTGGGTGAGAAACAGCCCTGCCTACACATCACTGGGGTTTCCATCAAATCCTACTCACTGCCCTCAAAGCCCTGCGCTGAGCCATGCGCTGCGCATTTCTTTTCAGCTCCACCCCCCACTCCTTGCTGTACCGAACTCCTTAATTTAATTTTTCTTTTCTTTTTGTCTTTCCTGCCTCCCAAGCCTGCTGCCTCCCCTGTCAAAGCCTCGTCTTGCCTTCAGTCCCTGATCCAATTTGCTCCCGTGGCACACCTGGGTCCCACGTGCCGGGCTGGTGACTCCTGCGATGCTCCGATATCCCGCTCAATTGCCTCAATTATCTCCCACTGTACACCTGGGTATGGCATTAATGTGACATCTGCACAGCTCAGGGAATGTGTGCTCCATTATGGAGCTTTTCCATCACTTCTAGGAGAGAAAGGTTACTGTGCCCTTAACTGTATCACTGCCTTAGCCGGAGGAATCATTTTCTGCCTCCTTGTCTCACCTGCAGCCGTTCAAGCTTCTCTGCAGATGTTGAAACTTGGGAAAAATGGGTTCTCTCAGAGGGAGAGACCATCAAGGCTGTAGAAATAGTAATTTATTGGAAAGCTTGAAACCTGAATCACAAAGTTGCACAAGGCTGTTATAACTGCTGTGCCTTGATTGAACTTTGTGTAATCCCAGCCAAGTGCAGTTCTTGGCCCCGTTTGAGCTGTCTGTGAAGCTGAGGAGCTCCTCAGGCTGCAGAGCAGGACTTTAAAGCCTTCATCAGGCTCAGACTGCTCAAGTTGCTTGCAATAAAATGTAGACAAGGATTATCTTGGAGAGGATATGTCCAGACTTTATCATGGATATTTTCCATTGCATCCATGAAACTGCTGCCCAAATGTGCCCGGTCTTCAACGGGAGACTGAAGGACAGTGGGAAGGGCATACACGGAAGGTGAAACTACAGACAATGTGGATTGTTTTAAATTTAATATTAACAACAATAAAGTGTCTAAAAAAGTAGTTTGTTTAGTACAGATGATGAGAAGTGAGGGCTAGTCCTTTCCAAAGGTGATGGTTGTGCCCCTGGATCCAAGGTGATAAAACAGCATTTTTCATTAAGATACCATGTTGGGTTCAGAGATTTTTTTTTTAATGTAAAATCCAAGCTCCTAATATCCCTTATTCTAGGGATTGGTAGAGGAGAAATTAGCTAGCATAATTTTATCTGACAGACATCAAAGTTAAGGTGAACATTTTCAGTGCCAGAAGGTTTAGGTTATCACTTTTCACCCATCTGAGCTTCCTCACAATATAACTGCTGAAGCTGCCAGCTGGTTTCAACTATATCTGGTGGACTGGGAGGTCACAAAGAGATTTAATGAATGTATGTTTCATGGAAATGAATCTTTAATCAAGAAGGGACACCATATTAATTTCCCTGCTGATTAAAACAGCTGCAGTGTGAGAGCAAGAGTCTTTAAACAGAAAAGGTGTACCAGAAATTTTTATAATCCCCCTAGCTTTAGGAGACAAAAACCCCAAACCAAAACAAGAAATAGTGTCACCATTTGCACTTTGGCAGGCACAAGAAAATTGAGCTGAGTGACCACCCTATAGCAGACCAGTCTCTTCCATTCTTCAACACTTCCAGTGTTTAAAGAATCAGTTAGTTGTCCCAGTGCATTATTTTGTCCAAGCGATGCCCCCTTGGATTCAATCTGCATCTAGAAGGAAGCAAAGTCAACACCGTCTTTTTTCTCCTTTTGTAACTGATTGTGATTTTGCTTACTTGCATGTGCATGTCTCCTAGAAGACAGCTTCAGTTCACCTAATTCAAACTCCACAGTAGTCTCCAATAACTTTGCTGGTGTGCCTGAGGCAAATAAAGAAGCCTGATAACTTTTAATGGCTATTAAACCCGTTGTTTCCAAGAATTTTAATCCTTCTCATTAAATGTCTGTCTGACATTCATTTATCCCACTAGATTATCTGATTATTAAAAAAATAGACATCAAGATGAATGGGCACTGATCTTCTAAATCACCCTCATCCCACAATTAAATTTTTCCAAAGCATTTCAGCCCTTCACAGAAAGTCCTTAGAAGATAATGGGATCATGGAGAAAGAACTGGACTGATTCTGGAAGCTCAGCTGCCTTTCCAAAATATAGAGATAGTCCCTAAGGGCTGGGAAAGACGGAACTCTGGGGTCTCTGTTTCCTTCCATAGTACTGATCAGCAGGTGCGTGCATTCCTCAACATGTAGGGAGCTTTCTTCACTCATATCACAGTTTCTGGGGGCTCTAAGCAGTGAACAGAAATTGATTTATCTTCATTTAAGTGTTAACAAGGCATGTCTTCCTCTGAACTGGAAGTACTTTAAATTCGTCACTTCTCTCATGTAGGTTACGGACGGGTTCGGTCGGGACAGAGACGGATGGAGAGATCTCTATAGGCAGGTCTTGGTACACAGTCGGTTTATTGTAAAGGGCGTGGGTATAGGGGCACTGCTCAGAGCTGCTAGACTCAGCTCTGAGCAGGCCCAAGAGAGTAAGCAGGTGAGAGAGAGAGAGAGGGTGTAAGAGCAAGAGTGGAAGTAAGTAGAAGTGGAAGAGAGGAATAGAGAAGAAGAGAGAGAATCAGAATGTCTGAAGTCCTGGTTACAATACAATAAATCATCTTCTGTACTGAATATTCTAATTGTCACTAACCAATCTAATACAAGATACAAATCCTATAGCATTTACATACAGCCTATAAGAGTCCTTATATTACCATAGAGTGTTACATCTTAACTTCTAAAAACTACTCTTTGGACCCCTTCTGCTGAGCTAGTAGGGTCTGCTCTGACCCTTGGACCTGTTTGCAAGCAGAGGGTATTGTTCCATCAAGGGGGGATTATCTTCAGTGGCCATACCATTGTTTTCTAGTTGTTCAGTAACTAAGACTTGGTATTTCAAAAGTGGCTTTCATTTCGATGTTGCCTGTAGTTTTCATATTCCCAAAATCTTTTGTCAGGCAATCATATTTCCAAGGTTTTCCTGTTCCATCTTCCCCAACACTCTCAGTTAAACTTTTTTCATCCAATTTCTTCATTCAGGATAACCCTGTATTTGTCACTGTGTTTCATGTTAATTTGTATGATTTCATTGCACACAATCTCACAGTTTAACACTGAGGCAAGAACGAGCCATGGGACAATAGAAAGAAAAGGCTGTTCTAATATGGGTTTGCTGCTAGAGAAAATCTCCTGTGGAAACGCACTATGAGTAACATCTGAAAGAGGTATTCTGAGCCACAGCACAGGTGTCCTCTCCTCATCCTTTAGGAAGAAACAAAATTAAAGAAGCCCTTTTTCTAAGGGACCTGTGCTGAGCCAGTAAATCGTTCCCCATGGAAGCAGCACATCATTTTTCATGTCTCTTGGACTGTGTGATCTTCAGGCAGTAATTCCCTTTTGATTGGGGTCTTTTTTACATACTGAGAGACCACAGCACATGATTAAAGTGGAATCCCAAAATGAGCTCTACTGCCTTCAGGGGAAAACTATTTCTTCCAGAGCAGCCTCTCATGTCCTGCTGTGTCACTCTGGGTCTTTTCCTGTGGCAGATATAATTTCCATATACTATAGCTAATTTCAGCTAATCAAACAGCTCCACCAGTTGAAAACATTGAGCTGAAAACAAACCTTAACAAAATATGTATGTACAAATGTATCTGTAGTTTTGGCTTCTTTTGGAAAAGAGAGAAAACCCCAATACCCTCAGTTCCGTTTGACAGCAGGGCCAGGGTTTGCTTTCATAGCAAGTCCCTCTGTGGAAAAGTGATTAAAGAGAACAAAATCACCATGTGCTGAGTTTTAGAAAAGTCTATCCAAATCATCTGAGAGGCAATTGACTCACTGGAGTATAGGTTTGGCTTGACTGCTATGGACTAAAAGTGGTTTTACAAAGCTCTTTGTGTTCATCAACACTATCGATAACATCTTGCATGGTGCTTTGTCGGCAAGGTACAATGTGAGCTCACACAGACTGAATAATTAACAGCCAATGGGCTAAGAATAGTGGATATAGAAGCAGTTTCCAAGAGGGATTTTTTCGTTTTTTTCTCACTTGAATTTTCAGAAGAGTATTTAAATAGTCAGGGACAGGAGGGATTATATCCTAGAGGTAATTAATATCAATCAGTCATCAAAACTAGCTGCTTTTGTGAGCTCTAATGAACGAGGAGTCCAACAGCTTGGGGGATTATGCCACACAGAGAGGTTCTGGCCACATCCTTGCTCTAGTCCCCGGAGTATGGTGGGACTTTCAGTCAGTAGACAGATTTCTGAGGGAAATCACAAAACAGCCCATGGAAAGAAGCAGTACTCAGGGAAATGATGTCAGCTTCTCGTTTGCAGCCTGGAGCCCAGGAAGGGCATAGGCTTTGGCTCTTCTTCTTCTGGAGAACATTCAGCAGTAGCTGACAACTGTTGTAATGTGGCTGGTGAAAATTTGCATGACGTCTGAGTCTCCTGAAGGGCACTTTCTTTCATATTTCTTCAGAGCAAACCCATCAGATTGAGGCTGCCACAAACTGAGAGGCTTACCTGCTCTCAGAGTCCTGATTTAAGTGCTGGTGGTTTTTAAACCCAGCAGAACAGGCATATCACACTCAACCTGAGGCACAAACTTTAAGGTCAAAGAGAGTGACTGAGAGATTAGTCAAAGTGATCTGACTTAGGGGGTGGAGTCAGCACCACACTCAAATTCTGCATAAAAGCCATTTTGAGCACTTGGGTTCCTCCTTTTACTTTCCCTACAGTCGCAGCATTTAAATAAAGGCAACTTTTATCCTGCTTCCAGAACAGTTACATGTTTCTTTAGTGTACAATGCTTTAAATGTTCTTTAATTATCATCACACATAATTGAAGAATATTATTAAAGCAATCAAACTGCAGACAAAGGGACTTAGAACAGTTACAGCTGTGTTCAACCCTTCAGTCAGAACAGCATCAAGACACAGTGTATATCAGGCTCAGGTGCTGGCAACAGAAGTCAGTACTCACCCAGGGCAGATATGGGGAAAAAGAAAAAAAAAGGAAAAAAAGAAAACAAAACAAAAACCCCAAAACCCAAAGCTGGAATATTCTAAATGAAGTTAGAGGAAGGAAGAGATATGATATTCCATGGGATTCTTCCTACCCAAACAAAACTAACAGCCTTCCTGGGTTAGAAATCTGGAGTTACTCCTTTCTTACCATCTCATTTCAAAGACCTGGAGTGAAGGCAACAGGAAAAAAAGAAGGCAGCCTTTACCAATACTGAAGCATAATTGATCTGATTCCTAATCACTGCTTCACACGGACCAGCAGCACTTTAAAAACAAGATGTGTTTAATCACAATGTCCCACTGATATCAGTTCAAAGGCAGCTTCAGCTGCTCTCATCTTCAAGAGAAAACTTTCTTGCCCAGACTTCAATTAATCCCCACACTGTCCAGTTTCTCAACATTTTCAACCTTGTACAGAATCTTTGCACAAAATCCTGTCACATCCACTTATTCTTCTCTGTTTGAGCACATAGGTCTTGAGCAAAAAAGGAAGTACAAAAACTCTTACCCAGGCTTTTCCTTCCCTGCACGGCAAGCCAATGGTGTAGCTGCTTATTAACTTGCTTATTTGTCAATCAAAGCTAAAGACAACCCCCAGGGTTCAATCTCCTCAATTTTAATCCATTACAGAGATAGCTGGTCTTCTGCCTTATGCAAATCAAATTCTTCCCTATTTTGCCTAAAAATTAATTATGATAAAACATTTCTCCAGCATATGCTTCAGATTTTCTTAAAACTGTGAGATTTGTTTTTTTAAACAGGAAAGTCTTCAGTCTCCTAATATACTCTTGTGTTCTGTAAAAGTCACAGATTTCCTAATTCCCATTTGACATTAAGTCATTTAAGTAATTTTATTTATACATCTATACTTTAGAAGTGCACCAAGCCTCCGAAAAGCATATTAAATATTCACTTGCGCTTGAATAGTTTTCAATATGGAATTTACCACATTATATATTAAATATCAGTTTTTTAAAAAGCCTTGGAACTCATCAAAAGCAGATATGAGAATGGAACTTTCTTGCTGAACAAACCTGACCTCTATGCAAATAATTTTCTTCTTAAGGCATATTTTCTTCTTCTAAGACAAACACTGATTTATGTAATTTTTTCTTTTTTTTTTTTTTTTTAACAGAGCATTTACAATGAAATAGATCACAAAGTGCACATGCACTGTACTTCTAAAGATGGAACCAGCTATGCAAGGTCAGCTGTATCATGTCATGTCCTCAACTGTGACAAGTAGCAAAAGTCAAAAGAAGAGTGAGACTGTGTTGGTAAGAATATATGAATATTTCCCTATTTATTCTCTCAGTTTCCAATGACTTGTAGTTTCAGTAAATCCACGAATAGTGGGTAATACTGTACTTAACTGACCTTGATAAATGTTTCTTCCATGCATTTATCTAATTGCTATTTAGCATCCACAAACACTATGATAAAGAGCTCCATAGTTCAATTATGCACTGTGTAAAAAGCTCTTTCTTTTATTTGTTTCCAACCTTTGTCTTGTTAGTTTCCTTTTGATACCATCTGTTCACTAAGAAAGAGAAAAATACAGTAATTTCTTCTTCACCGCTTTTTTCCCTTACAACTCAGGATTTTCAGAATAGCTTAGGATAGAAGGACCCTCTCAAGACCACCTGGTCCAACTCTTCTGCTCAAACAGGGCCACTTGGAGCAGGTGCTGTCCAGTTGGGTTTTGTGCATCTCCATTGACGAGATTTCAACGCTTCTCTGGGCAACCTGTCCCCAAATCTGAACACTTCCACACCTCTTGTCCTGCCACTGGGCACTATGGAGAACAGTCTGACCCTACTCTTCACTTCTTCCCACTGGCTGTGGATAAGATACCCCTAAGCCTTCTCTTCTCCAGGCTCAGCAGCCCCACCTCTCTCAGCCTCTCCTTACTAAGTAAAAATCCTTCCTCAGCAAGGTTTTATCTTTCTTGTAATGTACCCATTCCACCCAGAAGTGGACATGGGACTGCAGATTTCAAAGAACTCTTTCATGTCCTTCTTCATTCATTACTTTCCTAGACTGAAGCTCCCTGGTCCAGCTATTGGTCCTATGTTAGGAGGCATTTTCTTCCCCTGCTTATGCTTTTTACTTGTCTTCCCATTCTCTAGGCCCAACCCATTTTGGAATCCATTTTGGAATGGGACAACCATAGCTTTGCTTGCACGGAATGTCTGGATGCACATGCACACATGCAGCAGCATGAGAATGTTTTCTGTACATTCTCTAATTCTAACAAATCCTAATGTTCAACTGCTCTTTGACTGCTACTGAGCATGAAAAGATTTTTCCTAAAAATATTCTGGGTATTAGAACTCTGAAATCTATTTCCTGAATAAGCATTTTAAGAGTTGGAGCTGTACAATGCCAGTTTTTCCTTATGATGATGGTGGTGCTCCACTGAGCAGACTTTCAAAACTTAAAGAGTGCTTATAAGAAAGATGGGGACAGACTTTTTAGTAGACCTCTAGCAACAGGAAAAAGCATAGTGCTTTTCATCTAAAAGAAGGTCACTTTAGACTAGATACTAGGAAAAATTTTTTTACAATGAGAATGGTGAAACACTGGCACAGGTTGCCCAGAGAAGCTGTGGCTGCCCCATCGCTGGAGTGTCCAAGGTCAGGTTGGACAGGACTCTGAGGAATCTGGTCTGGTGGAAGGTGTCCCTGCCCATGGCAGTGGGTTTGGAACTGGATGGTCTGTAAAGGTCCATCTAAATTCAAATTATTCCATCATTCCATCATTTTGTTACAGATAAACCTTGGATAACTGTTTGCAATCCAGCACACAGCTTCATGGGGTGGAGTCAGTCTAAGGAAGGCATTACTGCCTCCTTAACAATCACATTTTTCAGACTCAGCTCTTGGAAGTTTCTTTCCAGCTCCATCTTGTATAATGGTAAGGTCTCTGAATATATTGCCTGTTTTGTTCTCCACCAGAAGTCATTTGGCGCAGTGAAGCAAGCTGACTAAAAAGATTTTACTGTGTGCTTACACAGTTTGGTTTAAAACCAATAGTTGACAGCTCTTCTCACTGTGAATTAGAAAGCAAAACCTTACTTTTTTTCTTGTATTTTCAGGATGACCAAAGTAAAAATGTGCGAGTACACATTTTCTTCACAGGCTTTTATGCAGCTAACTAGTGTCCCTTCTAATTTTACAGTTAATTTCACTGTCAAGATCTAGCTATGTTATTTACAAATGCCTTGCCATTTGGGCTTGGATTGCTGGTTTCTTCCGTAAGAGTTTGTATTATAGGAACGCTCATTGATTCCAGACCTTTGGTAATAATCACTATGCAAATGTGGTGATATGATCCTTACTCAGAAGACCTTGCAGATTTAAAAGGTCAAGAGAAGAGAACACAGATGGATGCAGCGGATGAAATAAGAACCACTTGGATATCTGATACCTGATGCCAGGTGTACAGGATTTAAAGGAGGCTGGCAAAACTCTTCCTACATGTGAAATGGAAAACAGCTGGCATGATATCCATGGAGCACTGGGATGAAGTCTGTCCTTTATTGTGCCAGCAGGAATTCACCTTAATTATTTTAAATTCAAGTAAACCTCATTTCTTCAAAATTTTTTTATTTATTCAAATAAATACTAATAAGAAAAAGAATCCTCCTTCTCACCCTCAGTCATGCTGGATTTTACAGAATTAAACAAAATATGAAGGGAATAATAATAAAATTCTCAAGTGACTTTTGAGAACTGCAATATGAGTAGAAATTCATGTTTAACTTCACATAATTCATGCAAATCTCTACCTTAGGAAAGTTAATAATTTATGCCTCACTTGGCATCTTTCCACTACCAGGAACTGAACACATTTGCTATTTTAAGCTTCACAAAACACCTGAAAGCAGGTAAATAAGAGAGATCAGAGAAAGCACATCTGAAGCCTAGCTATCGTGGCAACTGGATATTATGGGAAGATTCAGAGCCCAAGCTGGGCACAACAGAACAGCTACTTGATTTCCTGGGGCCATGTAATTATCTCCTCTGTGATTTAAGCTTGGTTGATGTGCCCAGTTGTGTGAAATACGCTTGACTCTGCTCCAGCTTTGGAGAAGTTGGCATTTCTAGAATGTGGTGCTCTCTGCTGCAACATCATCCATTAATAAATTTAGAGAAAAGCAGTCTGTCTTCTTGGGACACCACCACCTCCTATGGTTCTGGGGCGGGGGGGGGGGGGGGGGACTGCTCATTATAGCTATCACAGAATCACAGAATGGTTTGGGTTGGAAGAGATCTTAAAGATCATCTCATTTCAACCCCCTGTCATGGGCAGGGACATCTTTCACTAGCCCAGGTTGCTCCAAGCCCCTTCCAGGGGCATTTGAGTGCAGGAGAAGTATCCCAGTGCTCAGTGATGGGGCTTATACTCCTTATACTTTATTGTATGTGAAGGTCTTAACTTCTGCTCTAAGTTAGGCCCATGGAAACAAAGACCTTTTGGGCTCATGGAAACGAATTTAACAAGCTGGATGAAAATGTGATAGGATTAACCCTTTCCCTGAACATTCCCATACCTGTGACTCCTCTTGGAAAGCAAGTGTGTGACTATAGAGTCAAAAAAATTAAAGCCTAAATGTGAGCTGGATGCACACCTAATCCACACCTCACAGTGAATTCCACTGCTCAGAGCCTGCATGCCCATGGCTATGACCTCCTCTTAGAGATGGAGATGGCCCAGTGCCTTGAACCTCTCTGCTGACAACTAGGAAGACCCAACTCCCTTAAAATTGTCCTAACTTCCCATGGCTGGGACATCCAGTTAGGGATGCCCTCTGTTCAGTCCTTGCAAGGAACATGCCAGTACTGGAAAAAAACTGCCACGTATATTTCAGTGTCAGAGAAATACCTACATCAAGTTCCCAGCATGGTCCACGGGAATCTATTCAGTATTGTCAGTGGAATTCAGTAATTTCAGAGTCAGCTTGTATTAAAGCAGGCACAGGGGCCTTGATCCAATTTGGCTAAAATGAAGCACACACTGCCATTTGAAATGCCCTGAGGTAGCCAAGACTGCCATGGCAGGGTGACAAAGACAACACGGAAAACATGGGTAATCCATGTTCCTGTAGAGCAATACCCAGAGTCCAGGAGGGATAGTAGTTAAATTGAGGACCTACCTTGAACAAACTTCCTGTAGAAATCCTCATCTGTGATCCAAATATAAAGCCAAGGTTGGTGATCCTTACCTGCTGGCCTGGCAAGGCAAGTGGGAAGGAAGAGATTCTTGAGTAGCTATCCAAGGGCAGTGAAGAACTGAACAGGATCCTGTAGATACTGAAACATACAGGATTAAAACATGCATGCAGCATTAATCTAGTATAATCAAAATACGGGTAACTGCCCCAAATCTGTGTCAATGTGGCAGCAACTGCAATGGTCCAATTCCTTCTTCATGCTCCCACATTACAATACATTGTGCAAACCGAATTCAAGAATTAACCAGGGACAGCATCTTCAGAGAGAGTCTAATCCAAGACTGACACTGCAGTCACAAAACCCAGGACAGCCGGTAACCTGACAACCATAGCTGTGCCCGCCTTTGCCCCAGCACCAACACCAGGGCTGAAAAATGGCAATAGCTACAACAGAACTCTGTATGAGTAAAAAAAAAAAACAACCTTTACTGAACAGAAGGCTCAACACTAAAAGGCTTGGGGAATATTAGTAGGTACATGACCAAGGATATAAACATGGGCAACCAAATAATGAAATATGGAGGAGCACATGCTAAATAAGCCTTTGGTATACACACATAATAGAGATGTAAGACTGAGCTGTAGGCATTCTGATTTATGCTGATTTCCAAGTTTTAAATGAGTTGTTCTTGCTCATTTATACGTCTCAAACTGTAAACGAGAAAATAATCCTTGGGACTCATAATTCTCAGTTGTTCTTGTACAGCCCCATTTGCATTCCATGAGATGATAAACTAGAAAAAAAAGATCATATAGCTTTTAGCTACCCTGTCTGGATCTCTTAATTGAATGAAATAATGTTACAACATATTAAATCAGGATCAGGTACACACTAAGCTGGACGACACAGATGCAGGAAACATGTACACTGATAAAAAGGCCTGCAACATGTCTTTTGGCTATTGCTTGCTGCAAAACTGCTGTATTTCAGTTCAGCTTTACTTGTGCATGTACAATGAACTGTAGGATTAATTAATGAAAGCACAGAAACATTTCATTTTTCCTGTTTTTACTAGAGCTTTATAAGACAAAAGAGTGGAGAGAACTGCCAGAACACAGTCTGACAGGAACAGAGGTTCCAGCAAATACATTTCTTCAGGCACCTTTGAGCTCTAAGGCATGGAATAAACACAAGCCAATGAACCAAGTCTGAACATGAAGTGCAATCAAAACACTGGTATTTGGCAAGTTATAATGGCTTCCCAGATCCATCTCAAATTAAAGCCCCAAGCTGTGGTACTTCTTGTGTGAGACAAGTTAAAAATGGGTTCTGCACCACTGAGTTTACAGAGCTGGGAGGGAAATCGAAGTTCAAGAAGCGAAAAATCTTCAAGGCCAATGGACAACATCCCATGATTGTAGCACAGAGCCCTCGGTTCTCATTTCAGAAGTAGCATCTGTCAAGTTAGAACAGGAGCTGAGACCTGTCATCTCCTTGTTTGCAGAGTAAGATGCCACACAGCACCTTGTTACTGGCATGCTGCAACTTGGAAAAGGTAAGTGCAATATTGCCCAATATCCTTGAAAAGATACCACCTACAGATTTTAGTAAATTTTGTGGATTAACTACACAAAACACCTCTGAACTATACAACCACATTTTTTTTCCACATTCAGGATTTCAACAAGTACAGGTCTTACAGGTCTCTGTAGCCAGGTGTCTGCCATGTAGTTTTCTTTTAAGACAACCTCATTCACCGTCCCAAGGTTTGTAGCTGCGCTCTCCCTTGGAAAAACAGAACCTTACCAGAGACCTCAGCTGAACCACTCCTTTAAGGATCGAGTTTCCTGCCATGCCAGCACAGTCCTCACCCCTGAGGTTGGTGAATGACTCAAACAACCATCATTGCATCAACCATCCCCCCTTCACCTCCCTAGGGTCAGAAAATTCATCTGAGTCTGTCACTGCAGGGATCAGGGCAGTTATCTACACAAGAATGGCTCCCAGCAGGGACAGACAAAGGGAGAAAAATTCCAAGTTTAATCTGAAATGGAAGCTGCCTACTTCAGGGAATACACTCTGCTACTAGACCAGCTGTGCTTTCATCAGAAATCTCTCACTTGTATGTCAGTTAATGAAAGTACAGCATTAGAAAAATAACAAGACAGCTGAATGCACTGAATGAGTACAACTGACATCACCAGATAAGGGAAAAAAGAAACAATCCAGTATTTACTGGAAAATAAAAGCTCTGTCACTGCCCTGAGGACACAGTGTCCCATCACAAGATGCTATGCTACCAGGTAGGCAAGATGCACAGCCATCCCTCTATACATGCACCCAGACATGGAACTTAGGTTACCCCACCTTAAGTTCAAAGGGAAGAAGTTTGTGGATGGTATGTTAAAAGCAGATTCCACCTAATTACTTCTCATCTTCTTAGCTAGAAAACTTTATGTATCTGTGCAAGAAAATAAACTTATTTAAAAAAATGTCATTTTTCTTTTGTAACATGAGTTTTTCAGTCAGATGAGAGACACATCAGCAAGAGATGTTACATTAGACCTGAGAGAGAAAACACTTTGGTTACAATTAACTTTATAATCTGACACCCAGAGAAGTAAGTCACACCAAAAGAAAGACTCAGGCAAATTATCTTCCCAGTTTAGAGACAAAGCAGTTTGTCTGGCACTGCAGGATGTGTATCTGTATGAAATACCTATTACATAATCCAATCAACATCTAAACACTCAGCAAGACAGGAAAGTGGAATTATCTGTCAGTCACTGTGGGGACTACAGGCTGGACCATGGAAGAAAGGATTCCAGAGCGACCCAGAGTGCCCACACTGGTTCAGCCACACCTTCACATCACTTTTCTTACACTGCAGGTTATATTATGTAAACTGCCACCTTCTGATCCCGCACCGCTGATGAACAGGGTAGGGAAAAATTTAGGACACTCTTCACCAAGGGAAGTAAATTCAAAGCGGTTAAATTTTGCACAGCTTCTAATTGCAGAGAAGTTTTATTTGGAATTTAAGTACCTCCCTAGGGTACAGCTTAATTCCCTCTGGAAAGAACTGTCCCACACACAGCTGAAGTGATTAATGCCTGTGTGTAGATGAACTATGAATTCTTCCCCAAGAAGTGTTCTCACTGTTTCAGGTTTGAACCTAGGCAGGTGAACCACTTCACTGTTAATACTCAGGAAGCAACTGGGATGGGGCATTTCATCCTCCAAAATGAAATTTCTTTCCCCCTGGCAGGGTCCAATCTAAATGACAGGACAGGAGGACACCAATATCACACTTCAAAGTTACACTACTACAAAGAATCATCACATTCACTGAAGAGGTTACAAAAATGTATTTTAACACAACCCACCTGCAATCTGTTTTCAATGACTCCCTTAAGACTCCTTAAATGTAGACGCTTCAGATACTTCATAATAACCACAGTATTTTACCATCTGCTGATGATACCAGGTCTTGTGAGTAAAACCTCTCCTGACTACAAAAGGCAGGCCATTTAGACTACCTCTCTTCTGCTATCCCCACTCTTCAAGGAGGTGTTAAGATTCCCATTCACTGTTCCTCCTTCCCTTTTCCGAAGTCATTATTCCTGTAAAGCCTTGCAAAAGCACTTTTTATTTTAAATTGCACACAGCAACAACAAAACCAGGTAACTGTATATATGACCAGGCATGCTTCTTGCCAAAAGGATAGAGGCCTTTTGCATTGAAAGCACAGAGCACATTAACTTCTGTCTCATTCCCCTAGCCTACCTTCCCCCAAAATACTACTCTGGCAATTATTGTTTCTTCACCCCCAAAAGAAAAGCCTACTGTGGCACTTTCTGTTCCTGATGCACTGGTAGTTGAAAACAAGCAATGACAGTAGGGAAGGAAAAATGAAATTATTTCATTTGCTTCTCCCACCCTCAATCCCAAAGAACCACTAGAGAGTCTGTAAGAAAATCAAATCAGGATGACACCAAGACAAATACTGAAAGGCAAATAAAGCACCCACAAGATAGTTTTATTGTACTTTTTATTTCTAGCTATATAAAATACAACTGCTGGTCAAAATAAGCCCACGGCAAAATTACTGACTGTTCTACTTCTTTTGGTCTGTAATGCTTCCTGGAAAGAATTAATAACTTGTGACAAGTTACTCTGTGGCACAACTGGCACAGCCTGGTTTCCTACCACACACTGCACCACGCGTGGATACAAGTGATGGAGCTCACCAAGCTCACCACCTCGCTCCATGCAGAGCTGCGTGTGTGTGCTTACCCCCTGCTTATGCACTTACCCAAACAGAACTGCAGGGCAAAACTCCTGTCTGACATTCCCGTGGGGACCTTCAGGGGCTCTACCTTTGTGAAACATACAAGAATTTAATCTTTAAGAACTGTAGTCCTAAAGACAGAATTTTCAGTAGCTATTCAAGGGACTCAGAATTTATTAGAGACAACAGACACATAATACACTCATGGTATTATAGTCATATCAAGCCATGATAGATAACCTATCACACATTTTAACTCCAGTAAATCAACGATTTAGATAACATACCTGTCATAGGTTAGCAAGCATAGTCCCGGAAGGGACGTCCTTGCTAAGGGGTGCTTACAGTTTCCTCTGGGAACTGAAGGAACCTATCAGCTGGCCAGTTTGAATATGGACAATTCTCTAAGCCACTTAAAGTTGTGATCACCTCTGTGATCCACATTTAAGAATAGGCAAACTCCCCCTCCAAGCTCTCTCTCGTTTCCGGTGCTGGGACAGGTGGCTGCGGGCCCCGTGTGGGGGCCAGCGGGCCCGGCCAGGCCCTGCTTGGGCCAGGCCGGGCCGGGCCACGGCCATCCTGGAGCCATGGACCTGTTCCAGCCATGGAACCCCCCCCCCACTGCCTTGCCGTGGGCAGTCGGAGCGGCTTGGCTCTCCCCCCTCTCCACTGCGATAAGAAAATTCAACATTTCAGCTGCAAAGCTGCAAGGCCGAGGTGAGATTAACCCTTTTATTGCTGTGAAGAGCTGAAAACCTGAGGGAAGAGAGAGAGGAGATGCTTAAAGCTGAAATTCTGTTGTGAAGCTATGATATATCAGAGTATCCTGTTGTAATTTCATGAAGATATGGGGGGTGGAGTGTTCAACTCGTGAGCAAAAGCACCTGCGCTGAGATAGGCAGATGCTGACGCAGCTGTAATTTCATGAGAAGTTTGGACAGGGAGAGATAAACCAGATGAGGACTTTTGCTCCAAACGGGAAAGGAGAAAACCTCAGTCCGTAGAGATGAACCAGATGAGGACTTTTGCTCCAAATGGGAAAGGAGAAAACCTCAGTTCCTAGAGATGCTCCCAGAGATAGTCCTAATGATGAAGATGATGAAGACCCTTTGCTCCCAGGGAAGGAGAAGGGCCTCTGCTTTTGTTTCTGAACGGCTCAACCTTAAAATTGTACCCCAAAAAACTTCAAGAGTGGACCCTCGAAAGCAGTTGCGGGAAAAGCTGCAAGTCGGGGGAAAGGACTCACACGCAGGCAGAGAGACTCCTCTTCCTGAATGGACTGAACAATATTTGGAAGTGGGCGGCTGTCTCGTTGTGATAATGTTTTCATAGCATGAGCAAGAAGAGACTTCTCTTTCTAAATGGACTGAACAAGGTTATTATGAAAGTAGTAAACAGACTGAACATGTTAAGGGTTGTCTTTTCACATTGTCAGTGGGAGAAGGGAGGAAGGTGGGGGGAGGAGGAGAGTTCTGAAGGTGGTATGATTTTTTTTCCTTCTTTTAGGTCTGTTAATAAACTTCTTTATATTCTTTCAAGTTTAGTGCCTGTTTTGCATTTCTCCTAATTCTTATCTCACAGCAGATAAACAGTAATGAGTATTTTGGACCAAACCACTACAATACCAAAAAAAGAAAACCTTTCATTTCAAACAAAGTAACTTTTTCCCCCTCAGTACCCCAGCTTGTTTTTTCTTAACTGTCTGTTTACTTTAAATAAATGATGCCACATGAAGTGCTAAGAGCCATCAGATTTTACAAAATAAAGTCAGAACTTTGTATAAGACTATTAAAAAAAATAAACCTATTTATGTTTTTAAATTTTCCACAATACTTGGTATTTAGAAGAAAAGGCTTTTAAGTATAAATTTACTTACATCTAGTATGTTGTAGCAGCCTCAGTACTGTCCTGTTCTTCATTCTCTAAGGGTTTGTAAGAGCTAGGAACAGAATACGCACATCAGCCTTAAAACAGCCACTAGCTGGATGAGAGACACATCCAGTTAGTTTGTCAGGGCTCACTGTTTTAAAAAATTCTTTGGAAAATACACTGCAAATATATGCAGTAGGTCACTCAACATGCAGCAACACGGATGAACACACCAGTTGGACTGTTTTCCCCTGATTAGGCAAGCTTTTCTGTTTCTGTGCCTGATATTCTCCATTTAAAATGTGGACAGTGAACTACAGTGAAGTCAGGCTCTTCCTAAGCCTTACCTACTGTAATCACATTCCACTTGGGTTCACATGCATGTACTCACTTAAGAGTACAGTTAAAATAGACTTTTGCGTAGTCCAGCATATGAACAGGTTAATTTTAAAACACAAGACATAGTGAATAACCATGCATTAATTCATAATATGTATATAAAGATCAATATTTAACAGTTTATAAACATCTCTGCAAAGTGAAATGTGCTGTAGGATCAAGTTGATGACGCCTTTTGGGTTTTAATAAGGAGACAACCTTGGCCTGTCTGGTCAACTGGCACACAGTGAGTCATGCCCATATCCTTCATAATTAGACTTGAGCAGGAGGAACAGGAAGTTTTCTTCAAAAGAAACAGAGGAAAAATTCTACAACATATACAGTTGAAAGGGCTGCAGGATTGGAAACAAGAACTCAAGTCACATAAAGTGTGGCTGCTTCCTAAAGATCAGAAGTTGTCTGAGCACGTAGGATGCACATTTGAAAGATATTAAAAAAAGGAAAAAGACCTTTTTTTTTTTTTCAGAATTGTCTCTGACCGTCTGAGAAGTCCACGCTCTCAGAATTTTACTTGGAAGATACCACAAAGTACCCTATGTGGAACAAATTCATGCAAAAAAGAGGTAGTGAAGAAATATGTAAGTCTGACAGAAAAAAACCCCAACAAATCACAGGAAAATGGTAATTACTACTTCTCCAAAGAAGAGTGAGCTAAAGGTAAGACGGGTGCTACTGTGACTCCTCTGTGGCATTGTGTGTTTCCAGATAACATGAGCCCTAAGCAAGTAGGGTAATGCAGTTCTTAAATCACCAATACAGGGGAAAAAAGGGGCAAAAGCACAAAGCAAGATTGACTCACAAATACCAGTCAGATTCACATTTAAATCAGTCCCTCTTATCTTTATATTTGCGAAGGATTTCTTTCTGACTTAAAATGTTATTTAAAAAAATACAGGAGTATTAGAGCGCCCTTTGAAGAGAGCCACACATTTATGAAGAGCTAATTACATTGCTGATCATACAAACTAGATTCATTATGAACTCAACATGTGGCACAAAAGTCATTTCATGAGAGGCCTTATTCTAGCATCAAGTGAACTGAGAAGTGAAAATCCTTGCAAAAGCCAGCAACTATAAATATAATCCTCTAGTGTGCCTTGTCTCAGCAGGTAAGATTAAAAAGACAAAACAGAACACCTCAATTCTGCAACAACAAAGGTTTTATTAAGATAAAGAATTTATAATCACTGTACAGAAAACATTTAGAGTTATAGCGTGAAATACTGAACTGCTCACTGTGCATTCCTGTTGCTGAGCCTGTTAGTGATCATTTAATTGGCTGCCTACAGCTGGGGTAACTTATCAGCACTTAAAAACACTTTAGTAAGCAGGCAAAAAATGATTGTCCGTTCTGAATGATAACATTGCCCAAGGCAGGAAATAAAGGATCATATGAATTACATTTAAAACTTACTCAAGGAACAAAGTGGGTGGGGAGGGAGGAGAGGGGATTGCCATAGTTTTGTGAGGGGTTCTTCTGCACCGAGGAATTGTAGCTTCCCTGCTTCAGCTTTGTATCTACTTCTATTTTTAAATAAGAAAATATATTAACACGTACAAGAATTCACCATTAAATCCAACCTCTTCCAGTTATCTTTGGCTTGAGAGGAAGTTTCTTACTTCAACCTTTGAGGCTCCCAACGATGGTACAAACAATCATCTTCCTTTAAAAACTGGTTGGTTTTAAACCTTTAATGAACAGAGACTCAAAAAGCTTCTCTACCTTCTGAGTTCTCAGTTCTTCATGCTAATAAATCTGCAGTTTTTTCCTTCCAAAACTGTTTGGTGAAGACCACAAGGGCTTGAGAAATTTGCTGTCTTGAGCAGTTGCTTGTTTCCACCATAAGCAGGCAAAAAGCTTATTTTCTCCAATACTAAAAGAAAAGAAAAAAACACACAGCACAGAGATTACTCAATCTGGTTTACTCTCCAAGAACAAATGTTATGCTCAAATTGAACTCTGTTTAAAAACATGGCAAAATGCCTAAAGATAGATCATTTTCACAACCTTTCATGGGAAAAAGCAGCATGGAAAGCAACTCTGTATGCCCCTTCACAAATTATTTCATCCAATACACACAATCTTGCTGGTAAACATTCCCTATTTTATTTTGGCATCCAGTAGGAAGAAAAACAGAAGTCCTCTGCTGAGGTGCCTGCATTCTGTGATGCAGAAGCACTGGTATTGCAGCCTGGAGATATTCTAAATCCATGCAACTTCTACAGCTGAAACTGAGTTTGCTCCTAAACAGGTATCAGTCAAGTATAAATAAACCCTCAAAACTGTGTTACACTTTAGGTGAGACACCACAAGCTTTCACTTTCCTAATCACTGCCTACCACTTCAGCCCTGAATGCAACTGACTTGATTTGTAAATTTACAAGGGAAATAAAATGCAAGATTAGACACTTTAACTGTAGATTGTTTCCTTCCTCTGCAGAAGTAAATAATGCTGCTAAAATGAAAATGACTCTCCAGGGAGAAATGGCTATCCAGTCTTCATTAGGATCAACTAAAATTAGTATGCACTTTTTCCTCCTCTTGAGAACTATTGTACAACACCATTAGCTTATTCTAAATGCTGAATTTATTTACTTTTGAGACAACGTTTTTTTGATAACCATTAAGAAGGAGACAGGCAATGCATGAAAAGCTCCGGAAAATATCTGATAAAATAACAGATTAGAGACACATTAGAAACTAAACTAAAGGCTTCATAACACAGCTGTAAACTGAACTCAATTTAGAATATTGTTATAAAAGAACAATACTGAGCTGATTCCAAAACATCCAAAGTACTTTATCCAAGAGCTTTACCTACTGCAGAGTGACATATAGAATACTGAAGCACCATGGTTACTATAATAACCAACCTTGTTAAAAAGCTCTTAAGTGCAGCAGTAGACTGTACAGATTCCTTGCAAGCCTATTTCAGAGGCAGTAAAAGAATAAATATCTACTGATAAACAAAAAATGTGTCGAACAGCATTTTAAATGAAATGCTGTGTAGCATTAGGCCAAATTTGCTATTTACATTTGTGTCAGAAAACCTGTGTAACGCTGGGGGTTTTTCCAGACAACTATGAAGAGCAAGGCCACTGGCAATTCAACGCAGAATTATAAATGAACAAACTGAAAGCTTCAACTGGCCATTGGGTAAGATGACCTCTTTACAGCAAATTCATGAGCCATTAATTGTTTTGTTCAACGATTTGCAGACTCCATGAAAACCACAACAGCGAATTCTTAGGAGTGCCTCAGACAAAAAGGAAAGAGAATGATTTTCACTGATGAAGTACTAAATATCGCTAAGAAACATCCTATTTCACCCTTAATATAGAGAGAACAGACATTAATTACACTTCCTTTTGATTGGTTTTTTTTTTTTTTGAGGGTTTTTTTTTTTTTTTTAATACATGAACAGGGCACAGATTCTTAAGACTTGCCAACTGGTGATTAATCTGTGTCTATTCTTTTTGCATCCTCCTCACACTTGCAATCCAGTATCTTTGCAGGAGAAAGCCTGCAAGCCTAAATTTTTTAGAGCATGAATAAAGGCAATAGCTGGAACTCCAAAACTAGCATCACATGGAGTGAAGAGATGCTTTAGCACTCACAAATCAGGACACTTGTTTTTCATTCTAGGCACCAGATGCCCAAAGCAGAAAGGAAAGCTAAAAGCACATAGGTTGCACACTCTGCAGCAGTGCACAAAGATTGCTCAGAGCCACAGGAATATGCCTCTGTGCTGAAATTCAGCATAGAGAGGTAAAAAACCCAAAGCAAGATAACTAGATCAGGCCTGCATTAGTGGCTGTCACATCTGCGTGTTTGGTATCCAAAGTGCAGTACACCAGTGGGCTTGCACTTTAACTCCCAAATATATGAATGGAAAACGCAATCAGTGCCTGCTGGAATGTGTGCCAGCTTTTTGCTTAGAACACCATTCCCGGAAGCCAGAATCACAGAATGGTTTGGTTGGAAGGGACCTTAAAGATCAGCTAATCCCAACCCCTCTGCCATAGGCAGGGACACCCTCCACTAGACCAGGCTGCTCAGAGCCCAATTCCACAGAAGCCTGGAGTAACATTCTTGGCTACTTTTAAATATTCTGAACAAATCTGTCCTGTGATTTTAAAAGCAGTGTTAACAACTGAAAAAAGATCAAGCAAAAACAAGCCTGAATGGAAAAAGAAAAGGTCCCCTGAATCAAACCTGTAAACTCTGACTTACTAATACATTTTTACAAATGCAGTAACAATTATCTTGGAGAGTGTGGCAGTCACCTAAGGCCAATGAAGTGAAAAGACATGTCTTAAAAAAGTGACTGTCCGTATGTGATGAAAAGAAAGGTCTACACTGGACAAACTTAAAACTTCAATTTTGAATATTTCTAATAGTTTGGGGTTTTTTTATTTGAAGCCTAAGGTAGATGCAAGGCATTTTTCACTTTGTCTTATGAAATTACCATCCTCCTTCTGAAGTTCAGAGTAATCCACAGTGAATGACAACAAATTTTGCATCATTTCCACATAATTACACTTCCTTTTTTCACATCTCATGAAAGATCACCTTCATTGAATATATATATAGATGGAAATGACATTATTTCTTCTCATCCTGCACTATAGTGAAAATAAAAACTAAGCTTGAAGAAAAGAACAGATGCTTTTTACCAAAATGGATAGCCATAAAAATAGTTCTCCTCAGTTCATATCAGAATTTGATAAGCCTTTTGAAGAAAGAAGCAATAAAAAACCCAGGATAATGACTGGCTTTTCAGAGCAGTTTGATTTTTCCTCTTAATTCCATTTCTTGTCATGAGTCTAATACCTAAGGCAAACAGTGTAATATCTTAAATCCCTGACAAACACAAACCAAATGTCAGATGGTTTGAAGGAAAAAAAAAACATTGGAAATTCAAAGCAGAAATGCTTTTGTGAATACAGTTTTATCTAACATGAGAATCAAGTATTTTATTGTCTTACTGTGGATTGTAGTAAGAGCACAGAGTAAGATGGGTTAAACACTTCCTTCTTCACACAGGGTATATTGTAATAACAAAAATAACAGAGGCAATAGTTTATTGTCAACCCAGATCATCAGCAAGAAGGCTGCTGTATGGTCTTCCTGGAGCTTTCTCTTCTCCAGACTGGACAATCTCAGCTCTCTCAGACTGTCTCCCTAGCAGAACTGCTCCATCCCTCTGATCAACTTGGTGGTCTCCTCTGCACTCGCTCCAGCAGCTCCATATCCTTCCTGTGCTGGGACCCCAGAGCTGGATGCAGTGCTCCAGGTGGGTCTCACCAGAGCGGAGCAGAGGGAAAGAATCCCCTCCCTCCCCTGCTGCCCATGGGGCTCTGGATGCAGCCCAGGACACGTTTGGCTCTCTGGGCTGTGAGTGCCATGGCCGGGGCATGTCCAGCCTCTCACTCACCAGCACCAAATCGTTGGCAGGGCTGCTCTAGGTCTGTTCATTCCCCAGCCAGAACTGACCCAAAAACTGCCTTGTCCCAGGTGCCAGACCTTGTGTGACTGCTAAGGAGTTACCAAAATTTTCTAGGATGAGCTTGCTCACCAGTCCTGACAGCTAAAACACAGTTTTAACTTGTAGGAAAATGAACTACAATGTCACAGTGAAGTCATGCTTTAAACCTACCACTTGCAACCTCTCGCCTTACTCAGCTGTCACAGAGACCAGCAACTGAGAAGGAAATATCTCACCTGTGCAAATTTGTGTATCTGCTCCACCACAGCTGCGAAGAGGGCATGGACACTTTCATCAATTAGACTCTGCATATAATGAACAGCTTCTTCATCAGACAGGTCCAAACGAAATTTGTCCTGCACCTGGAATGGGAGTGGAAATGGCTACATTAGTTCAATGGTTAAAAACATGCATTATTCTATCCATGTATATAGTGATTTCGGCTGTGAAAGTTTAGTGGAGAATCTCTCTTTTACTTCTAAGCTACAGCAGATTGTTGGAAATGTACAATGTTATTTAAAACACCTATTTAAAATCCTTTAATAAAAATAGTGCTTAAATAAGCAAGAAACAGTCCTCTCATTCAAACTAGTAATTTCAAAGCTCAAGGTCAGAAAGGCAAGAGAAGCACATGGAAATACAAGCATGATAGGAGAAAAAGAGAATACATTCAACATTCACTGGAGAATGAAATGCCACTTGAGAAAAAACACACAACTTTGCATATTAAATACAAATTTGGAAGAGTCTGGATGATCCTAATGATTTTTGAAAGAACGTAACAGTTCCTTACTCTAAACCTGTTTGTCTTTCAGAAACTGTAACGCAGTTAAGTAAATAATACAGAATGGGAAGAAAGTGTGAGCGAACCACCTCTGTCAAAACTGACCTTTGTGTAGCAAGTGTGAATTTCATTAACTTTGATTGTATCCACCGTCCATGAACAGTTGGTTGGAGACACTGCTAGCCCTTACATGGTTTTTCCTCTTGACAGCAACATTGTACCAGTAACACATTCTGCTTAGTACTTGCAACTTGTATGTGAGTTAAAAGCTGAATGCACAATAATTAAGAATATGGCAATACCTATACTTTCCTATTTCCATCCTGGCAATGCCAAGAACATTTATGAAGGGGCAGTAGATGCCTTTCTGTGACTTCCAATTAATTCCAAGAAAACCACTCAGAACTGATCCAGATGGCAACTTTCCCTAACAGACAGGGCTACCCAGCCCTAACTCCATTGAGCCTGGTTTTATCCCTTTCCCTCTCCAAATCTCTTCTGATGAGCCTAGATCCTAGCACTGCCTAAGCAGTACTATCCTCATCATTTGAAGTATTAGTTACCTTGAAAAGTAGTACTGGTAACAATATGTAAATTGCCCAGCAAATTCACATTAGTTGCAGAAGATTTATTGCTGCCATGTAGTCACATGCTTTATTCTCATAAAGATAAATCTCAAACAATGCAAGCTCTTGTGGAGATGATAATATTCAAGTATTTCAGCCTCTTGCATAATGAACTAGATAAAATGGTATCAAACAAACTCTTTTACCCTATCTTTATGCCAAGTCAGAATGTTTCACATCCTAGGTAAATTGTTTCAAAGATTAATTGTCCTGTTTAACAACTGTGACTTATTTGCTATCTGAATTTGTCCAATTTCCATCTCAAACAGTTGAGCTCATTAAAACTTTTTATATTAAAGAGCTGTCTATCAGAAATCTCTCTCATATAGGGAAATATCAAATGATTTGTTTCTTAACCTTCTCGTGACTGTGACTGTAAGACAGAATCTTAGTCTTTCCTGAACATTTTCCATGAATTCACTGTTTTTTAGCCATTGACAAAAATGTGAGCCAAGTTATTTCAACAATTTCCATAATAAGGTTGAATTTGTGAGATGATATTACCTTTATGTCTTATTTTGTATGCTTTCTATGCACCAAGGATACCACATATTCAACCACCCTCTTTATGACAACAAAAATGCTCCAAGATTTCAGTGCAGTGTTAATTGATTTCAGTTTACTGTAACTCTGTGTTCCTTTCAAAGGCAATATATTCCAAAATAGTGCCCTTCAGCACTGTAATAAAAAGGCTAAGTTAGCCAGCACAGTATGTAAAGATTATAGAATTACAGAACCCTTTCTATTGGAAAAGAGCTCTATAATCATGAAGTTTCTTCACTCAAAATACCATTGTAACTCTGTTGCTGGGCTGTTTGAAGTAAGCATAAAGTGAGTTTTTCCTCAACTTCCTCTCCAAAAGCTGTTTGATCAGTAAGAAAGAATGGATCAAGCCAAAGAAGTTCCAACTTTCAATGAAGCATGTTAACACTGAGAGATTCAGCAGATACTCCAAGAAGTTCTTGTTATGAAGAACTTTTATCTTCATAACAAACAGGATGAGAAAGAAGTTTATTAACTCCCACATCAGAAATTTTCAACAGTGAATGACGCACAGCAGAATCCAACGGAATTTAATGGACTACTCACATGCCTGCAATTATGCGAAACCTTAAATACATCCCCAAATTACAGCACAGATTTCTTTCAGATCTATTTTAGTGCTCACAGAAAAGGTGATGTTAATGAGAATTCAGGAAAATCATTAACTCCAATTTCAAAAAAAGAAAAAAAATCACCGTAATGCTCTTTTACACAACTTTAGTAATCAAACACTTTGGCAATCTTCTCATTTGTTCATGCCAGATCTTCTCAGAATTTTTGCAGTTAGTTACATCAAGATGCAGCTTCATTCTATGGAATTAATGACAAATTAAACCCACTTCCCACAAAACACACTGGCACACTGATATATATGCAAAGAAATTCACCCATGGTTAGATCTTGCAATCAGCTGGCAATTAACAGAAGGATCAAATGATGCCCAGTATTAGATCTCTGCATGCAAGTTTTTCAGCCCTGCATTAAAACTCATTGGTGAAACCTAGATGAGAAAAATTACAAATTACCTCTTGAGCTGAAACAGCAGCAAGATTAATACACACTGACTTACAGTTCCTGTAGGAAAGCAATAGTAATTCGTAATTGAAATCTCTTGAATTCCAATGTGGGATGAATTCTAAAAGCCTGTAGTTTCTCACAGAGAAGATCAACAGAAGAGATTTTTGCATGGTGGTAAAAAAAACGGTGAATTTGGGGGTTGAAATTCTGATGAGATACAATTATCTCACTCTACACACTTACAAATGAAGACCACCATGAAGGCATCAAAGATGTCCCACCTGAAGATTTACTTATAGCTCCCACTTTGATACTTAGATCAAGTGCATTGTTATAGTTCAGGATTTGTAAAACAGAGGAGAAATAAGCTTGATGAATCTAGCTGAACTTCTGCTTTGTTTCCAGAAAAGGAAACGTTAAACCCCACATGATACACAAATACTGGTTTTAAACATTAAATCTCAATAGAAGAACTTGAGTGTTCCAAAGATGAAGAGGTTCAGTAAGTATAGTCTATCAAGATACTGACATTCAATCTGAAACTAAAGTTGTCCACTTCCTATCCCCCTAAACAGTGGATAGTTTAGTATCAAAGTGTACAAAAAGCAGATTGAAGAGTTATATGAAACTGTTTGACTAGAAATTTTGCTGTACTTCAGTTAAATATTAAGCACTTTGTAAGGAAGTTCTGTCAGTTACCCTGATACTGCTTCTATTTTTGAAAAGACAAAAATTAAAAGGGGAAAAGAACATCAAGGACAGTTAAGAAAATATGGGGGAGTGAGGGTGGGGGGAGAAGCATTTAATGGCTTAACTGTTAATGAAAAAAGAAGATGATCATCACCTGCAGCACAATCTCACAGAGGATGGGAACTAAGCAAGGTAACAAACCAAAAAAGGGGAAAAAATATTTTACAGCAACAAGAAGAAACACTACTTCACACCATGATTATCCCAAAAAGCTAACTCAGAGGAAGAAGCACAACATCTACCAGAATAACAGGCAACATTAACTGATGGCAAACTCAGACTCTGTTTTTTTCTTTGAAGTATCTTCACGAAGAACTAAATTGAGTATTGTATGGAAAATGGCATCAAAGATGTCCTATGAAGATGATTTGACAGAAAACTCAGAAAACTCCCAGTAACTCCCACAGAACTGTGTAAAATACAAAGAAAAGGAAGACAAAAAGAGATGAAATATTCAAGAAAACACTAATCATCTTACTAAAAATGGTAGTTAAAGGTCTGAGAAAATGGCAGGCCAGTGTCTTCATTCAGCTGAATGAATCTCCAAGTTCAACCTTCTGTCTTTGGCTATTTTGTGTTTCTGGAAGTGTGACAGGCTTAGGATTGAGAAATCATGTGAAGACACAGCTGGGAATAGTACTACTGTGGGTAAGTGCACTTCCCTGTAGAGTTCCAAAGTTTTCACTTGAACATTTTGTTCCCCAAGCACAAGACTGCTCCCTCCCTTCTACCAAAGAGCAGATTTGTATGGACTTTCTTTTGTCCTCAAATCTGACCTACTGTACAATATGGACCACAGTCACCATTTCAAACTCAGGAATTTTTCTTTTTCACTAGCAACCATCTTCTCACTCGTAAAACATTACCTGAAATGGATTAGGTACTTAAGGCTAAAGGTTATGACTAACTTTAGAAATTCTGTGGATGCTTTTATACTCTTAGAGCAGCATCAAAATCCATTTTCCATGAACACTTGTAGCTCTGTTTTGCAAAATTACTGAAGAAAGTAGTAATGTGTTTTGAGGTGACACAGAAGGTGTACATATGAGAACCCTTTCTCAACCCTGATAAGTTTTCAGACAAATTGCAAGTCAGCCATTCTGAAGACTGGTGGCTGCTCCAGTATTCTTTCAGCAGCATTAAACAACACTGCTTGTGTTTGATGTAATTTTATCACACTGGTATGGGATTGCTCATTCTAACTTCAGCTGCTTTAATGAGAAACTTCAGTGTCCTTTTCCAGTGGCTCACAATATACATGGGATATAAGTACTACTAAAACCTGACAAAGATCAATTAACAGCAAAAAAAGAAAAAATAGTAGAGTTTTCAAGATTATTTTTACTGTTTTGCCTTGTAATTATTATGTAGTCAGCATGCAATATTCATGTGGCAGAAATGGGCATTAAGTGCTTGGCTTAATCCTTACCGCATTTCATCTTTTTCAGTAAATACTTTCCTGCTATTCCTGTTGCTTCCTGTCCTAACAACTCACACCATAAACTATACAGATGCTTTATTTGCATGAACAATTTTGTCTGAGAGACTATTCTGACAACAGTCTTTGTTTCCAAGGGTTCAATTTGAACAAAAGGCGGTAAACAAGCCCATGTAGACTTCTCTAATTTTTTTTTTTTTTTAAATAAAAGACAACAAAGATGTTAGCGAACATGTCTAAATTGAACTTCTGTGACAATCAGGGTTTCAGCCACTACAGTACTCAAAGGTGACACTGTTCCAGCTCAGAATCTTATCATACTGGCCAAAAACTTACAATCAACTAGAGACTGTGATATAAAGCAACAGAAGCACAAGAGTGTTCTCACACTTGGTTCATGATTTGGTGTTTACTCCAACTTTAGTATTTTTTCAGTATTTTGAAATGAATTAATATGCATGAAAAATCAACAGCCTAGAAACAAAAAAGCTGGGTGTGCAGCTGCAGCGTCATTACCCAAATGGACAGACAGATGAACGTCTGCTGAAGCAAAATAAGCTCCATGTCAATGTGACACTTTTACAAAGCATAAACCTCCCCAGAGCAGCAAGAAAATACGACTACAGAAACAAACAGACTCTAATCAAGCAAAAGTGACTTTACTTCTCCTGTAAATTTCCTACTGGCATTAATAAATCTCAGGAAGATTTCCTAGCACCACCTTTTAACAAATACTGGTATTTTCGGTCAGGTGCAAAGGGACAGATATCCACTGTCTAAAAAGGCTTAACAAGCTCCAACTTAAAAAGTCCTTTCCATTTCACTAATTTGGGAACTCAACTCTCAATTATCCTTTGGCTGACTGGGGAGCACAGGGGAGGGGGAAAGCAGTGTGAGTTTCACTACAAGACAGATTAAAAAAACCTGGAAAAATTAGCTCAGGTTTAGAAAAAAGTTAGCTCAGAAGCTTTCTGTACCTCCAGCCACATCTCTGCTTCAGGTTTTATACCTGTAGAACAAAAATAACTTCACTTTGATGATATATTTAATGTTAAAAGAACAAAACATGTCTGCTCTCTCTTTTTGCTACTTTCCAAACAGTTACACTGATCATTTTCTTATCAGTGAGCCCCCATCAGTGTTCACACAGCCTTGGAAACACAGAGGGTGCTCTCAGTATTACAGCCCACAGATAGATGACTTTCCTCTCTTCTGGACAGCTTGATTTCAGCCTTTTCTGTGTATATCCCAAGGTGCTATCAAAATGAATGGGGCTACTTTCACAAACAGCAGTTAAGCTCCTGCTTATCGGAGCCAGGTATTTGTGCTGTCTGTACACACAATAACCTCGCCTGTAATGCAGCATCTTTGCAGCACCTTCTTTAATCAATGGACATCTGAAACAGAGCTCAGTCAATCAGGACACTGTCCTTTAATGCCTGCTGAGTCCTTTGTCTGCCAATGAATCACTGGTCCCTGATGACTTCTCATTTAAAGGTCAAACCTGCTATGAAGGACAGATAAAAACCATCTGGCTTTCCTGTACAAAAATAAAAAGCCTTTTTAGTTAGGAGGTGACAAATGCTGAATCCATTAGCTACATCTGAAGAGTGATAGTGCACCTCTTCCTTATGCAAAACTGGCTACATAATTGACTCCAGATTTTAGTCATTACTACTTAGAATTTATAGTACTGGCTAATTTTAAAAAGCCCAACAATTAGCAATTAGGACTGCAGCTGTCCTGGAAATGGAAAGCAAGGAGCAGTGGCAGGAAAAAAAGTGAGTGTAGAAATATCTTCATTGTATTATCAGTTATGCATTGACAAGTCAATATAAAGATTTCAGTCCAGTCTTTATCCTGAAATCTGAGAAATGGAAAAGCATATGCAAAGAGTGGAAAATTTAAAGGCAATTATCTCAGAGGCCACAGAAAGGGAGACACAAACTGAGGAGAATCCTCCGCTACTTTTCAATTTAATTTCATTTTGTGACATTTTTGAGCCAGGTTTTCAGAAAAGCCTAAATCAGAGAGTGGCAGTAGGAGATGGTGTCATGAACTGTGAGATGAAGCACACTATACTGACAGCTTTCTTTATAAATAGTATGGAGAGGACAAAAGGAGATGAAAGGATCAAAAAGGCAACTAATTTTAAGCTTTGCAGTTACTTTTTCTTGATCAAAAATTGACAAGCTTTTTACTATAAAACTAAACATCATGATTTTGAAAAGGTTTTCTCCAGGTTTGAGGAGACAATTTTGTGCAGTTGATAATACCTGTTTTCTGGGGTTTCCTATAGGAAAAAGTAGCGATCAAAACCTGGAGTGAGGGAAGTGAGTCAGTACAACAAGCTTTTCTTGCAACTGGAAGGTACTGCCTATTTTTCCATAAATACTGGGTATACTCACTGGGTGATATTGTATATACCCACTGCCAGCGGATAGCTGGTTCAGAAACCAGTTTTCCATATGCTCCCCAAGAACAGTTGTGAAACTTCAAACAGAGCTTTGTTTGTTTTCAGGTCAATGCTGACTCACACATTTTCAGTCCAATTTTAGCTGTGAGAATGCACTGTTAAGGTCAACACTGATTTAATTTCTGAAAACAAATGCTATTCAAAGCAAGTAAGATGGTACTGCCAAATTCTGATGTGCTCTAAATCTGTATCTTCAGGTGAAGCCCTCAGGAATTTCTGTTTCTTTTCATGGTAGCAGGAAAAAATTATCCCCATTGACATCTTTCTCTGGTAAGTAAAATCGGTTTGGGTAGTTTGCTCTCTTTTGAACAAGAAGAATGTGGAAGTTCCTTCACGGAGGATAAGAACAGAGCACCTAGATGTGCTTACACGATCCTGTGCCAATAAACCTTGTCAAAGAGGTGCAATCTGTACTTATTTTACAGACCGTTGTACATGACACAAGCTGCTGTTCCAATTTTGCCTCCATTCAATCTGTGTTTCTCGCACGACATTTCACAACTTTTGGACAGAAACAACACTTGGACAATATGCCTTCTGTTAGATTTTAAGCTTGATTATACAATTGCATTTTGTCAGTGAGTTCCCTGGGATATGCCGCTGTTATTAGATGGTAGACGATAATTCTGGAAAAAAAAAAAAAAAAAAAAGGAGAAAAAAAAAAAGTCTGTCTGTGTTCCTCAGGTTAGTAGTTATAGTCTTTAAGAATATTTTCTCTACTCAGATTTTTCTAAAAGGTCTAATTTCACATATCAGTATGAAATTCTTAAATAAATGTAATCACAACGCAATTCAAACAAGGCCTCACAGAAGAGGACATGTTTCACTGAAGTTTCCTTATGATCTTACTTGGTTTCTGTCTTTGACTGAATGTAAGAAAGTCCAAGGATGCTGACTTCCAACATCTTCTCTTAACTAACTACTGAGCATCCCATTGCCTATGCACTATAGTACTATGCACTACAGGAAATGACAAGAGACAACACAAGAAATCAAGACATGGAAAATCAAAGTGGTATTCTTTATTTTATTTCAATTTATTTTATTCTACGCATCACTACCATATGCTAAATGCAAATTTTATTTTTATTTAGAATATGTATATGATTACTAAAATCAAAGTTTCATTCTGGCTCTAAGAGCACAGTTGATTATTTGATGGAAGTTTAGAAAAGGGGAACGCAGAAATTATTTCTGAATGCAGTTTTTATACCTTACTGTAACCAGCAGGCAGACACTTCCTGCAAAGCACCTCCCTGCCTACTGGTGGCACAGGATGTCCCTTTGTGAAGACAAAGATTAGACTGGGAGTTCAGCTACCATCTGATATTGTAATGCTTTCACTTTGAGGAAGCAAAATTGTGACCATTAAAGTCCTTCTTTAGCTAATAGCCTTTAAAATAATTCATGCCTACTTCAAAACAGCAGCATAGCTATACCCACTGAAAAGTTCCAGTATCAAAGATCTCTATGCCAAACAAATTGTTTGACAAAATAATTGCAGTGTAGTATTTCAATAGGAATTATAATTTATATAATATATATGGAGTACTTCAATAAACAGTCCTTTGTTTCACAAACCCCAAAATTACTCTCCTTGCAGTTTAATCATAAAACTAGTACTCCAATTAATCTCCAAACTGAGATAAAGCTAACCTATCTTGTTGCCTGCGAGCACAGAGCCTCAATGGCTCCAGGACCCTAAAGCAAAACAAGGGCTCTACACAAAAGTGAGAATGAGTGCTGCAACTACAGCCCCAATGAGGAAAATGCTGGCGACAAACTTCACCTCCACTCTTCACCAGGACACCTTCTTAGATACAGAAACACTTGTAAATCTCCACCTTTGTCTTCCATGAAAGTGATACCATGGTTGAAATGGCTATTGACTTGTCTCACACATCAAAGGTAATTTAATTTTGCAGGTCAGTCCAAAATGGATCTTTACCTAATTTGAGTCTGTTGAAATATATATGGATTTTTTGTTAAAGCTTTAACGAAAAAAATAAAAATCAATTGAGATGCTGAAAGCATTTATTCAATTTTCCTACAACAAAATACAGTATTACCTTGTTAAATGACTGAACGAACTTGCCACTCACCCCAAGAGATGCAAGGCACCTTGTTCCTTTTTTTAATTAGTCCCAACAAAGCTTATAACTGACTTCAGATGGGGTAACGGGTATTTAATACCCCAAACGAGTTTTCTAGCACGGTTTTTAAAAAAAACCCGAACAACAATGACCTGTTATATAACAGATTAAGGTCATTCTGATCCTAGCCCATTTACAGCTATTTTCAGGGCTTTTTTTTTTTAAGTGAAATAGTAAAATGAAAAATTGAGAATTAAAGAAAACAATTATTGTCCCAGGAACTTTGAATATTGTCATATGCATCCAGTAAATCATAATATCAACAACTATTTTATGGAAGGCTCCTCTGCTCACCCACTCTTTAGGGATCCCAGGATGATGGATTATTTTTGCACAGATTTAAGGAGTATATTCAAAGGATAGCTTTGAACCAAAAAGACCAAACCTGAACTGTCAACAGGGATCAGAAATAGATAAGCTGTCAGAAAAAAAATTGAAAGTTCATATAAAATAACAAAACTTGAGAGAGCTGAACTATTTGTCTATCTTCCTTACTGTGTGGGTTTGGTTTTGTTTCTTTTTTTAAAGGAACAAGCACACTGTAAATTAACTTAAGAGAACCAGGGAAGTAGGATCTTTCCCTCTCAAAGTGATTTGCATTCCTTATCAGAAACACCTGCCTTACTGGTTCAGTTCTATCTGCTTTCACATTTTAAAGCCTCTGTGAATGGACTGCCTGGAACCTCCCATGAGGATAACAGTCACAGTTCACCAAGCTGCAGCACTGTCAGAGCTCAGGATCCCAGTAACTAATTGCTGCATTTCATCTAACAGTGATCTGTCATGTAACAAGAAAGCTTTTCATGAGAAGAAAGCACTTCTACTTTGTAATGGAATTTAGAAGTAGCAAAGTGGATCTAATTCAGCATTCAGGTGGTCAGAACGCGCGCTGGTAATGTCATGCTTGTGGGTTTGATCCCACATGGACCACTCACTCAAGAGCTGGACTCGATGATGCTTGTGGGTCCCCGTCCAACCACAGAATATTCTATGATTCTGAATTTCCTTTTACATTTTGCTGTCTTCCATGATCTCCAAATGCACATGATGCTGTCATGCTTTATATAATCTTGATTTTTAATTATTGCACATAAGTGAACTGTAACATACTTCTCAGCTGTAGAAAAGACTTTCTGGCTTTCAATTCTGTATCTTGATTTGTTAAGTCAATAAAATTATATTGGAAATTTAGAGAGAGTAAAAGAGTTTTAGAAGTGTCTGAAATACTCAAATATGGCTATACTAAAACCATCCTTTACAAGTATTTTACTTACAAGTATTTTACAGAACCCAACATCCTATTATCATTAATTACTGAAAGCATATACCCTTGGACAGCATTTCTAGAGAGTTTTCCACCATAAAATGCAATGCCAAGATACTAATAAGAAACAAGGATATTGCAACTTAATTATCAGCAAGTGCTGGAAGACTCTTGGTAAAAAACATCAGAGCTCACAAGAATGCAAGGATGAACAACACTGTCACATGAGCAACCTGGCCTAGTGGAAGTGCCCCATGGCAGGGGGCTGGAACGAGATCATCTTTAAAATCCATTCCAGCGCAAGCCATTCTGGGATTCTGTGATCAAATGACAAGGAACTCTGCAGTCACAATGAGTAAGATTAAAATACACTGCCAAGTCTCAAACTTGCTTAAAGAACCAGCACTTCTGAACTTCTATGAAACCACTGGTTTGAACTCCCGATGACTGTTTCAGTCAACCACAAACTTGGCCCAAATTTGCCCCTGCTCTGCCTGTTGATGCATTCTTCAAATTTTACTAGGATTTATGGTGCATCTATTTGTAAACTTTTCAATCTAAAAGATCTTCCCCTCCTTACTGTATCATGCATTGTTTCCAACGGGTAGCCAGAGCCAAATATATCTTCTTTATAAAGATGAAATTCATAAGATAGGACTTGCATACTGTTGGGAAGATCTCTTTCTTGTGAAGAAGGTGTCTCTACAAAACTGTAGTTACTTCCAGAACCTGGCAGGTATTGAACCACTTCAGTTGTCTACTTTAGGCTTTTTTCTCTCATGTTCTATGTAAGTAACCTATTCAATCTGTAGGACATATAGGGACAGAGGTGAGGTTCAAATATTGGTAAGAAGAAATAATTTGCTGTCATTTTCTCAGGAAAACAGTCAAGTGGAGGGAAGATTGTAATTTTTACCCCAAAATGCAGCACTTGTGGCTAACTTAGCTTCCTGGAAATGAAACTGAATAGCTACAAGAACTCTTTGTAACAATTCGAAACCAAGAAACTCTAAACAGAAATGCTTGGATCCTTGAAGGGAAAAGGAAAAATTTGTGTGAGTCACAATTTAGTTTTAAGGAAATTATATTAGAAGATGAAATATTTATTTGAAGATTCTGAATCTCTGCTATCATAGCTTATTGAAAACAGTGAAGAACAGCCTATCTGGGAGACAAACCGCTTCTTGAATAAAAATTACACTGAATTAATTTCCATTGGATACAAAGGCTCCACAAAGTCTTCTGGGGAATTACAACAGATAGCCCTTCACTATAAATCAGATTATAAAAAAGCCAACATTTGTCTAAAACGTAAGTGTAATGAAATCTAGATGAACATGTATACAGTATTTTTCACGTCAACTGTTGCTCAAACACCAAATGGGGAAGAATGACTCAAGCCGGTGTAAAGGACAAGGTTAGAATTATGGGACACAAGTCTGTCTTCAAAATAAACAAAAGTTTCTTGGTGATGAAGATATACCAGCCTATTGGTTTTAAATCTTTGATAGACTGGTTCTATTTCTAGAATAGTTTTATAAAACCATCCATGACTTAAAGGTCTAGACTAGATTGAACAATCTTTCATGATATAGTCAGTGTTGACCACTTCACTTATCCTAAGTTTGATAAGGTGGGAACACTATTTTTAGCTAAAATACCCACTGGAACAGAGCAGAGCATGCAGCATTGCATGGACGACAAAAAGCCATTCTGTATTCATGGGCAGATATGCTAAGTGCTCTCCAAGTATACTCTCCTATCTTTAACTTCAATGATTCTAGAAATTGCTCAAAGCTAATAAAACAGGAGCAAGTATTTCCAGGTGAGACACAAATAAGTCATCACGACTGACTGAAAATTTCATAGTGAGATGACCTGGGTTACCGAAAGACAATGAAAGCTTCACCGTTACCTTTTTTACAGTCTTGTCAGGTTCAAGAGCAATATCTGGAATGTTGGCATCCACCATGAGGGAAAATAGATTCAATATCAAGTTGGAATACCTAAGCAGAAGAGCAAATGAGGTAAAGCACTTTGTAAACTGTACAAAAGACATTTTGTAAACAATTTAAGAAATCATCTTACAGTGAACTGCTAATGCTTCAGAGATCCCTTTTTAATACTTTAATTGAAAGTATTTATGTTAAAGAACATAAGATACTGACATTAACTATAAAAGTTTAACCTTCAGAATCTCTCAAACTGCCAAAAGTGAATAAAGTGCTCTGATTTTGTTACAATTTTCCAAAATTGTGAGAACATTTACTCAGAGACACATCAAATATAAACTGTGATATATTTTAAGTTTTAATGCCATTTTCTACCTCTGGTAGGACAAACACGCTAGAATACTGATTCAAAGGTTGTTTTTTATTAAGAAGTCATATAGCAGCATGATATATATTCAAAGAGATGAAGTCTTCATAATAACAGAAAAATTATTTTTCCAATCACTGCAAGGGCTTTTGACATAACAAGTTAAATATTTGACCAGATCCAAGTCATCAGTTGCTCAGTTAAGCTCCAATAATAGTGGTAGAACAGTACACTTAGGAAGTACAAATGTCATCTATAACCATTAAAAGAGACAAATCACGGAATAGTTTTCAGCTCTAAAATGGTGTTGGAAGCACTCATGACTATTTTTTCTAAAGAACACCATTTTGCCCTTGCAGAAAATTAGCTGTCAGTTGCTTTTTCAAAGCACAATTTTCAAGCTGTTCAACACAAACTGAAACTCCCCTTCCTCTGCAAAAAGATCTAGTTCCCTTTAAGACACAAAATATGTAACTGACTTCACCATGTGAAATATTGCTTTGGTAAGAGAACCAGGAGCTTCACAGATGACAGAAAATGAATTCTTAGCAGCAAAACTTGTTTATTAGGAAGCTGTTGAATATATATCAGCTGACAACCACAAGGAATACGAAGTATTTCAACTAAATGAAAGGTCTGCTTCATAGCTGTATTTTACAAAGTAAATATTGCTCAAAAAACCATCTCTCTAGAAAAGCTTAATTCCAACAAAAACTCTTGATGCTTAATTATTATCTGGAACAAACACTACCTAACATATTCCAATATAACTTTTAAGACATTATAACAAGAGCACCTAAAATCAATGGTTTGGCTAGAAATCTTCAGTGCCTAATTTCTTTCAGCAGTTCTGCTTCACTTTCCCAGGGTCAGGGGGCTAGAGTCAGGAAAATTACTTTTATGACAAATTAAAAGAAATGAGGTAAAGCTAACTCTACCATTTTGTTTCGGGTCTGGCTAAGAAATCTGGCAGTCAGTCAGGTTGCTCTGCTGCTAGAAACAGACACCACAGATTTTAATGAATTTTTCTTCTGCTTGCCTGAAACCAGCAAATCTCTTTTTAAACGCGCTTAAATGCTACAGGTACACACTCTCAAGTCTCTTCCTACATTATTGGTACTTTCTGTCAATAGCTTTCCCTTCAAACTGACCCAGAATCCAAAGTCTCAGAGTTCCTTTTGCTCTTCAACTGCCTAGAGGATAAGAGCTTACTACAGGATATCGAAGCTATTTATGTGATGGAGGTTTGTAAAAAAAGATTTTGAAGGTCTAGGCATCATTGTTAGATGCCAGTTAAGAGATGGTTCTGTTCCACACAATGAAGTCTTCTGATTCTTGATGCATACGATCATCTGAAGAACCTCATTTGGGGGGGAAAAAAAAAAAAAAAAAAAATCAAGAAAAAATAATTCTGAGGGGGAGTATGGAGTGGAAAAACCCCCTAAAAATTAAGGAAGAATTGCTCACTATATTATCGACAGGTCTGCCTTCTGCGCCTCCCCCCAGCATTTCTGTAACTCAGTAGTCAACTGCCATCCTTCTCACAGGCACCATCTTTGGCACATAAGCCATGAGGTTCACAGCTGGGGAACTGACAGGCCAAACTCATCTAAGAGGAGAGATTTTGCTGAATCACCTGAGTTAGGAGTCTGACTTGTAAAAAGCAAACACCTTTGTCAAGCGGGGGATATCACTCATCTTTGACATCTATGTTACAAAGGCCTGTGGAGTGGCTGACATCCATCCATGTCCAGAACAAACTCTGAACCAGGTTTTTCTAGTTTTGAGGAGGTTTAATTAAGTACCTACACCCAAACCTAAATCCTTCTCACATAATTCTTTGCTTTCCTCAAACTCAGTACAAATTAACTCACAAAATAAATGAGGATTCAGCTGCACTGAAGGTTGATTAACTTCTGGTTTGAACACGAGGTACTGTTAAAGAAATTCAACAAAAAACCTACTTCTACCTAGAAGAGGTCTCATATATCAAATAGAAACCCACATCAGACAAAAGGTCAAATTCTCATTGCTATGTTTTCTGAGAACAGCAACTTTTGTTTTCAAGGAGTTAGTATCTCAAATACCTGCTTGATCCTCAGCATTCTTTTATTTATTTTTTTTAATACTTACCAGCCCTTTGCATATAGATGTCCTAAACCAATCAAATATTTAGGCTGTTGACTTTGCAACACTCTACCAAATTTGAAGCTACAAACATCCACTGAAAAGACAAGGACAGGAATGTATACAGTTATCTGCAGTGCCAAACTAGGGCCCTGCTTATCTGGTCTAACTGAAAAATTCCTAAGTTTAAAATGCCTTAAGGATATTACTTTTCTTTCAGTGGAACATGGGATCCTCCACGACTCATTTTTCTTTTCAAGAGCATGTATACTCCCTAATCATTGTCATGGCACTGTTAGCTATAATAAATGACATTTATTCTTCCCAAAGTACTTTCTTGCAGTCCAAACTCAGTGAATACGGACCTGATCCCACTCAGCTTCACTTCTGCTCTTTCCTCTTCACCATCTAATCCCAACTTTTAGAAGACTATCCAGACTCTACACTGCCTAGCTACAACCCTTCCAAAGGAACAGCACAGCTTTCCACTTGTTGCCTACAGCGTTTCCATTCAGATCTGGACAGCACCCTCAATCCACTAAATTGAGAACAGACTGGGGAAGAACTCTGCTCCAGCCAGCTGGACAACCCCATCCACACAGAGAAAAAAATCTCAGCCCAAACTACTACTTCTGTCCCTAGTTACCTCCTACTCCTTTGCCCTTACCTATGCCCACTAACTCACACTGAACAGCAAACTTCTCACAGGACTAATGCAGGGGAACCCTTGGAAGGGATTCAGAGGGAACAAAACAATCTAGAGCCTCACTCTGGAAAAAACACTCTGAAATGCTGTGACAGGATTCTTTGCTGCAACAGATTACCCAGAGAGGGTGTAGAGATTCCCCTCAATGGAGGTATTCCAGAACCTTCTGAACATAACCCTGTGCCATGGGCTCTGGAATGACCCTGCTAAAGCAGGGAGGAAGGACAGATGACCCATTTTGTGATTCTGTGGAACCTGACGAAGATGTGTAAGCAGTGAATTGTTGGTGGAAATGAAATGCTGACATGCAGCTGGATTTAAATATCTTTAAACAGGCTCAGCAATTATAACGAAAGCATAAAAGCCTGCCGTAGCCCAAGTGAAGATACAAGTCCTCCTGACAGCCACAATTTGCCCTGAAACACATTCAGAATGCAGCACCTGCTCCTTCACTACAGCACTGCTGACAAATGCACACAACTGATTACTGTTGCTCAGAAAAGTAGAAAGCATCTCCCTAGCCCCTACTCACCAAGAAAATCCCCCAAACTAACTAAAAAACATACAATAATGATCATATGCCAAACTGCTTACAACCAGAAACAACGAACAAAACTATTCTTTCACTTGTAACTTTAAAATTCCTTACATTTTTTTTCACTATGGAACATCCATTCCACCAGGAATCCTGATACAACAAGATACAGTACTTGAAATATGTAGAGAACCGGTTATTCCCCATGGAAATAAAGAACTAAAATAAAGCACAGTCTGATGGAGATGACAGCGTTTGCTATCAGAAGTTATGATTTCACACTACTCGGCCAGAAAATGCGTCTGTGAGTGGGTTTCTGTCAATATGCAGAACTGCTAGAACTAAAGTGTTCCACATCCAATTATTCTTTTTTTCAACAAGTATTCTTAATTATTTTTAGTTCTATCTGCTTAAAGTAATAGTTACAGTAATTTTAATATTATCATACATTATCTTTGTTGAAAGCCTTAAGGATATGAATTCAGAAACATTTAAAAATATTTTCCTATTAAAGTGAACAAATACTGGAGATGCTAAAATTACAACTACAATTCCAGACATTAAAAATGAAACCATCTTGATTTACAGTTTAGTTGTATACCCAAATTACCACTATACTACACAGTTAATGACGATCTTTGTAGCAAATCATTACATAAATTAATTCAATGAATAATCTTTCACTGACACAACAGACGTTTCCACTGAAACAGCTAGGTTTAAACAATAAAAACAACTCAAGTATATGACAAATAAGAAATACAGCATTAAAAAACAGCTTTAAGCAAAGTTCAGAAGTTGGATTGTTCTCTGAAACCACAAATATTGCTTTCTGATAACATGACATGGTTTTTTCAAACTGTTGAATGGCTTTTTAACTCATTAATAATGTCAGTTTCTAGACCAACTCCTTAGTCTTCCTCCTCTTATCAAGTGGAGAACTACATGCAGCATTTTATTTTGTATCAGTGGCTGCTTTTCATATTACATATACTTTTCACATAGGCTTACCATATTTCCAAATTCTTACACATATTCAAAGGTTTACATTAGGTGATCTATGATCTTAAAGTGAAAATCTTTCCTCTTCATTGAAGACACGCTAAATGAAATGCCTGGACAGACCAGGAGTGCTTACCTGTGTTCTGTTCAAACAGAACAAGTATGAGCTACTTGGCTTAGAAAGTAGATGGGTAAGTAATACAGTCACTGCCAAAGAATGAAGCAGATTCCAAATTTAAAAGAGATCTGAGACCTACCAATCTGTTGATCCACAGACACAGAGTCTAAAGAGTTTTTAGCTGCCACAATTCTGGGTATTTAAAGAAATTTCTAACATGCTGGATTGTCACTACAAGTTGCTAATTTTTGTCCCACAGGAGCTGAACTGAACTAAGCATATGTGTGTGTCATCTCCAAGCCAAAGAATTTGATCATCACTAATTTGAACCGGAGGAGAATAGAGCAGCAAATAAGTAATGATTTAAATTAAAATGACAGTTCCTTCATCATCAATAATCACAGAATAAGAAGCTTAAGGGCAAAAACATACCCAAAATTAAATATAATTTAATATCCCACGTGAGTTATGAAATGAAGCTATTTAAGCTATTAAACAAGCAAAACTGGGAGCTTTAACTTGAGCAATTACATTCACTGTCCACATTACACCAACACTGTGATGTTTTCTTTCCTTTGTTTCATACAAATTCTTGTGTTCATGTTTAAACAAGCTTTGAATTTTCAACAGAAACATTTCAGCAATTCATTTACTCATCTCCTCTCCTGCTTTAGAGTGGCTCTAATGAGTTTTGGCACAAACCCAGTGCTGTTACCTGCGGAGGTGGAGAAAGGCTGTGTAGCACTGCTTACGGAACTCCTGGTACTGCTCACTCTGGGTGCCTCCCATGCCTTCCACCATCTCCTTGTTCAGCTTCATCGGGGGAGGAAGGGGCTTGGGGTCCCGGCCCAAAATATAACCAAAGTCAATGTGAAACAGTTTACCTGTAGAAGATGGAAAGGCAAACTCTGAACATAAGATCAGTTCTTGATGCAAAACTTAGAAAAATAAAATCATTAAGAAGATAGTAAGCAGCTCCCAGGAAGTTTTCTGTAAGGTTTATAACAGTAAATATTTTATATTCAGCTGTTAACTTGAAATGATGCTTTTAAAGAAGTAAAGTTGATTTCAAATTCATTAAGAGTACTAACAAGATCTGTTTTCCTGCTTTTTTGATTTTTATACATGTTGAGTATATTCACAAAGACTGAACCAATACTGAAACTGGTCAGTAGATATTTAAATGCACAGTTTACATAATAGATACTACTAATTCTTTGCACATTCTTTAGAATTTGTTAGCAAATTTAAATATTAATACTTAAAGCAATGCAACGTGTGTTTCCCATTTAGTTGCTGTGGTATGAAATACGGTAAATTTAACATACAACTAATATAACAAAGAGAAAGTAAGACTCATAATCCTATGAACAATCTTTCGAAGAACTGAACAACAAAAGACTTCAGTGCTATTTCAAAAGTCTTTGAGTTGTTCAAGTAGGGTCAAAAATGATCAGAAGTTTTGAAATACACTTAAGAAACATCACTACGACTCCAAATTTGAAACTGGCTCTCAAATCCACCAAAAAGTTTGTCATAGCCTTTTCAGTACTAAAATGAATTGCATCAATCACTGCCTTTCCCTCCTCAGTTCAACTGACTGCATTTAAAACACTTCTGCAGCATTAACTTGACAAAAACTTGTATATGCCTCCTGTCTTCAAATGCACAAGGCAACTGCCCTTCCTATCAAGAGCCTGCTGTGCTGCTCACCATAATGCTCATACATTTACTGGGGAAAATTCAGAGTGCTCTCTTTCAATATTACTCAACAATGCATGAGATGTTATCAGTGGCAAGATGAATAACTGAACTTCTCTTAGTAAACTTCAGTTTATGAGCAACTTCAAAAAACGTAAAATATTTGGATTAAATATTTTATAAATACAGAAAAATTATGTTAATAGAAATAAAAGTAGAACAATTCATAATTCTTAGGTGGCCACTTTCTTAGGAACAGTCTTGACTCAGTTAAGTGGAAAATATTCTCCATGTGAAGCAAAAAAAAAATCTTTGAAAGTGTTCTACTTCTGAAAATGTATTTTCAGTTTGGAATGTGTAATTTAAACAATGACTTGGGCCACACCAGAACTACATTACAAAAAGATGGTGAGACTTCAGATATGCATGCAGATAAAAGATAGAAGATCTTTTAAACAAGAAGGCAGAAAGTTATTAGCATGATTGTTATCTAGACAAACACAGACAGCAGAGAAGATACAGTCTTGTTTCAGAATTGTGCAACTGAACAGCATCACAGACAGGGGTGTATTTGCTATGGGTTATTTTAACCTGCAGCATTTGTATTCATTCTGAGATTTTCATAAGATTAGATTATTATTGGTGCTCTTGGAAAAAAATGGAGCAGTCATATTTTTCAGTTAATCACCCCTCTGACTCTTTCATTGAATAATAATGTAGTATGAATAGAAAAGGCTGCTTGAGATCTGTCATAAGCACTCTTCTTCAATCCAAGAAATGAATTCCACAACAGTCCAATTTCAAAGAGAGATCACAAGGATCCTGAACAAGAGGCAAAGTATTTGCTGATTGATAAATGCCACAACCATTACATTTTGCATAACTAACTGCTATAAAAAAGGCGCCTTCCTTCAATACATTTCTTCTGGGCTGGTAGAGGAGACTCTTTTAGAGCTCATTTTTGTACACCAACTTTTTGAAGCAACCACATATAGAACCCTTCCATCATTAAGCTAGAAAAAATCTTTAACTAAAAAGTTTTGGGGACCTGCTTTCTGTTCAGTTATTCAAACCTGCCACCTTGAAGAGTCAAGGGACAACATTTTGAATAAAACAGTAACTCTTATAGCAGTAAATATTTTTTTTTTTCAGTTTTCTTTGGAGATAGGGAATAAAAGATGATAATTAATAATTTACATTGGTAACAAAGACATCTAAAACATTCAAAAATATTTCAACAATTGAGTGATAGACACTTAGAAAGAGAGATGAGGCCAACCTGCATTAACATTATAGCTTTCCCAGCTGTACTTCAAAATTCAGCTGATTTTTAGGCTGACTCAAAAGCTATGTACAAGCTCATATTTAAATAAATATATATAAAACATTTAAAACCTGTGTACTAAACACAAACTTGACTAATTTTAATCCAGCTCCTGCAAGATCAATTAAGCCAGCACACCATGTTACAGAACAGGGACAAAAGGCTCTCCCTGGTGCCTGTCAAAAGCTGCTACACCAGGAGCAGCCCGAGGGAGCACACTGCAGGTCTAGAGATTTCCACAGAGAAACCTGACTCATGTTACCCTTGAGGACTTAACAGCTGAAAAGTAAAAAACAAGCCTGCTTTGGACAAATTAAATTGGCTAGTTCATTAGGAAAATTAGGTGATGCTTATATTCTTATTTATGTTAATAAATAATAAATTTATCAAGTTAACAAACTCAATGATTATAATTTTTTTAATACTAAGATAAAAAGCTTGCAAGTATATGAAGTGATCATCTCAAGTACCATTTCTATCAGGATGTAACACTGAATATTCCACTTTCATTATATTAATGAATGTGACAATTCTTACTGAGCATAAAACCAATTGCAAGAATAAGGGGACCTCTGGAGGACACCTGGCCCAGCCTCCTGGTTGAGCAGAGACACTCAGGTGCCTTAGCCAGGGCCATGTCCAGACAGTTCCTGAGTATCCCCAGGGACAGCCTCTCTACAACCTGTATCAGTTACCTCCCTGTGAGTAACAGGTCATACTCATATAATGGTACTTATACACAGTGAACACCTATCAGCCTTCATATGAACTTGGTGCCACACTACTTTTCCTAAAGGCTTTGAACTACTGTGTTTTACAAAGCAATTACATGTCCTGCCTTCAGTAACAGTGTGAGTGTCATAACACACACACTTCTATCTCTTAGACCATCACATTTTACCATGACCAAACTTCTTCAGATTTATTAAATCTTACTTTAAAGGGCTCCTAATCTTCAGACATTCCTATAAATTACAGACAAAACTGGACCTCTGCTTTAATACTGCTAAATGACTGCTAAATCATAAAGGTGAGGGTTTTTTTTGTTTCAGTCATGATTTAAACTAAAACCAGGAGTTACTTAAGGCAACAGGTGAAACAGATCTCATCTTTTAAAACACTGCACTAGAAATCATCCTGCACTCCCCATTTATTTTACTGTAGAAAAAGCAAGACACAAGGCATTTACTGACTTTAAGAGAATGAGAAGCTTCCAGGACTAAACAGCATGGACATATAAAATCATTTAAATCAAAATCTAAAAGCTGATACTGTTGGGTACTTTTGAGCTTTTTTTTTTTTAATTATTTTATTCTATGAGTTTGACTACCTCTTTCCACTCGCCACCTGGTTTTCTAACATAGGGAATAAAGAGGACAGGCCACTGGTTATTTCAAGGAAATGGCACGAAACATGGAAGTTACTCTGACTACCAGTCAGGGCATCAGGGATTTCAAAGTCCATCTGACTTCCTTTCAGCCTTGAGAGTGATCCTTGATTAAGTGAACCATGGACCTGTAAAGACTAAAAATTGATACCTGGTGCTTGCAACAGCCAGTAACACCTGTCTGCATGTGGAGAGGGTGATTTGTCCATCACTTTCACTGTTAATACCTAGATTTTAATACAGGAGAAACTTCCTATAGAGCAGCACAGCAATTGTTTCATTTTGCTAGGAAAAACTACTGAAAACCAGACAGAACTCTGAAAACCTTAAACAAAATGCAGATAACAAAGCAAATTAGATGCAATTACTGAAATAAAGTAATTCTGGTGGCAGTTGTCTCTTAACAGTAAAAAAGCAAATTATTTCAAACTACTGTGTTCCCATTGTTAGGGAAGAACAAAAAAAAACCCCAACAAACTGAAACACAAAACCCTCCAGAATTTCACTATTTTTTCTGTAACCCTCAAGCACCACTATTATTTTAACTTGGCCTATATAAAAAATGTACAGTTTAGTGATTATTTTAACTGAATTCCTATTTTAAATTTGAAGCAATAGGATAAAAACTCCTCTGATGAAAATGACTGGATGGATGGGGTGTTTTTCTGGCTTTCCCAGGAAATTCTGATGCTACTGTCAAAATTTCTCTTTTGCTAACAGAGCATTGGCATGATGAAAAAATCAGAATGCCTAATTTATTGTGATAATTTTCATCAGCAGCATCTTACAACTTTTCCAAGAGTACACAACAATGAAAGTAATGTGAATTTTTAAGAACTTATTCAGGATAGAGGTTTCAAAGTCAGTATGCAGCAACAGATGGACGTAAAGTTTATCACTGTCACCCATGTAACTGGTAAGAGCCCAGCTTGTCTTAAGCATTACATATAACCCACCTCTCTCCCCCAAGCTGTCCATTCTCAAAATGCCTTCCATTCAGGCATATTATAAGAAAAAAAAAAGTCTGATATATATGTTCCTAGATGACAAATGCTGTTCAAGCTACCTGGAAGAGAAAGTGTTTTAGCAGATCAAAAGCTAAAAGGTTATGTTCTTCTTGCAATAAGCACCATAGAAAATGGAATTCCAGAGAGAAATCTGAAGGACAAAAGTATGCATTAGTTTTCATTTTTTTAAAAATAAGGATGTCCCTCTATCAAGACTAGTAACATATAAAAAAATCTTTAAAAATTGTATTTTACATACTACAGTATTTTGTAACATTAATAAATATATTTAACAATGTACTTGTCTAAGTACTGATACAGAGTGAATGTTTGAATCCTACAGGTTTTCCATTTCTACCATCTTCAGACCTGCTCTGGGATAGATTTTTTTGACTGAAAAACAGGAAGTACAAACACATGGTGTCATTTTATATATGAATCTGTTCAGGTCCTTGCTGTTTTACCTGACAACGCTCTCTAAGCAAGACTGAAGAATAAATGTGGTGTCAACTGGTGTACTTCACACTGAAGAAAAACCACACTTCTACCTCTAAGGATTAGAAGACAGCCCAGTTCTTTCATCTATTTACACGATGCCAAAAGCAAATGTGGTTTTCAAGTTCTGAGCACCCAGTCTTTGACCTGCTCTTAGATATCAATAACCTCATTTTATCCATGTAGCAATTTTCCCTCCTGGTACAGAGCAATTTCAAGTGTACGGCTCAGATCAAAACCCCTGTACTTTGGGAACTCATACTGGGAACTTGAATTTTCATGCAGGTGACCAAAGGTTACTGAAAGATAAGCTGGCCATCACTAGGGTGAGAGTAAGCATACAAAGTCACTGCTACTCAAGAAACCCATTTGAATGTCTAGGATATCCTAAAATATCTACACATAGCCTGGACCTTTGTGAAAACTTATGGACCTTTGCATGTTTATAAAGCAAGTTGAAATTATTAAGATACTCTAATGGGACAGGAGACTTCACTTATCTATGAAAGTTGAAATACTTTCTAACTCTACTTATGACTGTACTAACTGCCTTGCATTTACAAAAGGCTTAGCAGATGTGAAGACATCCGTATCTGGGTATTTTGTTAGTACCTAGATGCTGACTCTACAATCAAATCAGAGAACATAAGAACTGTAGAACAAAGCGTTTTCAGGGGAAGGCATGGCATAATTGCAATATACTAGCCCTGTGGATATTCCATGGAAGTTAACTGAACATGCTATACCTCGTATATCACAATCCAGTTTCACAACCAGCGAGATCTTCCTTCCAAGGCAAGTAAAGGAACATTAGCTGTTAAACCAGATGCCAGCTTCAATAAATAAATCAGTCTGTAATCCTAAAAGGAGGCACTGATGTTGCCTAAACCTGGGCACAGAGCTGAAAAATAGTGTCTTGTTATTTACAAGTCACAGTAGTATCTGCTACAGATTTGGAAACAAGATTTTAAAACACAGAGCAATTGATAATGCATTTTGTCTCCAGGAGAAGTAGAATGTTCAAAGTTTTCAGAGAAAATAAATATCCCTATCATGCAATACTTACTATGTAATGTGACCTTTAGGTTACCAGCCAAAGCACATTTATGAAACTGATACAAGTATTTTCTGTAATTTTTAACATTACTGACAGATAAGGATGTTTTGACTGAAGGTTCCCCACATCTCTTTCCAAACACACTTTTACAGCTGTCCTTGAAGTATAATGACACAGCACTTAAAAATCTGAAAATCTAGATGTCTTGTTTAAGACTACTACTACAAAAAAAGTCACTCGATTTCTAGAACTATAGGCATAAAAGAGTAATGAAGGACAGCAGAAATTATTTAATTAGATAACTGACATCTCATGCAAAAAAATTTCTAATGTGTAGGAAAAAATTTGTTTCTATGAACTTCAGTATCCATTGCTTAATATTTAAATTATACTGTATCTAGTATAAGCACAGACATCTGTATGTTACGAGGTGATGCACCAGTTCTGTTGGAAGGAGTCTTAAGAGATGTGGCTACATTCACCGAACTGAAATGTTGAGCCAAATAAAATGTAATCATATACAAGAAATATGTGAACCCACAGGTGGTACCCAGCATTCTTTAGCCTACTGGAAACCTTCAATTCATTAAATAAGTATCATCAAGAAAGCATGTATATAGAGACATATAATTTTGAAGGAGGTACTTGGAGCATGATTCTTTAACAATGAAATTAGCTTTTTCCAACTTAAGGCTAAAGGATTCTCAGTAGCAAGAAGCAAGCCTTGGTAGCAAGTCTTTGTTGTACTTGGAACATAGGGAACATTACAATTTCTCTTGATAGCTCACGACAGCTCTCAGTTTGTGACAGAGCACAGGTTTTCAGACTTGGAATGTACCATGGATCTGCACTGCCCTCTGCTGTACTCCCCAAATTCTTCCAGCAAAGCAACTGCGCTGTACTTCTTAACACAGACAGGTAAGACGCACTTTACCCCAAATCAAAACACTAAGCTATTACTCTCGGCACGCAAGCAGAGCCTACTATGAAAAGATTTATATTCACCACCACAGATAAATGAGACCTCTCAAGACAGATCTTTAAATGACTGTTTCTATATTTTCAAACAGCTAAGGTAAAACACCCATGCTTTAGTTGTTCCCCCATGAGCTTAGAGCAAGACCTTTTACCCTAATCACGGCCAGTTGTTAATCTTTTGCTCTTTCAGACAGACTATCACGGTGAAAAGCAGTATATGCTTCAGCTTTACCTGTAACTAACAAACATTCCATGTGGATGGTCTCTTTTTCCAAATAACATTTTTTATTTAAATGTTTCTCATTCAATAAATGTTTCGCTTCATAATAAACACTTAACCACAACTCTTAATTCTCCACCACTATGTAATGAAGGTATTCAAGCAATCAGAACTCCTAGGGAAGCGGTAGTTCAAAAGTAAGCAAGCAAGTAAAAATAAGCCGAACAAAAATTCAAAAAGACATTCCCCTATAAGAATTGTTATTTGTCAAAACTTTGTGAAGCTCATGCAGCTACACATGAACTCATTTTCAATGAAAACACTTGAAATTCCCTCTATCCCAAAACAGTGATTATAATAGTTGAAGTAGCTTTATTTTCACATCCTTCATTTCCTCTAGTTAAGAAATCATCTTCTTCTTAACACACTGGAGCAAATATTACCTTAAATGAGACAATATAACTTACATTTTAAAATATAATCTAATCTGCAGTACTCAGTGGGTTATATTCACAAGGAAAATGCAACACATTAGAAATTAAACAACTGTGGATATAAAATTATACTGCTAAAAAGAATTACCTGTTTTTGTTAGCAACAGATTATCCAGATGTCTATCTCCAACTCCAAGGATGTAAGTAATCACACAATAACCAGCTGTAACAAGTAAATTGTAAACATCAATATAAGTACCTTTCTTGGAGAGCAACAAGTTCCACACAATTAACAGCAGCATATTACATTATCTTAGCTCTAGTTTACTAGCAATAAATATACCACAGAGACTTGGGGCAGGAGTGGTGCTGGTGAAGAATAATCAAGATTATCAGCACTATGAAGAATATTTGAAGTAATAAAACTCTGAAACTTATTCTGTACTGCCTAGATTTTAATTTCTTACTATACAATTACCTAATTACTTACTATACAATTACTTACTATACAATTACATACCTAACCCTAAAAGACTAAATTCTTTCAATATTGGGATTAAGGTACTTCAAACAAAGGTGAAATATTGTGAGCAAAGTGAATGTATATGTTCTGAACTGAAGATATTTTAAGGCCACTGTAAACAGGCAACAGGCATTGATATGAGCCTGGATATACATGTCAGCAGCATTCACAAGATCAGCAGTGACAAAGAGCAAACTGTTTTAATTGTTGCTTTTACCCACTAACCAGAAGAGCTTGAAGCAGCTCTGAAGAGTGCACCATCAGAAAGAGAAAGGCAAAGGAAAAGATATTGTGGACTCACCCCTGAATAATCTTTTTTTTTTTTTTTTTGTTAGAATGGAAGTCTTTTTTAATTTTATAGACAGCAAATGTGGTATTTTAACATGGCCATCAGTATACTGAACATGAACTACACTACCATTTTTCCTTGTCATACAAATGTAACCACAGCCCCCAAAACACCTTATATTTTCAAAACCAATTAGAATTTTGATACAGATGATTTATCATTATCTAAATGCTTAACATGTCCCTGCATTCTGAAGACCCCAACTCACAATGCAGAGTGGGCAGAGGTAAGATTATTGCTAGAAGCAGAGAGTATTTAACTCATACTCTCCTTCAAGAACCACAAAGAGCAGGCTTGTGTGTAACATGCCAGGCTCAAAATTATTCTTTTCACAGGACTTCTGACAGCAAGCACATGCACAGTGCCCTGTCTGCAGTCACCTAAACTGAAATATCTTAACACCTCATCCACCTCAGACTTCACCTAAGAAGTTACCAGCTGCTAGACTGTAACTCACCACAGCTCTTAACATACGTGTCCATCACTTCTGCGCTGATTCCATGAGGGCCAGTCTCACTAGGGGCATGTTTCCTGAAGAAGTTCTGGGGAGAATGCCATGAAGATATTTATTTATTCCATTAGTTACTTCATACACACATGATATGAAACTGGGTCTTTAGAAAAAAACAATACTTAAATCAAGACCACACATGGCCCTTATTACAATCTGTTAAACTAACAACCACCCCCAAAACACCTAGCAAGATCTAATTTAATATCACTTTATTTATATTCTGTCTCAATCATCACATTCTTATACTTGACACAGAAATTGAAAAGCAGTTTCCTTTAGTAAGTGTTTCAGAAAATTAACAGTGAACTGAAAAGTAACTGATCAGTAACTATGAGTGACAATACTTCCAAAGCAAACTGTTTAGGTCATATCAACAAAAACTAAAACAGGATTAACAGTCCTGCTTTATAACTACATTTGGGCAACATGCTCTTACAGGGTTTACCATCCTTATATATCTCCCTATTCCTCAATAAAACCAACTGCTGCTACTGAGTTTAGAAAGAAAATAAGCCTAAGTCATCAAATGGAAAACTCAAATTTCCTGTGAAATGTAGACAGGGCAAAACAATCCTCCCATCAGCCGTAAGAAAACTCTTAACCTTCTTGATTAAAAGAAAACTCAATTATATCCAAGCCTAAGGAAAGTTTCTTCCAGTAAGCAAAATCTAAGGAAGCACTCTAAGAGGAACATGGTAGTCCCCTGAATGGTAAGTGACTAAAATCATAATGAAAAATTAAGACAATTATGTCTATGAACTTCTAAAACATGAACTTTAATTTTAAGGTTGTTGATAAAAGGTAAGTAACATTGAAACAACAAAACACCTTTTCTTTCCTGCAGGTGTGCGTTTTACCAGGCAGTACTGGACTAATTGCTTTAAATCTTTTAGTAATTAATATTTATATACAGTGCTCATCTTTACTAGAACAGCTGTGAAATCCAAAATGAACATTCATAAAGAGTGAACCAAACTTCCACAATACCTAAAAGTGTTCAATTACTTTTCATTTCCTTGGCCTACAATGCCCAGCTATATTAATCATGCCCCAGCACAGGAAATCTCATTCTTTTGGCACATTACTTAGATTAATAATTCTTCACAGGAATATTGCTCCTTATGTCAGCACAGCAACTGAAACAATAGGGTACCTATTTCCAGTCATAATATGATGCCTTAAGTAATTGAAAAATAACAGTTTCACAGGCATTTCTAAACATACTATTTTATAAAAACATGTAATGGACTGAATCATGAATCGTACACTTCCAAGATTACAAAGGATTGTCAAGAAAGCACTTTACTGTCTGTGAGATTATTGACTGCGCAGATGTACCTTATCACAACCTCTGTGGAATCGAAAGATAAAAAAACAACTTAAGCAACTTGATGCTGGTCATTGACCAGTGATAAGCATTACTGTGGTAAGTGTTTGGTAAACTTATTTGTTAAGAAAATGATAATGAAAAATGATAAACAATTTAAATCTTCATATTTTTAACAGATATAGTTCACAGGAGCTGCAGCTAGTTTGCTTTGGCTCACAGTTACTGAGCTACAAATACAAACTTCAGTACCATCCACAAAAAAGAAAAAAATTACCATGAAAAATCAAATCCAAATAAATATGCTCTATTTTCATTAAAAAACCTATCAGCTACTCACCTCATATAGCAATTTGGTATGTTTTTATCCAGCTGTGTGCTGGATATGTTTGGTATGTTTTACCTAGCTTGTGTGCTGTGCTTGAAACCAGTAAGTTTTGTGTGCTACTATTTAGTTATGTGTCTCCACTCAACTCCATGAGAATTAAGAAAATCTGCTAACAAAACCAAGTTACAGCACCTATACATCCACTTTTGCAGGAAAACAAGCTTCAGAAACTATATTAATGAATTATTTAGTTGTTTCATCCAAAAAATTAAAAAATTAATCAAAATTAATTTTGACAATGTCAAAAGTAATGAATGAAAGACAAACATTCTGAAAACATGCAGAAAAACGTGTCAGGTGTATTCCACTCATCATTATGACAACGCTGGGATTTCAATATCATAACTAAACTCCATTGTAATTTATTTAAATAGTGCTACTTTCAGAACATGAGACACTCAAGTGAGCATTTATGTACACCCTTTTAAAGTTAAACATCTGCTGTAATAACCCCAAATGTTTCCAGCTGTAATATGTCTTCTAACAGACCAAAGAATCACCTGAGAGACCGAAAGAATTTTGCACAAGATCTAAGCCTTCAGCTCACACTGTTTGATCAGAAGACAATTTACAACTCCCCCATCACCTACCTGTATAGTTTCCTCAGTAGCAAGAACTTCTGCAACTGGTACTGACGGAATAAACTGCATGAAACCTGTGACAGAAAACAGCCAACTTTCAAGCTACTCTGTAATACATGTTTATGAATGGACAGAACTAATACACAGTCATTCCACTGCTTCTCATAGGCAAAAAAACCTCACTTTTTTCCCATGTTCCAATCTCCTGCTTTCAGTATTTTTAAAACAACTTGTCATTAACACCAAATTAACTTGCAAAAGGTGTGTTGTTACAAATTTTCAGGATAAGAGATGATTAAAGTAAATTGAAGGCTTTCCTAAATATTTATCCAGAATGTATCCAAAAGCAGCTAAGTTTGATTTTTTTTTTCTCCTCCATTTCATGCATGCAAAGATCTCTAAATAAGAGTGTTAAGTTATTTGTTCATGATCACACAGAAAGCCAGCAGCAAAGATTGATAACTACATTGTCACATACTCCTAAATCCAGACCAGGCTCCTTTTATGAAAATGTTTGAGTCACCTATGGAATAGGTGTGGTGCCTCAGACTGTTTACTTCCATGGCTTACACTGTAACAAGAGTTTTTACACACTAAGAACACAGGGAAGATATTCTTCTCCATACTGTATTTCTAGGAAATAAACGTATTCATACCATGTTTCGTACTAGTTGCCAGCACTTTATAGGGCGTCAACTTCAAATCCAGATTCTCTTTCCTTAACAGCTGGAAAAAAGCAATATACAAAGGCGAAGATGAATTCAACAGAAAGGCAGATTCTATTACTAAAAGGATGTGTACAGGACATTGATCTCCACTGTTATTCACTGAAACTGATAATGAGTGAAAGCCTGTTTGGCAATTCTTTTTTTTTTTTTTTTTTCCTTAATCTACACAGGGTAATTGTATGTCTATAAAGAAAAGAAAAAAGCCACCAAGATCTGAGAACTCTGGAACATATTAGCAATATAAGCTGCATTAACACAGTTTAACAGTCTTGCTTTTGACACGGAAAATCAAGAAAACAGGACGACAAAGATGTCAACTGATAAATCTCACCTTATCCATGAGTGAAATAATCTGAAGAATAAGTTGATCTTGACGTAAATCATCACCATGCTTAAAAATTACAGGATATTTGCCTCCATCTTCTGTCTTGAAGAACAACTGAGCAGGCATTAAGGCACTCTGGAAAAAGAAATATTCTACTAAGCTGGTTCACAGCAGTGCTCATATTAACACATTGCTACAATGGAGCTCAGAAATGCAAGTATTTGCATTGTATTTGTGCTGCCTCAGCTGTTAAGGGAGTACCATTTCCACTCACCAAAAGTGTAACTGTATTTTAAAAAGAGAAATACCTTAATGCTTTTGTTCCTTTTTTATCAAGGATACATTCTCCCCTCCTGCACCACCACAGTAGCAGAAGAGGAAAGGACAGAAGTATTAATTTTTTTTTCTGCGTGCATGTAATTACAATCAACAAAGAAGTACCATGCAAAAGGTCACAACGAAACAAATTTAAACTGATCAGATCAAAAAGAGACACAGTTATAGGATAAGGAAGAAAGAACTCCTAGGGGCAAGTCATCTTAAACAATTAATTGCTTCCTTAATCTATGTAGCAAAAGCAAAAATGGCTTTTTACCTTATTGTTTGAGAAAGCCCATTTAATTGTTTGCAATTTTTCTGCATAAAATGGGTCAAAGGGGATCAATTACCTACATGAATGATACAATCTATTGCAACTGACCCAGTCACTTCCCTCCAAAGCAAACCAAACAAAAATAATTGAGGATACAGAGTTTAATATTGAGCAGTTGGATTAGATTTTCATACCGGTATTCCAAAATTATTACATTCCATAATTAAAGGCAAAATTATTCTTTACATAGACCTACAAAAGCTAATGTGATGTCCAAGAGCACCAAAAATTAATAATTCTTCCCTTTTTAAGTCTGTTTGGTTTTTATGCCATAGGCTAGAATGAGATATTAAATGGAACTATGTGAGCTTTCAGAATCAGGAGAAGAAAAAAATCTGATTTTGAAACAAATTACTTCTCACGTTTTTGGTCCTACATTTTTGCATAGTTACAGAAGACCAATATGTAAAAGACTGCCTTGAATTTGTCCTGAGGAACTTCAGCTATTATTATTGATAGGAAACATTCAGTTGCTGTTCCAGCAATCTTTTTGTCCACATTCTTTCCCCAGCTCTTAAATCATACTCGCACAAAACGATGACTCGAGTTTGCAAAAGTTTGCTTTCCTGACAAAATCTTTTCAATGTTGCCTCCAACCAAAGGTGCAAGAGCATGCAACTGCAGAAGCCTATCCTTCAAATGGACTATAACTTGGTATAGAGAGATGCAAGCTAAAACTGGTAGAAAACTATGCAAAAAAGATTCACCTCTGATTTTAAGTAAACTCAAATTATAACACAGTCAAATTATAATAAGCAGCCTTATGAAGCTACTGCACATAATAAATTCAGGACCTATCAGAGATGACAGATTAACACTGGCTGTCACAGCAGCCTGTATGAATTTTTTAGCTGGCGAAGTCCTCCTGGATGTAGGAGTGACTGGTACGGCAAATTTTGGTCATCTTAAAATTAGACTGCCGTCACCTACAGGAACTGAACACAAAGTTATAAAAAGGTCCAACACCACTGAGCATAGCTAATAACTTACACTGCAAACATTAACTTACATTTCAAGCAGTAAAATAAACAAAATAACCACAGCCCTTTCAACACTACATCAGCTGTTTTATGGTCACAAGCAGCTGCTACAGTTTGGTTTAAGGATTTACCAATCATGGGGCCACAGGATTTACCTGTCAACTCACTTCAACTGCATAAAATGGACCACCTTAGTGCTTTCCACTCTCTATGAACTTAAGCTTTATTTAGCAATGGAACAGACCCACAGATCTAAATGAGACACAGCACACCTGCCTTGATTTGCATGATTTTGATCTTAAAGCGGTACTCCTGTTGAACACAGGAACAAAATTCAGGGAAATTCTGAACTTCATAATCTGCATCACTCTTATAAAAGCTGCTTTAAAGTTAAAAACTTTAAACTGAAAAACAAAATAAGGAGTTGTTTAACCACTTTAAGAGCATGCTACAGTTGCATTTTGCCTTGACTATTTCTGTCCCTTTAAATATTTCAACTGATGTTTCTAAGCTCAGTGCTCACAAGATTTGTTTGTATTTCAGCTATTCAGAAGATCTCATTTACCTTGAAGAGTGTAGCTTTTTCAGGGATTATTCCTTTAATTTTCACCTGAGGTTCCAGAGGAAGTGGAATAAGTTCCATATCTGCTAAATTCATCTTTTCATTATCAGCTAACAATGCCTGAAGCCTCTCATTCTACAAGAATGAAAATTTGTTTAAGAAAAAAACCCACAAAACATAAAATACATATTAGGTATATATAAAGTCCATAAACAAAGGATGCATTACTAACAAATATTCAATTCTTTATATGCACAAAGAATCAAGGTTTCACTCATAAAATCCAGGAAAATAAAAACTCTCTACTTTTAGTAATATCAATAAGAAAGGAGATATTCCATGTAGTGTTAGTACAGTCAAGAAATTTTCTAAGTTCCAGATATAATAGTATTAGAAAAATTAATTTCTAAATTGCCTGCACAAACCACAGGATGATTTGTTTTCCATACCAAAATTAAATGTTAGTTATGCTTCAGCAATTGATTCAAGTCTAACTCAGAAACTTTATATCCCTCGATTCCACCAAGGGATTCCCTACCACCAAGGAACCAAATAGCCAATAGCCTGCACTAATCTGATTTCCAGGCTTGCTCTACATTTCTACATCTGTAGTTACCAGAAACACAACACTCATCAATTTTTGAGTGCTTTACACTTGGTGCCCTACATAGTAAAGGTTGAATACATGAACATCTCTAGCTTTTTCCTTTACTGAATATAACAGACACAAACAGACACCAAGAGGCCCACAACTGTTAGGAATACTTCTAGTGGTTAATTGTTGCTAGCTAGGTTGCAGTCTGAAAGTAAAAGCCAAGTGTTTCTTAGTTCTACAGAAATTTCCTAAAAGAATATAAGCTGAACACTACCAATGTATTGCACAAGCAGAAAATAGAATCTTACAAATTGGAAAGTCCTCCTCCTCTTTTAGCCTTTGTTACTGATACACAAAACAAGTTGTCTCACTTTTGTTAATAAGTGTTTTATTTTTCTATATAAATACACCCCATACATTTAAAGAAATCATCACGCTGAAACATCCATGTTTAAAAATACTGATGTGTGTCAAAGGAAAAGGTAATATATACACAAACAGAAATTCCTCTGACATTTCCATTTCCTTCCCATACCCGCCTGTCAGGTTCACTCAAAACACTTCAGCTAAGAAGGACAAAGTTTCTTCAAATGTATGTGTAATAGAAAGTCTTTTCCTCAAGACCCAATAGAAAGCAGAGTTCTGATAAATACCTTATAGAAGAACAGTTTTGTTGCTCTTGGAACAAACAAAACCTTGCTGCTAACTGATTTTCACTATCTATCCTGGCATATTACACACATTACAATAACCTGATACTTTCCCATGTCCCCCACAACATGTTCAGTTATATCATCAACTATTTAATTATTTGCATATCTTTCTTTTGCCAAAATATCCCAAGAGTGTTCTCAAGGGCCTCTTCTGTTTTCTATCTTCAAACTTTGAAAACACATTGGAACTTTGAACTACGAAAAACTTTCCAAAGTTTGCTTACAGTTAACCAAAATTAGTACAGAATGATGGACATCTGTTATAAATCTCAGCGCTAAGGAACTTCAATGGAAGGCTAACATTCCTACCCATTTTCAAATTCAAGCCACAGACAGGCTTTCCAATCCTTTAGTTACCTTTTTCTTACGATTCCCACTTTCACGCTGCACTGCCTTCATTACATGAACCAAGCGATCTACAAATGTCTGCTGGGCTGCCAACAGCGAGCGCATAACTCTGACAGACTTATCACCCTAAGAGAATGAAAAGAAACAAAATTAGTTCCTTGTTCCATAATTATTTTATCTAGAAATCATTCCTTTTTTCTTAGACCTTTGGGCTTTTAAGAGATTAAGTGAATAATGATCAATTTCCTGTCAATTCAAAAGGTATTTTCTGTAAAACACAATCACAGTCACTGTAGATGGCAATCAATTATCTGACCTAACAGTGCACTTCAATTTCCTTCAACAATTTCAGTAGTGAACAGTCATGCATGACAAAACTATTCACACAGCCAAAGTAAGTTAGTAAGGATAAGTACGAAACATTCTTATGAAGCGTAGATTCAAGTAACTCCCCTAAAATTGGAAATAGTAACACTAAGTGTGAGAGAGATGAAAATCAGGGAAGACTGCATATCTGCTACAAAGTAAAACTTCCAATTCACACACGTTTTTCCAGCTTTGTTTTTGCTTTTTTTCCCCGCTCCTCCAGCACCCTCTGCTGCCGACACACAGAACAGCAATTGCTGTTTCAGAGTTCCCGATCGGCCTCTCCACTCACACTTCAAGGACAAGAGTTTCCAACAAATAAATAGTAAACAAATCACAATGATTACACAAGGCTTTTAGAAGGTTTTAGATCCAATGTAAGGCAGAGGGTTTTAGAACCAGTATGTTACTAACAGGAACAAGCAAAAGAGAAGAAAAGAGTTCTCAAATTTGTTCTTTTCCTTTTTGGGAGTTTCTTCAGCTTACTACAAATTCAAAATTCAAGCAGAAGTGGAAGCTTTTATTATGGCGTGTGACATACATACACAAAAAAACCCAACTCATCCTCTTAGACACCTTCACCTTTTAAATGAAGTACTATCCCAGGCCATTACATACTTCCTTACACAGAAGCGTTACCTTCAGCAAAGCCTGACTGAACCTTCTCATCACGTTTAAGTACATTTCATGAGTCTTTGGGTCCCTCTGCTGAGTATCTTGGTCTTCACACTCCACTATTACATACCTGCAGCATAAAAACAACCCCATTTATACCATACTCTTGGAGCTACACAATTTGAGTGAAACACAGTAGCCCTGTATTATAGACCTGATAAAAATTAAGACAATCTTTGAATGAGATCTTTAGCTCAAGTAACAGCTGCACTCTTCCAAACTGCACAGCCCCAAATTCCATTTGGATCAGGAGAGTCTATAAAAGTTTCTGCGGTTTTTCACTTACAGAAAAGTGTCATCACTCAAAGATGACATGCCTGAAGTCCAAATCTTATGAACACTCCAGACAAGAAGTACAACTGAGCATGTTTTCCACTGTGATACCACCTGTACATAATGTAGTGGCTGCAAACTTGCTATTCAAGAGTACCTGCAATACAAGGAGAATCTCACCCCACCTGCTCCCTGTTTTACCATTAGAAACAGTGGAAGGAGAGGTATTGTTCCTAAAGCAGCTCCACAGAGTCTACATGCCAGTTTCCATTATTAAAATTATGAATCAGATACAAAACTTAATAGTACAATCTGGAACACTTATACTGAAAATTTATTTTGATGTTAAGCAGTCATTTGGAATGCTTTTGTGTAAATTTCTACTTGCAGCACTGACAAGAAAAAAGTAGCTATGTATTGAAGGTCGTCTTTCTGTTGGCCAATGTATCTCCTAATACTACCCAGCAAAAACATGCAATAAACATATAATAAAGTAAAAACATATAATAAACACTGTTAAAAAAATGAGGAAATTAGCATTTCAGTCAATTTTCAAACACTGCATTTGGATTCAAAAGTGACTAATTCAGGACATTCTCTTGGACGTTAACACTGTCATCAAGAATTACACCTTCCTTATGTACTTGTGCAGAATCTCTTTGTGACAGAGTAACTGTGAGACAAGACTAGAGGTCTGTCATGTGCAGCTGATGAGATTTGAGTAGTCTTATTTATAAATGCACAATATATTACATCCACTAAAATAAGGCAAATGTAACTTATTCCATGTGTATAACCAATGAAATCTGTAACTAAAGATTCCTTCTAGGGCTTTGCTAATGCACTGTTATAAACTGTTCCCCCACCAATACGTGTATAAAAGTCTGTATTTTACAAAGTCTGTGCATCTAAACTTCAAGGAAAAGGGGAAGTAATGAATTGAAACGTGCCATTTTAATCTTCATTTTTTAAAAAGCCCTGGACAGTTTCTCAAAGCTATCCTGAAACAAGGAGTTAAGAGTAATGCTTCATACTTGGGTAGGTGTCAGAAAAAGCAGTAGCACTGACTTCTGAGGCCACTGTTAAAGGACAGGATAGCTTTACAATGACAAGTGACTGAACACAAGGTTTCATTTTCAAGGGTTATTGTACTTTTTCCATTGATTATTTCAGGTGCATGCTGTGTCTGGATAGTTGAAACATACAATTGATCAGCAGCCATGAGGATTTATGGCTGTGTCACCTTAAACAGTGGCTGCAACATCTGTATTTTGTCACTGAGAAATTGAGATGTCTGGAAAGAAAACAAAGAATAAATTGACTAGAGTTTTTGTCTTGGTAGACTTTTCTTGGGTGTTTTGTTGAATTTTTTTAAGTCATATGTCAAAAACTTCAGAGTTATGGACATTTGAACTTTCTGTAGACTGAGTGTCTGAGATGTTGTATGAAATGCAAGAGAATAGTTTCTATCACCCTGATAGAAAATAAGCTAAGATACCAACTCTTATCTTAATGAAGAATATTTGATTAGGTCAAGCACTTGGATTCTACTCACACCAATTCAGCCTGCAATTATTTTAATCATTTATATTTAATAACAATTTTTAATGAAGCCCAGCATGATCTTTGACCACTGCAACAGAAATAACTACTGTTTGCAAATGTACATAGGTCATGAACTTAAATGTCTTAAAATTCCACTTACTAAAAATAATTAAACAATAAAACTTAAAAAGTTATAAATAGAATCTCTCAGCATAGTTTATAGGTTTCTTGTAAGAATTTTATAAGAACAGTTTGCTATGTTTACATCACATATCACACTTAGTTTCCAATTCACAGCTTATCTGTGGTTAATGCTCTTAGCACACTAAAATATGATCATATGCATTAGCATTTTTAGTTATTTGATGAAGCTACGAAAGTTACAAATGAGAATCATATGACTTAGGTTTAGCCATGTAAAAGGTACCTAAGCTCTTGCTTTTAAAATACATGTGTATATACAAGTAAATAGCTGTGAATATTGTGCACATGCAGATATTTGTACATTAGTACACACACAGACAGACACTTTCACACAATACAGCTCTACTCATCTCAGCTTGCTTCAAATGAGAAAATTCCTACCTGCAAATGCTTGCTTGGAAGGCTTGCAGATTACTAGTTCAGGCATCTAATTTAATTCTTAAACCACTGAGATGAGACAAGATCCTAAAGCTAAGCAATCCTACCTCTCTACTGTATAGATGACCTAATAATTACAACTTCTTACCCTTAAGAATGCATGTATGCAATGACATTTTGTTTGTGCTCATAATCACAAATGGAAAAAAAAAATTAGGTTACAACAAAAAAATCAGTGCTTTATGAACCTTCATAAAATACACCTTTTATTAATATTTAAGTGCATAACTTCATTATTCTAGCCAACAAATTATAAGCACAAAAAATTACAAGCACACAGACAGCAAAGCAGCGCAAAGGTAAACTTAATCTCTGCCCCAATACCACAGACAACTTGAATGAAACTTTTAACACAGTTAGGCTGCTTTTTGTAACACTGTAACCTAATGTCCTAAACATCACCTTCTTTTGTGTAACACTAAAGCATATTTCTGCATTTTTAAAGCCTCCTTTTATAAATTACCATGTTCAAATGCATGTTGTTTTAAATCTACTACTTCACCCTGACAAAAACTGAGATTCTGAAGCTCTCAAGACAGGTCATCTTTTGCTGAGCATCCTTCTGGGCATTATAGCTTTGATTTCAGTTACATGTTGATACAGTATAAATAAACAGTTTCTAACATACCAGTACAAGTAGTTTGCCAACGTGGAATTTTTGCATGCCCGTGATATCAAGAAAGTGCAAAGGTCTTGCTGGAAGGGATTTAAGAACAGAAAAAAAACAAAAAAAACAAAAAAAAAAAAAACAACAAAAAAAAATGTTATAAAGAAATCTAAGCATCTGAGAGAGAGAAAAAGTTAAGGAAAAACACCAAGTAAATGTAAGAGTTGTGAGAGATATATTCCCTTCTAGAATATGAGTCCAATCCAACCTAATATTTAAATCATATTAGTTTAAATATTACTTTAAATCCAGCAACACCACTATAAGTAAAAGGTCTGCTACTCCAGTGATGTATTTATCAACATATAAAAAGCACAATGTTCTCCAAAAAGAAACCTTTAATGTAATTTCTATTTATGTTACTCTTTCTTCCTATGCCATTACATCTTGCTGTAAATGCTGTAAAATTCAATCCCCAAAGAGATTTGCCATTCTGTTTTGTATCCAGAGCATCTAACAATCTTGAAGGTGTTCTATGTTTTAAGAAATCTGTATAGGATACACAGCATTTAGCTGCTTCTTTAAGGTGTAATAGTCCAGCTAGCAAGAAATCTGTGTATCTTTACTGATATGCTGAATTTGAGGCTTATTTTCTATGCAATATTAAGACTCAAATAGGACAATTTGCAACAGGGAGTGGATCTTTAGTTCAAAGACCAATTAATCCACATATCAGATTAAAACCAAATTCCCTCAAAATATCTTTACCTTCTATCTTTCCCTTCCTCCAGTCCCATTCCTATTACTTGTCTACTTCTGGGATAAACCAAATATAGTCCTTGGCAGAAGTAAATCAACACAGCGTCTCACTTAGGTTCAAAAAGGATGACATGCCAAAGAATATGGCTACAGAAAGAACAGATTGCAGAGATTGGAATATTTGGACAACTGTTTTCTATTAAAAGACTGTTTTAAAACACCTCGAACACATGCAGTTGTCAGTGTCTAATCAGTATGTGATAGCCTTTGCCGTAATTTTCTCCTTTACAGAAGAGTACTTTAATTTCATGAAGAGTTCAATTTCCAGTCCCCCAATTTTGGATACTGTGATCATGTACATAAATAGACACCCTGTAAAAAAAATCAGTTAAGCTATTGCTATTTTCGTGGCATTTACTTTTAATTTATATTCTTTGGGCACTTTAAATATTCAGGAAGATACACCCAAAGGATCCAAATATTCACAAACAAAAGCAAGAAACAGTACCAGGTCACTAGAAAAGTACAATAAATACAAGGTAAATCGTCTGACTTACATCAAGGTTTTCATTTTCTGCAAGCTCTTTTGTCTTAGAAGTAAGAGGTGGAGAAGAAACAGGTGGAATAGGACTCATAATCTGGGAACTACACAAAGGAAAGCATGTAATTGGCATGATTCAAAGTTTCAAAGTTCTTGCTTGGGGGCCAGGGAGCATGCATGGAAATCGCAATGAATTTCACTTCCAGAGCATAATAAATTCAGAGAACTGGAAAAAAAGTATCTTTGAAGGTATCATCCCAACCCTGGTTCAGAACAAACTGCGTGAACAGCAACTTTGGCAGCTGCAGTTCTGCAGTTCCTGAAAACAGCAAAAATCTGTGCCTAGAAAGCTATACAGTTTATGCCTGTGAAGGACATTCACTTACAACAAACTTTGCATTTTATTTCATCTTCCATACAAAATAAGCAGACACAGATAGGAATTTAACAAATCTGCATTTTCAGGAGCTTTTTTCAAATGCTGTAAGATGAAACTGCTAATACACAACACCTGCAAGCACTAGTCTTTGTAATGCAACTATGCATAACGTAGTAGACAAATGCTTATTTGCAAGGCAAAGTTTTCAGATGGTGAATTTACCTGAAAGGAAGTAATTAAATAGCTCTCCTAACATTTAAGTATCATTGCAGCCTCAAAGCACACTTCCCACCACACTCACTTTTATAGCTTTGCAGCAAGATCAATGAAAAGCTGTAGAATTTTAACACAAAAAATACACTCTCATGTTACAAGTCATTAGAAGCTTAAGACCGAAAATCCTTAAAATCTGTAATAAATAGTCACAGAAGACTTTCGTTACCAAGTTCGTTTGCACTTTGCTTAATATTTTATTCGGTATCTTTGGATTCCTGCAAGTATATAGGAAGTGTGCTTCCACAAGTCTCCCCCCACACCTTTTTTTGCAGGAGCAGGATGAAATTTCTTTCCACTTCAAACTGACTGGACTTTTAGAACCACATTCTCTGATGAAAGTGGTAAGTGGAACCTCATGTAACTTCAGTGAAGACAACTTTTGAAAGTACAGAAGGATGCAACGACGGTGTTGCTCTACAGAAGCTTTCTTCCTTTTGTGCAGTAAGGTCAAAGGCCACTACTTCATCACTGCTCTGTGAACTATGTGTAATCAGGAAAAACTCAGTTCATGAATGCTCAGGATTTGTTGGGGTTTTCTTAGGTTTGTTTTAACGTTTCAGATTATAAAATAACATGTTCAATATGCAATTCTCCCCTAAAAAGAAGAAAGAATTTGATGGCTTAGAATGTTACATGTTTCTGCCTTTCTGCTCAAAGTCTAAGCTTCTTACCTGTCTATTTCTGAAGGATTAGATCCAGATGTCGTCATCGCTTCTGACATGGAACCTTGACTGTCCCTCTTACTAGGCTCCAAGCCATTCTTTATGTCATCAAAGTTTTCGTATTTCAGTGCTTGGACTAACTGTAGCAGGTACATCAGCAAATCCTCATTTAGGAAAAAAAAAAAACAAGAGAAATAAGGGTATCAGTCAAAACAAACTAGAACTCCTTCTGTTTACAAAATTCTAATTTACAGATAAACTTAGTCAGGGTTTAGTGACCTCTAACAACACAGAAACTGATGTCTCTGTAACAAGCAATATACCATAGCAAAACTGGTGTTGGATGCAGTTTGGTTCCCAAAAAATACTGAATTATCATTCTACTATTCTCTGTTACTCAAAGACAGTAAGTGCTAATTTAGTGAATATTTAAGTGCAATTACTACGCTAAAATTCTCTTTAGATAAGCAGCACTAATTGCTTACAGCATCCACAGAATAAAGCTTTCAATTTGTGTCTCACAAGAAGAAATTTAAAATTTAGCAATAAAATCTAGGCTATGGTATCAAGAACAGAGATTCTCTGTTCTCCTATGGACTATTTGTTTTTTATCCTTTGTGTAGCTGGGGATCTACAAGAAAAAATACATATCTAATCTATTTTAGATTGAAGAACAGAATTTTAACCACTTGCTGTTTAAAATCAACTTGTTGCTTTTACTCTTCAACTTGTTCTGTTTAGTTACCTTACCTTACACTTTGTAAAATGTACATTTTTAAAGCCAAAGCAGTATGACCTTGGCTGCTGAAGTAGGCTTGAAAAAATATGATATATTTATGCTCCCTACTTTAAACTCTATTGATTGCCAAAGATTCAAGAGTTATGGTAAAACATTCAAACGTGGGTTTGCTTTTCTTTTTAACTGTCAAAATAAAATAAAATATATAAATCACTGAAATTTAACAGATGAGATTCTTTCAAGTGGGCTCTATTCATAATCACAGCTCATCAGACTCTAATCAGTATACAATTAGAAAAACCTCATTTCCACAGATGCTCTTCTACTCATTTTCTTTAGCAAAAGAGCACGATGATATACCGTTTCAATTCACGACATGGATCTGCTGAAAATCTTTCAGTTGACTATTTAAGTTCAGAGCAGTCCCACAGGTTAACAGTCAAAATTGATCACTGTTTTTTGGTGAGAGCCTACTGTTGCTTTACCTTGTTGAACAAAACCAGCTACCACTGGCTGTTCACATTAAGACAATTATCGATGTGTGACACTTAATAATGTGAAGACTGCTCCCCAAAAAGATTACAATTAATAGCAACGCAGTGAATTCTTTGTTTTCCTTCACTAATATTCACTTAAATGTCTTAAGAAGTAGCAAACATTTCAAGGATTCAATGACTCTCAAAATCTTGAGACAAGCTGATTTTTCCATGTACCCACAGACCAGTGAATACCTCATCATCAGCCTGCTGAAGCCTGGCAACAGCATAGCGCCGCACCGTTGGGTTGGTGAAGTGAGATGACAGAAGTTCTAGAGAGTCTTCCACATCCATAGGCTTCCATTTGCCCAGAAGCTCCAGTGCTTGCTTTGCCTCTTGTGGTAGATCCCAGTTGACACATTTCAGGAATTTTGTCAAGGCCTAAACAGGAGATTGGACAATTCATCAGTAAAAAGCCAGCCATAAGGAATTATGTCAAAAATTATTGTCTCACACGAAGGTAGAACTAGATTCAGATTATATTTACGTAAGCACAGACCTGGAAAAGCTTACTGATACAAGTGACAAGGTCCCTTCCAGCCCAAATCATCCTAGGACTCAACTTACCTTCTCCTGATGAGTAAGGTAATATCTGAATTTCCACACCAAATCCTGCTCCTCATACGTTAGTTGCTTTGTCGGTGGATAACTCACTATGATCTAATTGATACATAGTCAGAAAGTGAGTTTAAAAATGTGAACAGGCATAATCAACAAGTTAACAAAGTATACTGTGAGAAAGCACAACACTGACAACACACAAAAACAGCTGAGAAAAAAAACCAAAACTTTCCAACAACACAAAGTTATGGCATCATGGTGATGCTCCTCAGTTACATGGTTGATTGAATTGACAGTGCAGGCAAACAGAGTTGCTTTAAGTGTATCACTCACACCTACATGACATGAAAAAAATACACATTCTTAACCTCCCAAAATGGTTAAAAAAAGAAAATTAACAAGCACCTTGTGTTCCTGAGTTGGGCCCTTCTAACTAAGCACTCTTAAGAAGCACGGAAAACATTTCATTCATGATTTTCTATAAACTGAAATTAACTGCATTTTCCTTAAACTGTCTCCATATATTATTACCAACCTACCTAATAAAATTGAACTTAGCCATCATATGACTGACTTACATTAAGCTGATCTCGTGTAGTTGCATTAGGCTTCAGGTCATGATCAGAAGGTCCACTTCTTAAACTTCGAGCAAGTTTGTGATGTTTACTTTCTACTAAGTTCTCCTAAACGCAGAGGGTAAGTCAGTATTTATAAATACTAAATTTCAGACAAAACTACTATTGAAATTAAACCATCCAGTGAAGACTCACAAGTCTCTTGAAAAATGCATGGCAATAAAAATTCAAATCTAAAAGTACAGCATCTTATGGCTTTCGTTTGTTTGTTTTACAAAAAAACTCCTTTAATAATACGTGGAGGGTTGTTGGGAGTTTTGAGTGTCTGTTTCAGTTTATGACTTAACATTAACAAACTCCACCTCGCCTTTCAGTGAATTGCTGCAAAATGTAAGCGTTTCAGTCAACACATCCGTGATTGACAGCACTCAAACGTGCCAGGCACTTCATAAACATTTTCTTTAGGATGATGTTTGCAGCATAAAGCTTTGTATGCAAGAAAAACATCTCAAAAACTTGTCCCACTGTTAATACCATGTTAGCAACAGTAGGAGCCACAATAGGAGCCACAGTGCCATCAAGATTTCAGCAGCCAAGGCAATTTCCAGCATTGTCAGACTTGCTCTTGCAGTGTTAGATTACACAGTGCTCAAACAGTGTTGCCAGTACAAGCCCACTTACATTAAGGTTCCCAAAGCTGCCAATACCAGTCCCACTGAATTGGCATCCACAATAATGGAAATCTTTTCTAGAACTGTACTTAGGCACTGTCTACATGAAAGACAACATACAAGAGAGTGCAGGGAGAAAATACTTTAACAGAGGAAGTCACCAAGAGTTACCACACCAGTCTCTAAATTCTACATTTTTCTTCTTCAGCTCCCTGTTACCTTCCCACCCTCTGATCTCTTTTGCCAACAATCCCCCTTGTCTGCTTTCTTACACCTCAGAAGCAAGCACACTAGGTATGGAAAGGAGGAGGTGAACATAAGCACTAAATCAATTATTTTATTTTAATCTAGCAGCAGCAGAAAAAGAAAAAAAATAAAAAAAAACCACCAATATTTTGCAGCTGGTCAAATATGTCTTTCTACTGGAATTTTAAAATACTTAAGATGGCAAGCTTTCTTCTACATCTATTACAAGTTCAATAGTAACTCTAATACAGATGGCATTACATGGAGCATGCTTACCATAGACATCTGAGGATCTGGAATCTTAACAATTTCAGGACTTGTTAAAATTGGAGATGACTCATCACCATCCTGAATGACAAAAAGGTGAAGGCATATTAAACACCTCCAGTTTTAGGGAAAAAACATATCATATTAATGCACTGTGAACTCTACTACAGTGAAAGAATGATGCAACAGCTGACAGTTTTAAGAGGAAAAAAGAAAATAATAAACAGATTATTTTCCTTGTTTGTCTTTTTCCCAGATGACAAACTATGTGGCAAGACAGATGGAAGTTCACCAGAAGAGATGCGGCTTGACAACTCACTACTATGCTGGCACGCAGGTGAGTGGAGAAATTTGCCACTATTGTCACATGCGTCCTCTGGAAGTGTGAAGAGAAACAAAAGAAAGGTCTGCAGTTCCACCAAACCCCAACAATTTCCTAGGAAAAACCACCACCTTGCAGTGGTATCTCCTAAAAGTTCAACACAGACTAATATAGCAAGATATATGTGACCCTATCTATCAGAGGTTCTACATGCTTAGAGTCTAATTAGTGAGCTGCCTGAACAATGGAAGAGAGAAGCTAAAAGATTCCTGTTTGAACCAGACACAAGAAAAAAAAATTAAAAGCCTGCCACCACATGACAAAACTAGCAACTCTGTCTTCCAGACACACAGCAGCGTGGTTTTGTGCTTTTTAACCTTACGAGGGTAAGTAAGCATTAATAAAAGCTATGAAAGAAGATTTCATTTAAAATACAGAATAAAACAGTCAAACTCAAAACAAAACGAGATCAACATAGTATATGTGCTCTCCTATTTTTACACTTAGTCTGTTTTCATTTCTTTTGTTGTAAATTTCAGATCAGAATATTTTTGACATACCAACACTTCCCTCAGTAACAGTTTGGAGGTAACTTGCTCAGGTTTCTTTCTACCTCCACCCTCTTTTTTTTTCCTGCTTTTCCAATCACATATGCCTCTTGGGACAGCTTTACTTTTATACTTTTCAGAGACAGCTTTCAAAGGAGAGGTTGTTTCAAGAGGGAGAATCATTAGTCACTAACATGATACATGAGTTAAAATTGCCATTAACCTCCCAGGAGAAACATCTTTTTTTCCAACTACATAAATTTTGTGTTGCTGACTACAGTAAAATATTTCTTATTAATAAAATGCTTCTTCAGAAAGACACTTTTAATTGCATTTACTAGTGTCCTATCCCTTTCTGAAGTAACAATTTTGACAAAAGTCAAAGTAAAAGCAGTAAGAACACACTCATCCTTCCTAGTTAAGGGAAATAAACATACAGTCTTGCCTGTGGCTGGTGATGGTCACAGAACACAAGCAGGTTGCTTTTCTCATTAGTCTTTTTAAAAAAGCATGCATGCAAACATTGAAGAAGCAAAGATGACATTTTCTTACAGTATCTCTGCTCTAAATGCATACTGCCTAAATAATGAACTTAGCTCTGACCTCACTGCACAGAAATAACAGTATCAAAGTATTTCCATAATAACAAAATATGCTGCACCACTAACAGTAGACTGAACAGAGATGGAGTCACAATGCCAGATCAGCATTCACACTGCACTGTGCCTCTGCCATCTCACCAGGCAGAATGCTCAGATCATGTTACTGTAGTTTCATAAAGTCTAACTATATAAAAACCAATGAAATTGTTGCAGGTGGGGGGAATCCTTCTTTTCATAAACACATCTGATGACAGACCGATTTCTATCTACCAATTCTTTATTTTTCAATTCAAAACTATAGTAAGGCTGCAATCTGACTTTGCCTTTATAAAAACAACAAAGGATTCCAATGTCCCAGCGACAATTCTCCACTCCATTTAGAACTTTCACATGAAAACCCTGTATGAAAAACTTGACACAGGAGGGGATTCAGTAGCAACAAGCTACTAAGTTGCTACTAACAAGCATTCAAACTCGGCTGAGTCATTTATAGCATCCATGCCCCATGAGGATTCTCTAGGGATAAGCAATAGTAACACCCATTGCTGTATCTTTCCCTCAGTGGGGAAAAAAAAAAAAATCAGATACATTCACTGTACAAGGAAAGGTTTCAGACTGGTAAAAGTGGAGCACGTACCCTACAGTTAGAACCCTGTGGCAGCCATTCAAAATTCAAAACACACTAGGATGAGAATGACAAAAGCACTATTGCCTAAAGTTTGCTTACTTACAAAACAAAACAAAAAAAAAAATGAGCATGACCTTCCAGTGTGTCATGTCCAAATGTTTATAAATGAACATTAAGGAGTTTTTTTCCAAGACTAATGCTAAAAGAATGATTTGTACATTCATTGCTGGCAACTCTTTTAGGAAGGTTTCAAAAGAATTATGACAATGACTGTTTATTTTAAACTCTTTCAATGCAGTCAGATCACGCTGAAGAGTGAAGCTCACAAGTTCTACCTGTTCAGTTCAAGCACCAGGAAAACCATTCCTAGTGTTTCATTGCATGACAGAACTAAGCCTTAAGCTCAACCAAAACTTGCTGTAAGACCAAGTTTTTCCAAGTATTCATGGGAAAAATTACTGTGTCAGGAGTGAACATTTTAAAACAGACTGTTTAATGAAATACTCAAGATGGCACAATGGCGTTAGTTCTCCTGTGAAGGATGTCAGCTGTTTAACTACCCTTCCGTAACTCTCTGTTATATCTTGAGAGCATCATGTGCAGCACCACAACCCTGACCATACAAACTTACTAAACCAGTGCCTAAATTAGCACATGAATTTGGACAAGTGAAGCCTTTTGAAGTGTCTTTCCTGATTCATGCCCATGTAGCCTGCTTTAGTTCATGTCATGGAAATCTCAGAAATCCCTGACATCCTGCAACTGCCAACAACCACGTGGGATGTGATGAAAGCCAGCCCTGAGCACAAGAACAGTCCCTCAGTGAATCTGCTCCTCTTGGCTGCCACACTTGCCTAGCACAGGCAGAACCTGAGATGACCTGCTGTTTTGCCACCACGAAACGAAAGCAACCTCAATACTAAACAGCATTAACTTGCTTTAAACTGCAGTGTTACAGAGCTCTAGAGGTATTTCACTACAATAAGGTCAGTGTGTGTGACTTTATATAAATATGAAGAGTCCATTTAAGACAGTCCACAAAATTTGCAGAATTTTCCAAACCAGCAACATTCTTGCGTACTTGCCTGAAAATCAGTTTAGTAAGGAGGTTCTATTTATCTTATTCTTTAACCAAAACACCATTTGAAGTAACACTGATGTGAACCAACATCTCCCCCACAAGAAATAAATGGACAGACAACCAGTGGTGTAGACACTACTTTTTCTTCCTTTAAATCCATGAAAAGGTCTCTGATAATCAAATTTACTTATCTTTTTTAATAAACTGGATGTAGCAGTGCAATCATTTACCCAAAGACACGTTTCTCTTGAAACCTGCACAAAAATACATTACTGATAAATGCTGATGTTATTTGTGCTTGGTAAGTCACACTGAATTTCTGCCTAAATGGAGAATCAGAAGTGATGCTGTCATTACTAGCAGACCCTATCCTTCACATCTTGAACGCTGCATTAAAATGAAGTTAACACAGAACATGGGAAGAGACACTGCCACCTCACTTCATTGTAATTGAATGTCGAGTCAAAGAACCTCAAATTCTATCAGCTCCTGTTTAACAGGCTAGTTCTTCCTAAACACTCGAAAACAAATATATCAACAGAACTGTGACAAGTAATCTCCACTTGGAATATCAGTCACAGGCAGGTGACAACAGAACCTTCTTTCATTATGCTTGGTGCACTGGATTGGTGATGCCCAATACATAGACGGCAGACTGTAATTGGAAGCATGACAGAACTGAGAAAACAGGCACTAATTTATGTACCATTTCCTACTGCTGTCAGAAAGGGGTCAAGAACTTGTTGGAAAGCTACTTTGTATCAACAAATGCATCAAACTGCAGTTAGTTATAGCTCTAATATGTACTATTACACATTCAATTACTTTATTTCTGCAAGAGCAACCAGTACAAGAAATCTGTTCCACGCACTTTTAATATGCTTCAGAAACATCTATGAAAAGAAAGATGCATGCCTGGAGTCTCAATCTCCTTTCCTGTATCGTGCACATCTATAAAACCACAATGATGGAAAAAAAAAAAGAAGTCATGTGTGTAAATCAGGAAGAATTCATCTATAATGGCAGGCTGCTGGAGGTAACGGAGAAAAATCATTTTTAGGAATGTCATGTTCATGTATAAAAAGAAAAGAGCCAAGAGGACACAAACACACATGCTCATATGTTTGCACCTGTGAAAGGTATAGCATATCCTCATGTAAAAAGACAGCTGTTAGTAAACAGTTCCAATATTTTGATTGTATTCTGCTAGGCTATCCAGACAAGTGTTTCCTTGATTTCCACAGAAGTAAATTACTTCATTTTGTTAATGGGGAAATCTGATACATTGTAGGTTTCATTGTGATTTGTACCTTAGGAGAGTTTTGCAACAGCACAGTCCTCTACAATTGCTGGTTCTAGGATATGTGTACAGAAGCACTATGAAAAAAGCTATTCTAAAGGTGAAAAGATTTTGAAATGTGTAGAGAGGTCTCACTGTCAACTACAGTCCCCAAAAAGAAACACTAAACAGCTAACCTAGATAGCTGCCTAAGACACACTTTCACTAAAATTACCAAAATTCACCAAGAAACTAAACTATAACAAAATAACAAAAAGAAAATCAAATCAACAGTCCCACATGACAAAACCCAAAAAAAGCCTCAACCAACCAATGTCCTAGGAAAACACTCCTGAGAGTCAAAAAGCACCAAGTCTTAACTTGAAACA